>NC_059107.1:17260001-17590001 GCF_020740685.1 Jaculus jaculus | reverse complement strand
TAAATCACTATAAATAGAAAAGTGTAATTAGAAGATATTTTGCAATGGACATGGTGGTGCACTCCTTTAATCCAAGAACTCAGGAGGAAGAGGTGGGAGGATCACTGTGAATTCAAGGCCAGCCTGAGGCTCCAGAGTGAATTCCAGCTCAGCCTGGTCTAGGGCAAGACCCTACCTCAATAAAATGAAATATATTTTGCAAAATGATTCATGCTCACCAGAAGTTAGTCTATATGTATCTCCACAGGCAGACACAATCTTATATATAAAACTTGCTCAGTAAACATAACATGGCATGTACAAATGAATAAAATTATCCTCTCTAGCCATAGAGAGAGCAAAAACAACATAGGAACATGGTTACTGTGGCTTTTTCTTTTATTCCCCAGGAATTACAACGGTCCTTACAATGACCACAATTAACACCCACCTCCGTGAGACTCTCCCTAAGATCCCGTATGTGAAGGCCATTGACATGTACCTGATGGGATGCTTTGTCTTTGTGTTTATGGCCCTTCTTGAGTATGCGTTGGTCAACTACATCTTCTTTGGGAGAGGACCCCAGCGCCAAAAGAAGGCAGCAGAGAAGGCTGCCAGTGCCAACAATGAGAAGATGCGCCTGGACGTTAACAAGGTAAATTCGCAGGGCTCGTCTCTTTGCTCCTAAACATGTGGATGACTGTTAGTGATATGGGTTGGTGGCCCCGGGAACAAATGAGCAAAGTAAGCCCTAAGGAAGAGATGACTGATTCCCTCCTTTACTTACACAGACCACAAGTAGGTAGGCACAACTGGCACCAAAAGGCATCACTCAATAAGTAACCCGTTAACTGGGTTGTTAAAACCTTCATTGCCTGTACTATGCTTTTTTTTTGTTTTGTTTTCATATATGTGGATACTACATTATCATTATTTCACATTTCTTTAACTGTGCTCACTTTTTAAAAATTTACCTGTAAAAGAAGTTTCACGTTACTCTACTCAATATCACTTGTTAGATGCTAACCTTAAGTCAATAAATAAAAACTATGTTACTGAATGGACCTGAGATCTAGATACTTAGGCTTCAAAGGGTGGACATCACCCCCTGGCCAACATAAGATGGCCAGCCGACAACAGCAACAGGAGAGTGTGCCAAACACTGGCAAAGGGACACTGGCTATAATCCCCATAAGCCCACCTCCAGCAATACACTGCCTCCAGGAAGCATTAATTCCAAAATCTCCATCAGCTGGGAACCTAGCAGTCAAAACACCTAAATTTGTAGGGAACACCTGAGTCAAACCACCACAGCAACCCTGTTTAAAAATCATCACATTAAGGGTTTAAAAAGTAGTCTCATTGAAGCTAGCCATAGTTTAATCCAAAATTTTTATCTCACCTGGCTTCCTATTATAGATCTTTCAGAGTTGTGTCTTTCAGATACAAGATACATGTATCTATAGTGCTTCATAATACTAATTCATACTTTTAGAACTAAATAAAATGTCTTCATCTAAAATCTTCCTAAGTAGTATTTCTAAATTAGTGTGTGGTGTTAGATTCAATAAACAGTTCATGATAATTGGACTAGGAAAATATAAAGAATTTTAAACCATCTAGAATTATTCACCATAAACTGTTTAGTTTGTTTCCATTTTAATATTTCCAACTTCATTTTAACTCCAATTTTAGCACACTAGCCATTGCTACCACTGGAATGAACTGGAGTAAACTCCATGGAAGCTGTTGATTGGCTCACTTCTCACATATCTAGCTCTGATTTTTTGACAAATAGAATCAAAGACACATCTTTCTCAACAAATGACATTTAAAAATCACACAAATTTTAAGTATAACTTTGAAAGCCAGTACACCTTGAAGCCTGGAGGATTTATAGTTTCTTTCTTTCTTCTTCTTTTTTTTTTTTTTTTTCTTTTTGAGGCAGGGTCTCACTCTACCTGAGGTTGGAATTCACTATGTAATCTCAGGGTGGCCTCAAACTCATGGCAATCCTCCTCCTACCTCTGCCTCCCGAGTGCTGGGATTGAAGGCGTGCACCACCAAACCCGGTTTATGGTTTCTTTTGAGTGCCCATAATTTCACTTCCTTGAATCTATGGGCTGGTAGGTGGGCACAATGGGAGGCTTCCTGGAATGGCTTTCGTATAGTACTTTCAAACCCATTCCATGGTCCTCCTGATACTGTATTCTTAGTAGAGAACTGAAAAGGTATACACTGTCTCAGTGGACTGCAGTTTGAAATGAATTTAAATAATTGCCTAATGCAAAGCTGACTTAATAAGATAACATCTGATCTCTTTTTACTTTCATTTACCCTAAGTTTTCATACCAATTTGCATTTAAATGATAAAGTTAACCTTCTGGTGGGGGAGATTTCATATAAATGGAACCTGAATATCCTTGAATAGTTCTAAATTCAGTTGTTTCCAGATGGAGGTAGAAAAAGGTTCAGTGGACAAGGTACCTTATAATAATGAAAAGCCCTTACTCCTGGCTGAATTTGGACACAATGCAGGTCTCAGGGCATGAAAGAACATAATAAGATGTATAGAGATCTCCCAGCACAGTGGTTTTCCCAAACAGGGTTGGTTTGTGTCTCTCAAGAATTCCATGGCACTGTCTAGAGATATTTTTGGTTGTCAGACTAAGAGATAACCTTGCTACTCGTGCTGCTGGGTGAAGGCCAAGATGCTCGTTAACATTCTGCACTGCCCAAGACTGCTCCTCACAGCAGTGAAGGCAGGATACAATTCAAATCCCAAGAATCCACCCTCCCTATTTCAAACATGAGAAACTGAGGCCCAGAAAAAAAATAATATGCTTCAGTTATTTTCAGTAGTCTTTGACAACATTATTTCACCATTTTACCTGATTAGTATATAAAACAGTGAAGATATCAGGAGTAATGGTTTAGCAAAATGGTTCCACCTAAATAAACATTTGGAAGTCAATCAGGCCCAATTTTTCCTCCCCTTTAATGGCTATGTGTAACAAAAAAGTCAACTTGTCCAGCCTTTCAATTCATCCTCTGTAAAATGAAGTCAGTCCTACTCACAATGTTAGTATGAGGATTATTGTTATACTATATAAAAAAGATTAACAGAGTCTTCAGTAATTGGGAGCCATTCAAGATATGATAGATAATAACAGAATATTAACATTTTATGTATGTCAAACATTGTTTTAAAACATGAAATTGACCTTCTGTAGACCAACTGGCACTGGTTTCATATAGTCTGCCATCCCTAAAGGAGAGTATTGATTAGAAAGGAACATATATCAGAAACTGAAATGATAAAGAAATCAAATTGTTTTCTCAGTGATGGTTAGCAGTAAAACTTATAGCAAACCCACTATGTCAAACTTCATCAGTTAAACCTATGATATTTAATAGCAAGCCTAATTAAATTAAAATAGTGCATTTAGGATGCTCAGTGTCCTTTTTAACCCAGCATGAAAGGTCAGAGGATATCCACTTTGGATTCTGACTGAGCAAGCCTTTCTTTTGTATCAGTGTCATGAATCATGCTACTATTTCTTGTGAAGAATGTTCCTTCTTTTAACTGCAATGCTAATTTTTTTTTCAAAAATGGCAGACATATAACCAACTAAGCATTGTTGTCTGCTCTGACAAAAATCAGAGGCTAGGAGAAAGAATAAATTATTTTATTTTATTTCTACCTTTGATAGCTTCCCAGGAGAGAAAAGAGTATGTCTGTTCACATAAGGTGACATGTACATTACTCCTGAGACCAGGGCAGGATGAAGTGGGGAAGTCCCAAAGGGGAACAAAATGGTACTTTAGCATGGATGTCCAATTTCCCTCTTTTCTTGTTACTACGTTCTCTTCATAATCTTTTACTTTTGGAAGAAAAGAGCTTTCAGTTTTTAAAATAACCCCCACTCTGTCATTTGATTAAAAATAAAAAAAAGGAGAGAAAGTCCCTAAGGAAAATGAACTAGCTGCAGTTGCACAGCAGAGTTTACAAAAACTCCGAGGCTTTCTCTCATTTTCCTACCCATAGGGGTGTGCATTCCACTGTGCTGATGAATGCCAATGCAGTAAAACTGAAAGTTTCATCCACTTTAGTCCATAGACACATTCAGCGTAGAAGACTCTACTAAATCAACTCTACCTACTTGCACATGCAAAGCCCATAACCAAGTGCCAGCCTTAGTGGCCCTCATATAACAGATAGTAAGATTTCTAACAGATTTCAAACCAACATTGAGCTCTGCTGATATTTTCCTAAGTATCCCTGGCAGTATTTCAAAACATACAAGTCCCAAAATAAAATAAAAGAGAAAGAGAAATATACCTGGATGTGGTACTACACACCTTTAATCCCAGTACTCAAGAGACAGAGGTAGGAAAATCACCCAGAGTTTAAGGACAGCCTGAGACTACATGGTGAATTCCATGTCAGCCTAAATTAGAGTGAGATTCTTCCTCAATAAAAGAAAAAAAAAAAAAAAAAAAAGAAGAAGGAGATGGCACATGTCTTTAATCCCAACACTAGGGAGGCAGAGATAGGAAGATGGCCACCCTGAGACTACATAGTGAATTCCAGGTCGGCCTGGGCTAGAATGAGACCCTACCTTGAAAAACCAAATTAATTAATTAATTTTTTTAAAAAAAAAGAAAGAAGGAAGGAAAAGAAACAAACAAAAAAAGATAGAAATGTGTAATCTTGATCCTGTTATTATTAGCAAAATCCTCCTGTTGTCACTTGAATTTGTGTGTGTGAGTGTCCTAACAATTTCCTTTTGATTGATGTCCATGTCAGTTTTGCTCATGGCTTCAAGATTTCAGTCCTCTTCTTTGCTCTTAAGGTTTTACACTATTTCCTGGTTTATTTTTCTGTCAATTACTAAGTATATGAACATTTTGGAATCTAGTTAGTAATGCCTTTTCAGTATCGGCTATTGAACATTTAACATACCTCCAATATCATTACTGTAGCAAGAAACCCACAACCACCAATTTGTTTTTGTTTTTTAATAAAACACCACCACAAAAGATTGTTCTGTTAGTGGGTATCCTTTATTCTGTACCTATGCTGTTGTGACTCTATGGTCTTTATCTGTCTTGCCTCATCTTTTATAATGCAAAGCCACTGAGATGTTTTAAATCTATTTCTAACTGTATGCAATTAAATTTTCAGAAAAATAGATTGTAGAAGCCAATTAATTAGCATTCTCTTATTTTCTTATTGGCATTGGTCTTTCTTTATGCTTTTGAAGACCAATAACATTTATCTAAGTCCAGTTTACTTTAACTACTGGTGCTAATCCAGTGACATCAGTCGACTTAATTAGCACATTCTCTACTTTGTCTTCCAGATTTTTTATAAAGATTATTTACAAAATGGGACCCAATATCGATCCTTGTGGGACCCTACTGGAAACCTCTCCCCAACTAGACGGACTACCAATTACGATTTCTCTCTATATACGGTTAGATAGCCAGTTTTTAATCCATTTACTTGTATTTCTGTTGGGACAAATTTGCTTAGCTGTTCCCTTTAAAATAATGTTTGGGTTTTATGAATTGAACTTACGGATGTGTATCTACAGAGATTTCAGATATGTAAAATGTCTTCATGAGTCCTAGAGGGTTTTCTCAATATTGGATTTTCTATATAGCTACAGTGGACCAAAGCCTCAGTATTTCATTGATCAACTGTTGTGCTGGGGGGGAAAAAGTGAATTATCTGCATTTTGAGGTTCCTTTTTGTTTGTATGGTGTGGATATGGTATTATTACATGTCTTGGTTTTGTTTGTGGTATGGAGTGTTTTTAGGTGAGTGAGTAGGGAGTTAGACTTTTCTGGTAGTGGTTGGAATATTGGATCCAGGGACCCATACTTTCTGTGGTAGATTGCTAAAAATGTGAGGACCGCATCAAGTCCTTGCTGCTTCCTATGTCATTTATCTTATAAATATTACCTTGCCAGGGGCAACACTGTTGTAATCATGGATAAGATACCATAACTAAATTGTTGTTAAAACTTGTGATTTAAATGAATTTCAAAGAACGTCGGCTTTTTGCTAACATCTAGAGTTTAGTTTCTTAATCTTCATGTTTATGTTCATAATTGGAAAATTGTCATTCCTACTGCTCTCCAGTGGAGGGAAAGAATATAGTGAGGATAATTCTCACAATTCCACCCTGTCATCCACCACTGGCTCTGGTTGTGATTTTCTTGTTTGTTTGTTTTGAGTTTTTCATGTTCATTTCCTGATGTTCATCCCCATCAGGAAATGCTTATAATGAATGGTCATCAATGTCTTCTCTGAGAACTTAATAATGTCAGATGAGTTTCTGTTACCCTATCTTTTAAATGTTCTGCTTTTCCTTTAGTTTATACCTTTGACCAGAATTCTTTGCTACCCCATAGTTTTGCTTTGGGCAGAGGTCAGATATGGATAATCTCACTCATAGCTAAATTGTTTTGGTATCTTGTAGCTGTTTTATTTGCTTACGTATTTTGACGTTACCTGTAAAGTGGTGATATGTTCTGGAAGAAGAAGCATTGGAAATTTATTAATCATTATTATAGTCAAAATCCCTTCAGAATTGTGGCACCTATTCTGTCTGAGCTTCTAGGCCGTTGTGATTATGTTGGGGGTACTGTTCCTAATCCTGTTGAAATTAATGTAGACTAACTTGACTGAGCACCACTGTCTTGAATGCTAATCATGTTAAAAGAGATATGGGTAGAAATTGGAATATGGACCCAAAACAATGTGTGAGGAATGTTTTTATATTTAAAAATAAAATCATAGTATGCTACATGACTTGTCTAATAGTGGGACAAAGACTCGAGAAAATTCAAAGCATTCCCACCATGAGGGTATTTTAAATGAAAATTGCCTCTTTGGTACATTAAATTGTGAAATTGTTAGGTTGAAAGACTTAATATGTACGTCTATGAATTATTGATCAGGTCTCTTGTTTGTCAAGAACTCTTCCACTGTTTTATAAACCAATGAGTGAAAGAATGTTCCATGACATGTATTGAAATGTGACGTTTAATGTTTTCTGCTTTTGTATGTTTTTCTTGGATTTTTTTTTATTCTGTCTTTTGAGTCCTCCTTTTAAGTTCAGATTCAGAGTACAAATCGATAAAGAATGCAATTTAGAGATGGCTTTATTTATGTTAAAGCTGTGATCTGCTAAGGCAGCAAGTACATGATAGTCAGTAGTACCAGGGTGGTGGGAGTTTAGAGTCAGACTGAATTGGGTCTGGATTCAGACTTTGTTTCTTAGGAGCTGTGTGACATTGGGTATTTTTACCTTTGCATGTTCTTACTGAAAACTAAAATCATTGACTTCTGCCATACAAAGCCACTGAGAGGTTTAAGTGAAATAATTATATTAAGGGTTTTGTGCTATACCAGACACAATGTGCTCAATTTAAATGTGCTATTATTCTTGAGAGGGTAGCAGAGAGTATGTACCATGCCAGGTTTATTACAAGTTTTCTAATCATGAAGGTAATTCATAATTAATTCAAACACAAAACCAACCACATACCTCCACAGGCATAACCATGAACATTGCCTCTTAGATGTAGTTACATTTTTTTATATAAATCACTTTATCAAAATATTGTATCCACTGACATTTTCACTTAACCTTGCATATCTTTAAAGTATAAATCAAATTACTGACTGTATTTTACTGAAAGCCAGACCATTATTTATTTAACACTTAGAAAGCACTCATTGTTCAATGTGTGCATTGTTTCTGATAACTTTAAATAAGCATCACATTATGGACATATTTGCATGACAATGATTCCTGATATATTTCTAAAAGTGTGATTAGTTGACCAAAGTTTTATGCTTTTAAAGTGAAATTTCGATGTGTATTTACAGATCATTCTCTATGCTGTTTTGGCATAGTTTGCATAGCTACTGTCACCATAACAGAGTGTGGTCACATCTACATCTCATCTCTAAAGTGATAAAAAAAAACCCAGAAAATTGTTTAACTGTGCTCAACTGTGCAAAAATATTAAAATGGAGAGATAAAATAATAAAAGAATCCTACATTCATTGTCTCTGTTTTCTGTGTAACAGCCACTGAAAACAAAACATCAGTAGTAATAAAAAAAAAACACACAGCAAACTCAAGTTGAAGCTCTGTGCAGAAGCAGAGGTATGTAGGCAAATCCAGTATTAACACAGAGTGAAGAGACATCTACCTAAGTAATAGGTTAACAAATGAGAAAACCCAGCAGCAAAGCCTGCATCAAGATGAAAAATCTGAGCAAGGAATCAGAATAGGAACTGTAGGGGAAGATTCCTAAATAGGCTGGACATGGACACAACATTCAA
The DNA here is from genome assembly GCF_020740685.1 of Jaculus jaculus. Taxonomy (NCBI): domain Eukaryota; kingdom Metazoa; phylum Chordata; class Mammalia; order Rodentia; family Dipodidae; genus Jaculus; species Jaculus jaculus. The sequence continues at coordinate 17,581,654 of NC_059107.1, read as the reverse complement.
AAGAAATAATTACTATTAGTGAAGAATCATACATCTCAAGATAAATTTTAAATCTTGTATAAAAAAATCCCCCCCCAAATAAACTTAAGGGGAAAGAAACAAAAAAAAAAATTAGGAATGAGATGATAAATGGGGAAACTAAAAGGGAGAAAATAAAGGTAGAGCAAACTTTATAGAAACTAGAAGATGAATATAACAAAAAAAGGGGCTATGCTCGCATCAACTAAAACTAACAGGATTGACAGGAAAAAATAACTTCTAATGCAAGAGAGCATCTGCCCTACAATATTTCCACAATGAAACTTTTCAAACATTGAAACCCAACTACCTCCAGTGGTGAAATTTTTGTAGGTCACAGCATAGTTGCTGTGATTTAAGTGATTTAGAATCTCTCAACACATAAGGATGATGCTAAGCTTTATCAAACAATAAGATTATGAGGGAAAATACATACCTGAGTCAAGAATGAATATTAGTGCTATGAAGAAAAGTCTTCAGCATATATGTCAGCTTCAATCTATGCAATACTCAAAAACAAGCTTTAAGATTGCCGTGGATATTCATTTATAATATGAGGACAATATTATTCATTACATAGAGAAATGGAAAGAATAAAATATTTATACCCTTTCAGTAGCTATCAAAAAGACTATTAATTAAAGTTCAGCATTCATTCTTGGTGATAAATATAAAATACCTTAGTAAGCTAGAAAGCAATTAGATATGTAAAAGAAGCTAAAGCCAGCCAACATTAATAAAAGGCAATATGGCAGTTTTCAATTTCAAAAAGATTCACCATTTGTAGCTCCTGAAGTTAGAATGAGTCATATATAATGTATTTACCTTTTCTGTCTTCCCTTACATATATATGCATGAATGTACATTTATGTGTATGTGTTTTATTCTTGTATTTATTTTATACTCAATATAATCTAAGATTCTAGAAAATGTGGTAAATTTTCCATGATCATGAAAGTAATGGCTCTGGAGAAAATTCTGAAAGGGTTATGCACTCTGTGTTCCTAAACCCTAAGAATTACGAGGTGGCACCAAATTTTTACTAACCATCTTTCTAGTAGTAATGAATGATTTTTTAAGAAAAAAAAATACCTCCAGCATGTACTTTCTTACGTTACTAAAGAAATTATGAATTTTTATGGCCTCTGCCACAGAGAGCTTTGTAGGACTGCTTGATGTTTGTTTAATTTTGGTGATGGGCACCGAGGGATACGTAACAAAAATGGACCTGATATAATTTTTGAAGCCTCCCTCAGCCACAAACAAGCTGTCTTTGCCTTATAGCACTTCCATGAGGTCCTACTGCAGAATATTTCTAAAAGCTAGATGAGCTTCAAGGGCACTTATGTCATGCTTTCTCATCTGAATGAAAGAATACCCACAATGGCTCCCTACAGAGAATTTGGGGCTGAGAATAGAGTCAGGAGATTGAAAGCCAGCTAGTCCCAGACGCTACCCTGAGAGCATATTGTAATAACCAGTACTCATGTGGGAACATTACAGTGCATTACATGTTATCTCAGCCCAGGAACAGAGATGATGAAAATTATGATGATGATGATGATGACAGTGCATATTTGTGGGGCAGTGTGATACAATTAATGTGCCACATATCTTATTTAGATTAGGAAAATTCATGTTTCTATCTCTATCATATTATGTTAGAAGCATTCATGTCCCTTTGTTATAGCTCTTGATAAGATAATCAAGGTTATCATATGCTGGTCACACAGAGTGCTACATTTTCCTCCCTCTATATTTAGTTTGTTACATATTACCCTTTTTATTCCTCATGTACCACTCCACTCACAACTTTTAATAATCATAATTCTACATTTAGATGTACTTTTTTTTTTAGTTCAGAGACTATTTAAGTTAACACTTTAGAGTGCTGGCCCACTGAAATAAAACATGTCATGTTAGGCATGTCTATATGTAGTCTCTCTGCTACAATTTGTTCCTCTATTTAATAGTCCTGGCAGGGCACCATTAACATTCTCTCACAAGGAGGGCAGGTTTTAAAGGGCTTTTATGAGTATGCTGATCACTCATTGAGTGTTTATCCAATGTTATCTCTTGCACATTTGTATTATGGGGCATAAAGTTCTGCCATGAAATGGCAGTTTTAAGAATTACATGGGAAAAAAAGTAGAAAGTCACTAGTACAGTAGTTGGTGCCTTCATAAACAAAGGATAACTGTAGCTCTGATCATGGAAACATCACAAGTACAGAACAGACACTTCTGATTTTTAGACTTGTGTCTAAATACAGTACTATGGTCTCACTCTGTCTGCTGGAATCACCTGTTGCCCCTGCAATACTCTCTGTAATAGCAGTAATCCTCAAAATGTCCAGTATGCAATACAGATAACATGCTACTGAATTTCAGAGAAGAGAAATGGTACCTTCAGCTGTCTGTTCAGGGAATGCTTCACAGAGTGAATGGTACATTCCATCTAAAACAATAGAAAATGCAGAAGTAAGACCAAGGTGTCCCTTAGTCTACCTAGTGTGTATAAAAAAAACACCACATAAAAGTATCATTTATCCCTGGAAAGCAGTTAAAGTTTCAATCTCTAGGAAGAGGTGGGAGAGACAAGTCTAGAACTGCACAGCAGTTAAATAATAAAAGTAGACCACACTTCAGTTTTCCAGTATAATATATGCATACATATATATCCAGGTCATAGCACTGTTTCTATTGCTGATGTGACCTTACATAACAACCTGAAATATATTCCCTGAATCTCTTTATTCCAACAAAGTATATCCATAATCATGAACACACAGGAAGACATTCACATTGTAGAAATGGTTCTGCCCATTGCTAGGTGGAGTGAGTCATTTCCTGCCTCTGAACTGCTAATCATAACAATTGAAATATAAAGTTTACATAAATATCAGAGCTGGCAAAGTCTCCTCTTTGAACTATCCCACTGTCCACTAGCTCTAAGCAGACTTGCATGAAAACATTATCGTCAGTACTGCAACAACTTTAGAAACTCCAGTGTCCTAAGAAATAGTCCTCAGCTCCATTCTTCATTAGCACCTCAGAATCTCCCTGAGAAGATAGATTTTAGGAAGTCCCCCAAATAATTCAGAGGAGCACAACAATTTAAGCTTGCAAATTTATTAGGTGCACTTATAGTTGTTGGAATTTCCTCTGATGACCAACATTGAGGCCCAGAATAAATCCAGCTACTCAGCTAGTAAGTGGAAAAACTGGGACTTGAACTTGGGTTTTTTGGTTGGTTTGTTGGATTTTAAAGATTTTCAGTAGATTTTTCAATAGCCATGGAGCAGTTGAGAGTTAGGGTTTTGTTTTTAGAGATGTATGAGTCTGATGTTCTTTCCTATCTTCCAAATTCATATTTGTTCTCATCCAGTAACTCACACTGTGGCCTCTCTGTTCTGGAGTTTAGTCTACTTTCCCTGCCAATCATCCTCAGGCATCAGAGCCAGGGGTGATTTCATGTGAGAAGGAAACCGTGCAGGGGGGATTTTTGTAAGGAGAAAGGTTGGGGAGGCAAAGATGATGATAATTTGACAAGTTCTCACTAGGGTAATTCAACATGTAACTGGTCAAATGCACACACACATCACAAGACTACAGCTGTGCAAGACATCCTTGGTTGGGGAAGAGTTCACAGCTCCCTTGGCAGCTGCCTCTCTCACTAAAGGTTTAGTTGAAACCCCATTCATGATTAGCTCAGCAGCCTGAAAGAGGAGCACGGTATGTGTGCAGATATACATGTTCACACTATATGTGTGTGCATGTATATGTGCATAGGCACATGCATCAAATGACTTCTTCCCTTTTACAATACAGACGATAATGATCCCATTTCCCATACTTAGAGAGATAGTCATGATTCTAGGAATCTGCTTTTTTTTTTTTTCATTACATATACATTCACCTTTAGAATGTTGAGTGTCAACATTAGGGTTCAGTGACTTACCTCAGTGCCTCTCAATCTTTAAAGTGCCCAGAAGTGTCCAAGGGACATTCCTATTCTATAGGGCCTGAGACAAGACTTGAGATTCTACAATTCTCAAAAACTTCCCAATGAGGAAAAGGCAAGGGAAACGTGGACCCAATGAAGGATGTAGCAGATGGAATTCAAATGAGTTATTCTCTTTGAGTACCAACTCTGGGTGAATCATGGCTGCTGCTTGAGAGCTACACTAAGAGTACAGCAAGAGAGTGGACCCGCAGGTCAACTAGCACTGCCCAGCATAGGTTACAAGTACGTGTCATCGGCTTCCAACATTCTCTCATGTTATATACAAAAGCCAAACCCAGAGGCCTCAGTGGCTTACTGAGGCTCTCTCAAGCTAGTGAGCAATTGAACTAGCACTGAAGGAAGCTGGAATGTAAGCCTAGATTTCTTTTGCCTCTGAGTGGTGTATTTTAATCACAGATTGCATATGAAGCTGTTTAAAAATAATTTCCCTCAGTTCTATAAATGTCACAACCAGTCACAAAATCTAATTTGAATTCCACAAGCCAGGATACTCAAACTAGCTTATCCTTTGAAAGGCTCTGCAACTTTCAGAAAAGAAATTTCCTGGCCCTCAGTTTTTCTTTGTGCATAAAACAGACAGGACCGTGCTTCATCCTTCTGATTTACTCTGATGCTGTACGAGCCAGGAGCTGAAAGATGTGAAAACATTTTGATGAAACTTTGTTGACTAAAATAAACACAGATGAATTTTATCTAAAATGCTCCAAGAAAAACTTAAACTCCCCTTAAAAATTATTAATTTGAGGGCTGGAGAGATGGCTTAGCAGTTAGTATGCTTGCCTAAATAGCCAAAGGACCTGAGTTTGATTCCCCATGACCCTCATAAACTAGATGTACAAGATGGTGCATGTGTCTGGAGTTCATTTGCAGTGGCTGGAGGTCCTTGTGTGCCCATGCACACACACACTCTCTCTTTCTCTTTGCCTCCCTCAAATAAGCAAACATAAATTAAATATTTTAAAAAATTACTACTTTTAGCCGGGCGTGGTGGCGCACGCCTTTAATCCCAGCACTCGGGAGGCAGAGGTAGGAGGATTGCCATGAGTTCAAGGCCACCCTGAGATGACAGAGTTAATTCCAGATCAGCCTGGACCAGAGTGAGACCCTACCTCGAAAAACCAAAAAAAAAAAAAAAAAAAAAAAAAAAAAAATTACTACTTTTATCCAGATGTGGTAACTTATACCTATAATTCAAGCAATAAGGAACCTGAGGCAGGAGAATCACCATGAGGTTGAGGCTGTCCTGGCCAATGTGGAATGCACAGGGCGTTCTAGGACAACCAAGGCTATAAGATCCAATCTCACAAAAAATAAATAAAAAATACTACTACTTTTAAATATCTTATTTATTCATTTGAAAGAGAGAGAAACAGAGGGGGAGAGAAAGAATGAATGGGTATGCCAAGGTATCTTGATACCACAAACAAACTGCAGACACATGCTTCACTTTGGGCATCTGGCTGTATGTGAGTACTAGGGAATCTATCCCAGGTTATTGGGCTTTGTAAGCAAGTACTTTTAACCACTGAACTACCTCTCTGTTGCAAGATTACTACTTTTGAATAAGAGTACCTACACGCATGCACACGCGCACACACACACACACACATACACACACACACACGCACACACAAAGTCTTACCTTAACCTTAGGTGAATTTTATCTGAAATATTTGCTAATTCCTGTTATGAATCTTTTTATTGACAATTTTGATGCATATGCATATCGTATTTTGATCATAATCCCCTCACAACATTCTCTCTTGCCTCCCTCTCCCACAGAACCACCTCCTCTCTCTAGCCAGTCACTCTTACACCTTGATGTTTTGTTTTTTTTTTTTTCCTTTTGCCTTCCATGAGGGAATGTTGATAGGTACATAGGTACAATTTTGTGAATTAATGACAGTTTCTCTGAGGTTATGAATTACAATTCTAACAACATGAATTTTCCACCTAGCTTTATTGCAAATGGCAAGAGAGAAGGAAGAAGGAAGAAAGAAAGGAAGGGGGAGGGAGGGAGGATGAATAGAAGGAAAGAAAGAAGAAAAGGAGGAAGGGAGGGAAGAAGGAAGGAAGGAAAGAAGGAAAAAATCCAGCTAGCTAAAATTTTACTAACCACATCTTGCTCCGAGAGTCCCATTAGTAAAAGGTTCTGTATTTCCTCTTTCCTGTTCAAAAGGAAAAAAAAGTTTATTTTTAATTTTTATTTAAATTTTTCTAAAAATAATCTTGCCTTCTCATTGGCTTACTGGATTAGTCTTTTTCATCACTGGACCAGTCACTGCTAAGGAGAAGTGTTGAAATTGGCATAAAGCAATCAAACTTGCACCTGGTAAAGGGAAGTCAGTGTTTTCCATAGCTGCAATTCAGCAGACAGCTTCAACTGGAATATCTGCTGCAAGAAGCAGGGTAAAAATATAAGCAACTAGTTTATTTGCCTAAATAAGTCAGTGAATTGTATCTTCTTCCTTGATTGTAGAAGGTTAAAGTTGAAAGTTATATGAGCAATGACTATATTTTTTTCCCATATCTAATTGTATGCTGGGCATGACGTGTTAGCGTTTCATTATTTTAACAAACTCCAGAGGCAAAGCAACACATAAGAAACAAAACTTTATTTTGCTCACAGTTGCAGAAGTTTACTCTGCATCACATTGCTCCTGTTGTTTTGAGCCTGTGGTGCTGCACGTGGGGAGAGTACAGCTAGAGGATGAGGCTGAGTTCTCACTAACCCGTTCAAGACCTCCCACTTCGCCTGTCCCACTAGGCCTCTTACGCTTCCCCTCCCCCCCCCCAGCACCATAGCCTGTGTCCAAAAGTTTAGCACATGGGCATTTGGGGGACATTTAAGGTCCAAATTACAACTCTTTAGATATCATATCTTAAAACAAATATCTTCCAAATAGCACTTCTTCATTTCGCTTTTTCTTAGGATTATAAATTACCATCTAAAGTAATGGGTGTCATTGTTGCATTTTCATGCATATTAGTTCTTATCTCATTCTCCTCAGCCATTCACCTGGCCAATTCTGGCTGATTGATATCTCTCCCCCACCCTGCCAAGATCTCCTCATTTGCTTCTAGGTCATATGTATTCTATTGACCTCTTCACTCTTCCCTTGAGAGATGTGTGTTTCATCTGACCCCACCTTTTTGAAGGAACAGAGGATACCAATATCTTCCATTCTTGACAGTGTTCCTATATCTGCATTTTAAATCATCATCTTCTTGGAAAACCAGGGGCAATTCCATTCTTCCTTGTTATAGAATTTTAATTTTTAATAAATTTATTTATGTTTAACATATTACATATTGGTAAATTTCCCATCAGGTTATTCTCTGATGTTCCTCCTCCACTGTGCCATTGCCACTGCCCCCAAAAGACTGGCTGGTGCATTCATGACCCCACAGTAAATACCAATAACCCCACTGATAAATTTTACTCTTTCATGAGGATTTGTGAAGGGTACTTGTCAAATTAGGGAGAAAAGGAAAGAATGAAGGAAGAAAGGAAGGAAGGAAAGAAAAGAAAAAGAAGGAAAGGAGGGAATGGAGGAAGAAAAAAGAATTGGAAAAAGGAAGGAAGGAAGGAAGGAGGAACGGAGGGACAAAAGGAGGGAGGGAAAGAAGGAAGGAACGAAGGATCATTGAACAAAAACAAAAACTTGGGTGTTTTGCCACATTTTTCTTCACTTACTCTCCAGTTCTCAAAATCCAGTTTCAGTTGTTATCTCTCTACTCACTTGGTTGAGTGATTTGAAGAGTCAGCGCTGTTATCCTGGCTTTGCTAGACCCTCTATTATACAGTCAGGTCGACTGAACCTTCTTTCACCCCATAGAATACTGGGTGTATATGTACTAGGTGTTTTCCTCTGGAAAAAGTGTTTTAGAAATCCTAAGGTCTGTACCAGCTCAATGCTTTAGCATCTTTGGTCTAACTGGTCACAAAGTCATTCATGGGAAATAAAACAAGACTCCTACCCACACAATGGTAACAGTAATTAGAATGGCACAGTTAGGATTTATTTTTTTCTTGTTTTGTTTTGTTTTGCAATTTCTCTCTTACTCATTAGATATCAGTGATGAAGTAGTATTTTAAATAGCTCCATTATCCCTTCCAAGATAATCTGATGGTCTTGTCCTGTTACTGGGAGATGTGATTTGTTTTCCGTATGAAATTTCAGATCATATGTCTATCATGAAAACTATACTGGGAAGAACTTAGCAGACCTAAAAACTAAACCTTAAAATAATTGATTCTTTACATAGAAGTAAACACTCTTCAGTGTTTAATATAACATCTTTTAAAAGAAAAATACCTAGGCTGGAGAGATGGCTTAGTGGTTAAGCACCTGCCTATGAAGCCTAAGGACCCCAGTTCAAGGCTTGATTCCCCAGGACCCACATTGGGGCACACGTGCCTGGAATTTGTTTACTTACAGTGGCTGGAAGCCCTGGTGCACCCATTTTCTCTCTATCTGCCTCTTCTCCCCCCCTCTCTGTCACTCTCAAATAAATTTAAAAAAATGAACAAAAAATATTAAAAAAAGAAAAAAAACTAATGTTTTGGTTCACCCTATTTCTTTATTATTAAAAAAATTGGCCATCTCAAGATAAGAAAAAAGGGGGCTGGGAAAATGGTTTAGTGGTTAAGGCATTTGCCTGTGAAACCTAAGGACCCTGGTTCGATTCCCCAGGACCCATGTAAGCCAGATGCACAAGGGGGAACATGCATCTGAAGTTCATTTGTAGTGGCTGGAGGCGCTGGCATACTCATTCTCTCTTTCTCACTATCTGCCTCTCTCTCTCCCTCTCTAATAAATATATAAAACATTTTTTAAAAAAAGATAAGAAAACGGGAAAGTGAAAGAAACTCTCTTTACTCCAAATGGTTAGCACTATTAGCTGGCCATTTTTAGAACCATCACTGCATGCATGAGAAAAGAATAAGACAGGACAGCAGAGAAATCTCTATATACAGTAGAGCAGCTGAGCCAGCCAGCTTGCAAACCACCTTCATTTAGACAAGACCATTGCTGGAGACTCAAAGTCCCTTAATTCAGGTTTTGATTCATGGATGTTCAACACTACTACTCCAAACAAACATAATCCCTACAGTGTAATACTGAATGGGAAATAGCAGACTTTCTTTACTGGCATTGGTGGTTTAATAAATCTCCCAAAACAACTTCTTGTTTAGGCTGGACAGGTGATCAGAAATCTGAACCTGGAAAGGAAATAATATAGACCCTTGGACTAATGCAAGGCCAGCAACATACTCCCTGCAATGATGATTTATCAGTATGTAGGACAACTTACTCACTAGTCTGCCCCTTGCCTCCTTTTCCCTTCATTTACTTTAATTTCCCTCTTTTACTTGCATTTCAGCTTCCATCAGCAAGATTTCTTAGCTACTTAAAAAGGTGAAAATTTGAGGAGAGAATAATTTGATAAATATTTGGTATTTTTTTAGGGCAATGAAGAGTATCATATAGATCTTATGATGAAAATGAAATTATCCCTAATTGACATCCTCAGAGAGTGGTTTCACTTCTAACTTCAGTGTTCAAATGAAGAGGTAGACATTCAAGAAAGACCAGTGTACAAATAGAAATTCAATTGTAAAATGAGTCAAACTCGTGTGACAATTATTTCCCCTATCTTTCTAAAATCTGTCAAGTAGGCATAACCTAACACAGAGATATTGTTCCAAGACAAAACCCATCATGAAGGAGTCTGGAATTATGCAGGCACTTGTTTGGGTTATTCCAAGTGGAAATGTTAGGAAAAACTTAGCAAAGTTTCATTTTCAAGTTTCTCTTTCAAGGTAGATATGTTAATGAGCCCTCTTTCATAGCTTACTGGTAAATTCAAGAGTAATTGATAGTTGCTAGGATCTTTGATATGATACCTAATTTTTATAACTACTACACTCATTAAAGCCACATTTTTCCTCATGAAAGTAGCTTTTTGGCTCAGTGGTATGACCATGATCAGAACCTTAACCTTTTTCACTGTCTTTCTGGCTTCTATTGCTTCTTTATTTGAAGTTACATCCCGCCCATCTGCTGCTATCTGGTAGACTAAATTTCTAAGTGTGGAGCCCGGACCAACAGCCCAGTGTCACATGGAAACTTGTTAGAATTGCAGATTTTTGAGGTTTAATCTAGATTTGCTAATTCAAAAGACAGATGTGCTGGTCAGACCTCTAGAGGATTATGATACTCACTGAGATTTGGTGACCAACATCACAGATGCTCAACTGACACAGCACCAACTGAGTAAGATGTAGATATGGGAGGGAGGTTAAAGGAAGTATGGGTGTTACTGTGTTGGGATTAACAGTATTGCTAATGCAGTCAGTCCTATGACTTACTAACAGTAAAATGTTAAGTAACACATTTCATTCTATCTGAGCTTCCATTTTCCACTCTATCAAGGCAGAATATAGCCTTCTGTACTCAGGTCTAATTCTGACAGCACTTTGACTTCATTGTATTATAAAAATACCTTATAAGAACAGATATTGAAAAGTGAAAGGAAAAATATTAACAATTGAATTTAAAATCTTGGTGTAAGCATTTATTTTTATTTTATATAAAATTATCAATATTTTGTGATTGACATCCCTTATAAAAGAACTTGTTAGTTTCCTGTGTTGAGGTTCCCTTTGACCCTGTGAATTTGCTCTCAAAGTGAATTATATTCTTTGAGGAGAAAAGAAAGGCAGAAAACATGAAAAGGAAAACTAACAAAGAGCAGCCAGTTTAACAGCCAGGAACTAAAATTGAGCAGGTGCTAGGCAGCATAGGTCCCATCCAAAGAAAGTAAAACTTGACACTGTTTTGTACACTAAAATCCAAGGCATTTATAATAGATTTCCACATTTTGTATTTGAGTTATGAAACATTCTTACTACAAGCAAAATGTCTCTAATTCCTTTCCTCGTCTGCTTATAGTATAAAGTTCTTGAAGCCTTTACATGACATGAATTACCCTTCAGAATTCTTTGAGTCTCATATAACACAGAACCCAAGTAATGCTGGCTTAAGAAACAGAATGATAGGGGAGAAAGGGGCAAACAGAGAGAAAGGGAAAGGAAACATTAATGATAGATGATATATTTGATGATGTAGAGAGATAGATGGATAGATGATAGATATATAATTGATTAAATAGATAAATAGATAGATAGATAGATAGATAGATAGATAGATAGATAATAGATAGAAACAGAGAGAAGGAGAAACAGAGAGAAAGTGAGTTTTAAAAAGGCAGAAGAGGAGGTAAGGAAGAATAGACAAGATTGAATTAAGAAAGGGAGGAAGGAAAAGAGAGAAGAAAAGATATTCTTGTGAGAAATGTCCAGATGTGGCAATATCAAGACATAAACCCTCTTTTGTGTTGACTCCTTTCCAGTTTATCAATTCATCTGATAAACTACCTGAAAATACCCTTCAAGACCACATACTTCTGTGCAAGACTCTACTAGCATGGTTGAAGGCATTCACTCTGGAGTGTCCATCTGCAGGCTCACAACATGCCATTGGCTCAGAGAAACTCATGTGCCCTCACTGAGCCAATGACTATGTCAGGAATACTCTCATTGAGTTCCAGACAGAAAGTAGAATGAATGGGGCTGATAAACAACTAAGGAATAGATATCTTCCCTCCTCCTTTATAAATGTTGGAATTGACAAGACTTTATGCCAGTTCTCATCTTTAGTGATATTTAACTCAAGTTTGACTCAAGATGCTCATACCTCATCCTCATTAAGTGAAATTCTGTAAGCCTTCAGGTGACTATCTATACCATACACCGATGTGGGCTGGTAGGTTACTGTTACACCTCATCATAACATCGTAAAACTGAGTCTAATTCCTTCTCACCCCCTGTTCACTAAGGTAATTTGAATTTCATGGTTTTTTTTTAATTTAATTTATTAGTATTCTTTTCAGCAAATACAGGCAGTTTGGTACCATTGTTTAGGCTCTTCCATGATCTACCCCCTTCCATTGGTCCCTCCTTGTTGATGTAAATGGGTCGTGCATTGTGGAGTTAGCCCACAGTTATTGGTACGATAAATGTCTCTACATATCATGACCCAACATGTGACTCTGACATTCTTTCCACCCCCTCTTCCACAAGATTTCCCTGAGCCATGTTGGGTTCATTTTTGGTCTGCTTCAGTGCTGAGGTGTTGGGGGCCTCTGAGGCTCTGGCTCTCTGATTTGGTAGGAGTTGATTTTTCTCTGTGTTGGTCTCCTTTCCCTTTGTGCTGGTATCAGGTTCATCAGGGAAACATCACCCTTGCTTGTTTCGCCAATTGTCCTTAGTTTCAGTCGGGCCCCTTTTGAGGTATGTTGGGGCAGCTCTCTCCTTAGGATCTGCATCTATCTGAAAAAGAGAAGCAGATTCTCCAACAGAGACTAAGTTAGCACCCGGAAAATTGAGATAACACTTACTTTTTTGATAGAGTTTGATAGGTGTATGCCCTCTTGTACCCCATGATTGATGGTAGCTTGATATTGGAGAGTGGGTTTAAACTCTATGTCTTACTATCCAAATTCATGATCAGAACCTGCCCTTAAGGCTTCCTGGGATAACTGAGTAGGGTCAGCTCATACAATGTTTAATCCTAGCTTCAAGTTGTTGCTTCCTAAATGCTCTTCTCTGGGTTAAAAATGGGATGCCTATCATGGAAGTAGTGCCAGTTACTACACCAATATAGTTTCCATATTTCCAACATTCTATTTTAGAAAAAGACCTATTAACTAGGAGCAGACATCTTAGAACCCAGAAGGAACTCACGTTTGTTGTTGTTGTTTGTTTGTTGTTGTTTTTATTTCCCCATGAGCTTCACCCAGATGAGTTGGGTTTCTCAGGGCCACCATTCTAAATTCACCCACCTACTCTACACTGGGATTCTTCTTTGTCTTATACAACATGCCAAGCGCTTGTAGACGCAACACTAAATAAGACAGACCTTGCGTGTGCTGTCTGCTGGAATGACAGGCATGACAGCAATGGTGCTAATTTCTGTGGCCAGACTTGTGGTGAAACCAGTGTCGGGAGGAAGCACAAGCCAGGTCTCTGCTGCGTCACTGTCACGATGGTGTCTGACCATGACTTTGGCCTCTTGGCTCTGTTTCCCTCTGTGGTCTCCATACAGACCTCCAGAGAATTCTCAGTCTTAGTAATGGACCCTGAGGTATGTGGTTTCCAACGAGAGATTCAAGTGCTTCCAGGAGAAGAGTGGAGAACATTATTCTATATGGAAGGCTTGGTAGGCAATAGGAGAAGATGGTGGTGAAAGCTGGTTCTTCAGACGTAGAAGAATCAGAGAAGTGCCTCATAGCTTTACCCTGGTGTGGCCTAGTGAACTCCAACATGTTCAAGTGCCCTTCCAGCCTCTGTTACTTGAGAAAGCAGTTAGAAATATACTGTTCTTCCCTTTGCAATTCTATGGCTATTGGAAAGAATTTTTAGGAGAAATCATACTCCATGTGTTCAGATTAATCTATTCTTTGACTACTAGTAGCAACATAGTTGAGTCTGAATAAGTAGTAATGTTTAAGGACAAAGCATTCTAATGAGACAATGGATACCAAGGAGCAATAGTATCTGCTTAATTGACACAGCCATTCCATAACCCTCCAACTCTAACTCACCACTTCCTGCCTTAGCTAAACAAGGTCAATAATAGTTAACCTACAAGAAGATCATCATTCATATCTATTCCAGACAAACAAATTTAATCAGTGAATAGCCACTGCATTTTTATAACAAGGTCAAATGTAATTCTTAGAGTGCTTACTATGTAAATATTTAGGCATGATTTGCAGAGACATTTAGCATACCAATAACTGGGGACTAACTCCACAATGCACGACCCATTTACATCAACAAGGAGGGTCTAATGGGAGGGGGTAGATCATAGATGAGCCTAAACAATGGTACCAAACTGCCTGTATTTGATGAAAAGAAAACTAATAAATCAAATTAAAATATATATATATTTAGGCAACATCATTCTTATCTTTATTTTTGGTATATGGTATACATTATCCTTTTGCCATGTTTCTGAGACATGTAAGTAGCTTTCTTCAATTATCTCATATTGTAAAAATCAGTAAACATAGTAATTTAGTTGTCCAAATTCTTATAAAATACTTCATTTCAATTATTTTTCCCCAAATCCTATGTACTTAAAGGAATATATCATTTTTACAAGGTCAGAAATAACAGGGCTGAGCCAGGCATGGTGTCACATGTCTTTAATCCCAGTACTGGGGAGGCAGAGATAAGAGGACTGTCATGAGTTCAAGGCTACCCTGAGACTACATAGTGAATTCCAGGTCAGTTTGGACTAGAATGAAACCCTATCATAAAAAAAAAAGGGGGTGGAGGGCTAGAGAGATTTCTCAGTGGTTAAGTTGCTAAGGACATGAGTTCAAGTCCCCAACACCCACACAAAGCCACATGGACAAAGTAGAGTATGTGTCTAGAGTTCATTTGCTCTGACTGGAGGCCCTGGTGTGTCCATTCTCTCTCTCTTTCTCTTAAATAAAAATAAATAAATATTAAAATGTTTTTAAATTTAAGATGATAACAAATGGAGGAGTAAAAAATAGTCTTTGATTGAGTATAATTTCTGAAGATGGTCCCCTCTGCCATGAGGACCCAGCTGTAATGTCACTTCATCTCCACTGCTTCTGCTTGTAGTAATTGACATGGTCACATGAACAATATTCTTGGAATTTATGAATAAAAAATAAGCAAATAAATAAATATGTTTCAGGAATTGTCTAGTGCAATTGTCCCATTTCTTGCTTAAATGTTAGTTCTATTGTTTGCTTATACATGAAAAGTTTCTTTTCATAACAAATATTGAATTAAAAATATATACTACTGAATTTTTCTTTAGTATAAAAACTATTAAACTTTTGAATTCCTACTCAGAGAAACCCACTAGGATTAAATGGATCACCCAAGGATAATTTGTTTTAAATTATAACAAGTTTCTCTAAATAATAATCCTTTGCTACCAGTGATTTTTATTATGGTTGATGCAATTGTTTTATACTTTAAAATTTTATCCAGGTGGTATCCATTCAAAACTGATTCCTACTCTAATTGCAAATATTCTACTATTTCAAAAGGGAAGTTCCACGTTTCATCCTGTATATTAGCCAAGGAAATTTTGCTAAAAGTTATTATCTATGTGGTTGGAATAATAGTTTGTCATTAAGCTATTGAAAGCTAACTGGTAAGATGTAATTTTAGAGACATATTTTGCCTTGTTCATAATCTATGAAGTTCAGAGCATTACATTATCCAATTAAATTTTTGGTTCTATCCCTTGCTTCCATATGCCACCAACACCTATTATTGGCCATTTTCCCTTATTTTATACTTTTAAAAAATGAGACTGCATATATATCTCTCAGTATTAAAATACTTTCCATGGATGGCCAAGGCACCAGGTTCAATTCTCATGACCCTCAAAAAATAGTAAATAGCCAGGCGTGGTTGCACATGCCTTTAATCCCAGCACTCAGGAGGTATAAATAGGAGGATTTCCATGAGTTTGAGGCCACCCTGAAACTCCATAGTGAATGCCAGGTTCAGCCTGGGCTAGAGTGAGACCCTACCTTGAAAAAACAAAAAAAATAGTAAATAATATTAATAATTGTACTTCATATACAGATACTCCAGCAAAATAACAAATTAGGCCTTTAATAACAAATTACATAGCCTTGTAATCTCACCACTTGGAGGTAGATGTAGGAGAATCAGGAATACATGGCCAGACTTGGCTACACAATAAATTCAAGGGTGACTTTGAACATGAGACCCTATCTCCATAAATAAACAAATAAAATTGTTATAAGTAGATCTTATTATCCACAGTAATTAGTGCCTTTTAAGAAACATAACTTTTAATATTACACAAAACATTAATATATTAATATTAAGATACATGATGTCAATATTCAACTTTTACACTTAGAAACCATCAAAAGAGATATTAAACTATCTTCATATAAAACTTAACTTACTCCCATGGCCCAGAATTTAAGTGAGCAAGTCCCTCTGAGTGAGCTTCCTTCTCTAATGTCTTTCCCCTCTTTTTGAAGCCAATCTTTTCTCCTCTTAAACCTCCACCACCACAAGTCTCCAGTTATTACACTTTTATTTGTTTCTATTGTTCTGAATTTTATCATATTTGGACAGATCTCCTGTAACTTGCATTATTTTTACTTGAAACTATTCTTTCATCTTTTTATTGACTTTATACATCTAAGATGATAAATTATAACTGTGAATATTAAAATATATCAATTAAATAAAATCATGCAAAAAGATGCCTAGTATATTCACCTAGGATTTGATAGTTGCCCACTATGTCCAATCCTGGCTTTGCCATTAATTTATCTACTATTATACACTACATATATGAGCATTATTCACCAATTAATCCCATGGCATTATCTTATACCTAGTACAGTTTAAATTTTACATGTTTATGTTGAATACAAATTATTTAAAGGAGTGTTCTGCCTTCTGTTTCTATGCATGTTCTAAGTAGCAATGAACTCTTGGATAAGTATATTGTAGAAATATTCTAGGGTTAAATCACTAATATATCATTTATGAGATGGGAAATCTTCAACTCAAGTAGCTTATACTGGCAGAACCTCAACTCAAATTCAAGTAAAGTATTTGCAAAGTGAATTGTCTGTATGCTGCAACAAATATTATAGAAAGTACCTGCAGTAAATAGTCCATTATACTGCGAGCATCAGCAAAGACCTGGCTGTTCCTATTTTATTTGTCTTCTGATTCTTCCCCTTTGCAGATGGATCCCCATGAGAATATCTTGCTGAGCACTCTTGAAATAAAGAATGAAATGGCCACATCTGAAGCCGTGATGGGACTTGGAGACCCCAGGAGCACCATGCTGGCCTACGATGCATCCAGCATCCAATATCGGAAAGCTGGATTACCCAGGCATAGTTTTGGTCGAAATGCCCTGGAGCGACATGTGGCACAAAAGAAAAGTCGCCTGAGGAGACGTGCCTCTCAACTGAAAATCACCATCCCTGACTTGACTGATGTGAACGCCATTGACCGGTGGTCTCGCATTTTCTTCCCGGTGGTTTTCTCCTTCTTCAACATTGTCTACTGGCTTTACTATGTGAACTAAATCATGGCCTCCTATAGGAAGCAAGGACTAGATTCCTCCTCAAAACAGTTGTCCAGCCTGACGTAGGACTTGGAAAACACATCAATCCAGGACAAATGTGATGTTAAAATACCTTAGTTGCTGGCCTATCCTGTGGTCCATTTCATACCATTTGGGTTGCTTCCACTAAGTAACAGATACACTAAGGTCCTTGTGGTTTTCCAGTTAAAATACAAGTGATTTCTCTAAATGCTGGCGAGGTTGTGTTTGAACCATCTCCCACTTCATCTGTTTAGTATACAGCCAACTCAGAGGAGAGTGACATAGAAGATACTCTGAGAAAGCTCAGTAGCATTGTCGATGTTTTCCCTGAGGCTTGGCCCTTCCAGATACTCTCCATCACCACTTCTAGGTTGGCATGTTGTTGAGACATTTGGTGCTTATGAAACAATCTGCAATACCATGGGAACATGTTACTTCAGTATGGCCAAGATGTTCTGTGATGGTGATAACTGGTGCCATGGCAAGACATTTCTCATTGGACCATTAGATTCCAATGTATTTTTTTAAAAACAAAATCAGGGGGAAGAGATGGAATAATAGGGTCAAAACAGAGAGTCAGAAAGTCAATTCAGCCTGTCCGTTAGCTGGAGCACTAGAAACCAGCAATCATGTCTTTCATTTTGGCATTTAGAGATAGGAGGTCTCTTGAACATTTCTTGCATGACAGCTAATTTTTATTTTTGCTAAAAAAAAAAAAAAAAAAAACTATTCCAGAGATGGTAAAAATAAGAGTTAACACAGAGCAGGGTTGAAAACCACAGAATTGAATGTTGTAACAAAATTAAAGCAAGCCTGGCCCATATAAGCTCTACACAGCATCAGGTCTGAATATATTGTGTCTCAGGACAGAAGTTAGATGAATTTATTTTACAACATCACAAGCTTAGAAGTAATATCTAAAGAGGTTTTCAATAGTTTATCAAATCGAAAGGCAGTCAGGAAATGGAAAGGTGAAAGGAATTCAAAGTATCTTAGATGATCATATTAGACTGGGAATCATTCAAATAATAAAATATATAACACAAAATAAGTTGTTTCAGACTGTGCCATCTGTCTCTACATCATTTACATATAAGTTTTTTTCTGACTTTAATAGTATATTTCCAAAAGAGAATTTGTCTTTCGCTCTAAGGTGTAACAGTTCTCTTCAGATTCTCTTGCTTCCAAAATTCTGACTATATTCAAAGGAGCTAGATGTAGCATGGCTTTGGAGAGACTGAACGAACTGTATATTCTTAAATGCAGTGAATTTAATCTCTGTAATTTTTCAAACAAGCATTATTCCAAAGTGGGTGCAAGCACAAAAAGAATTTGTGAGTTCAAGTTTAGTTATTTTAAGGGTGCTTATATTGCATATATTGGAATCTGGCTAATTAGGCAAAATATGACAATTAAAGGACAATGGGATCCCTACAACAAAGCCGTGGGGAGTCCACGAGCTTCAAGTGAAATTTCAGAATCGATAACTCATGGTCAGCCTGGTTTTGTGTATTATATCTACTCTATTTAATTATGCCATTGTGCTTCTCTGCTAATATTTATCTGTGGGACCGAAAAGATAAAAAGAAAATATATTTCATTTTTATCAACATGAGACTCACAGTTTTCAGTTCCTATAGAATAGAGTGAATTGCTAAGTTTTCTGTAGAGTTTGGTTCTAACTGACCTTTTTCTCAGAGGAAAAATTTGCTTTGTCTATTTTTTTTTGAATTATCAAAGCTTCACAGTAATGTTCCAAATAGTGTCTAGGAGCTAAGGAGAGAGTCATCCTGTGAATAAGATGTTATGTTTCCTTTCCCGCCTGACTCAGAAGATTGGAATACGAGAGCACTCTGCTGTTCTTCCATCCTCACTATTACAGACCAACATGATGAAAAGAAAATGTTCAGCATATACACTCTGAGTTTGTCCCAAAGGGAGATAATATTTTTTCACCAATGTATGGAAGGCTGGCACCTCATGTTTTATGATTATGTACTTGAACACCTCTGATTCCACTACTGTAGATCAGACCAGGGATCTCCCCATGTGCTCAGAGTATAGATTCCTCAAGTGTCTCCAGGAACATGCTTTCTTCTCAGCATTCATTTCTGGGGATCACATCAATAAAAGTGCCTACCCTTTGTCACCAAGGGGTGAAGTTTGAGTAGATAATAACAGAAAGACACATAACAATTAACTCAGGGGCACATTTGTTAAATGCCATTCTGAAAAGGGATTTTTAAAGATAACTCCAGGCCTCAGTCCTGAAGTGGGCTCTTATTTGAAATTTCTGTAAAAGCCATAAAAATCTTTGATATTGTCAGTTGTGATTATAACAAAATTTGGGATGTTCAAAGAAGCCAATAGAGCAATCTCGATCAAAACAGAGGAAGATATTTACATAACATGGGCCTCAAGTTAATATAACCAAGAATATATTTCTGCTATCAATGGTGTAGAGAACTTGGAAAAGGGTAAGAGATAGGACCTTGAAACAAATACCCCAGAAGTAAAACCGTATATTACACTCAGTGACCACATACTTGGAAAAATTCAACTTATCCTGATGAGAAATAATAGTATATGTGTAATTCATCCTTAAGCTATACACTGATTTAGAATGCAGGGCAGGGTGCTAGGCCTGACTAATCTTGGAAAACCAATCAGATTGTCATCTAGTATTTAAACTAAAGGACCATAAAGGTATGTTTTGGCAATTCTGAAATGGTATTACTCTTTGTTTATACATATGTATAGTTTTTTTTTTTTCCTTTGAGTATAAAACAGTTAGCCAGCAATTAAGGTGATTTTTCATCTATGTGAAATTAATAGGCAAATTCTGACTCTAAAATGCACATCCTAAATGAAATCTTTGATCTCAAACTGTACATATATATATATATAGTGTACATGACTGCTAGTAGGTATGAAATGCACTCCAGAACTGAAATCTCATGCAACATGACCATGTGTTTGCATAGGAATGTTACAATTCTTTCTATTGCAATTTAATGACAGGGGAAAAGACTCCAGCTGGACCATCTAGACCTTTTCTCATGTCTTCAAAAGCAGTGCTAAGTAAAATAATAATAATAATGATAATAATAAAGATTTATAAAACAAAAGACTTTACCTTCTAGCATTAGGACCACACACACACACACACACACACACACACACAAAACCTGTCAGCTTACAAAAGCACAAGACTTAACTGAAGTGCAGTGGAATGCCTAGTGGAGAAATGAATCACATTTCTTTTAAACAAGACCTGCATTGTACTGGAAAATAAGACAATTTTTTATTTCCTATAGGTAACTGTGTTTCAGTTTTATTGTTTAGAAAAACAAAAACTGAAAACATTAACATAAACAGGTTTGACAACATATCTCCACGTGTATATGTGTATATATAGATCCATGTAAACACACGTGCGTGTATATGCATTCATATGTTGGAAAAAAAAGGAATAAGCTAATATGTTCTGCTTCCTTCATTAAATCTGTGTATTTTTTAACTTGACAACCAACAGTCTCCATATTAAAATAAGTAATACAGGGTACTGAGCATTTATCTATGAGCAAACCAATGGCCACAGTTCCTATGAATTGTTGCATGGTTTGACACTACAATAGTACTGTACCTCTGAACATCAGATGTTAACTAGTCCTCACATTGCTTGTTGAACTGCTTTCTTTTTAAGGACACAGATAAAATTGTCCATTGGTTATTTAAAAGCAAAGATATCTTGAAATGAAAAATAATTCCTCTTGGAATGAAGAAAAAAAAAAACAGAAACTAAATCCCACCATGTTGGTTAGGGAAAAAAATACAACTGTAGCAATCATTCCATGTTGCTAATTGTACAGAATATGTTATGTGAGCAACCATAGCTTTCACTGAGCGTGTGTAAATATTAAGACAAATTTCTTAAATATTTTTAACTTCTAATTTGTATTTTATGGTAAGGCAATGTGCTACTTCTGTTCATGGCTTAAGTTGATGTGTTGTATTATGTAAATAATTAAACATGCTGTAAATGAATAGTCGATAGATAGAAATAACTGTTTTTTCATTAATTTTTTATAAGTATGGTTTACTGGAGTGCCCCAGCAGAGTAATTTAAACACCCTTTTGTACAAATAGTTTGGGAATCCCAGACAGAAGGGTTTCCATGGCTACCATATACAAATACACACACACACACTCACAAACATACACAGTCTTTCACTCCCTGCTTGTTCACTCCCATTCTCTCATTTTCTGTGGGAAACTTTTAGCATTTTTGTAGTCAATAACAATCAAGAGTGCTTCAGAACTGGTAAATGGGAAGAGAAATAATTACTGATATCTTAGCAGAGTTTTTATATGTCCAAGAACAAGAAGCCAAAGTTTGCAATTTAAATATCAATTTTAAAAATATAGAAGTTTGTATCAGTGGCATTCAAAAATACTTATTCATACCAGCTCCAGAAATTTGTTATATACAATGCATGCTAAGAGGTTTTTTTTAAATATATACTAGTATTTTGTCTCTAGATAGTATTGTTTCTTTCAACCAAAGACTCCAGAATTATTTTTTAAAAGGAAAGAATAAAAGACAAAATGGGAAAAAAGATACTGCTTCACACCAAAGTTTTAAAAATAATTTTAAATGCACTAGTAAGGTGGTTCAAAAAATAAAAATAAATTAAAAGTAAGGAGTCAAGAGAGTGCAAATTCAGATACTGCCCTAAAACCTCTTTTGTTTCTCAAGTGGGATAAAAGCAGCACTCTTAAATGGCTTTTGTTTGGGGAAAATACATTTTTGTAGATATGTGCAAAATTATAATATCAATTTTTAATTTGCTCTAACAAGTACTTTTGTCACAAATATCCAAAAATGATGCAAAACATAACTTTATATTGAGTTCCAAAGCAAAATATCACTCCCTGTCAGACATGCTCAAACGTGATACTGCGTCTTTGTCCTTGCACCATGTGATACAAGTCAGCAGTTATTGTTAACTAGTATTCATATTTTTGTGGTTTTTTTCTTCATGGTTCAATAAAGTTCAACCACAGCCATTTAAAAAAACATTAAACTCAAACAAAGTTGCCTCTAATTTAAATAATTCCACAACACTAAATTTTTCTTTGCATGGGTGTTTAAATAGTTCTGTTATGAATATTGTTCCTGCATAGTTTTGAGCTGTCCTTTTCTAAAGAGTAACACTCTAGTTTCTTCACAATGTAGTGATTGCTGGCCTTACTAATTACCTTGTAGCCTTTCTTACCATGCACATCATGCACACTTTCCAATGATGACAAGATGAAAAACACAAGTGACTTTCAGTGCATCTATTTTCATGTTTTTTTTTTTTTCTGAAAATCTCTGGGATACATGAGGTAGTAAAAAAAAATGAGGATTATAAATGAATAGCACATAAGAATTATTTTCTTGAATTTAAACTTATTACAGCCAGTTTCAGCATGTAAATATATAATAATGTTGGCTAGTGTGTAATTCTTGACCTAAGAAATATAAATAAAAAATCAAAAGGTGGTATGTGTGCGTGTCGTTTTATTGAGTCCAAAATACTTATTTGGGGAGCTGTTAGTATAGCTTATTTGCCATGACTTTTGTTAAAAAGCAGTGAGAAGTTTGAGGGTTTAGGAGCTTGGACTCTATAGTTTGGCACTTTTGACCTTGAATTTCTATATGCCACTTATTGGGCATATAGTTATATAGCTACTAAACCCACTGACTCCTGTTTCCTTGTCTATAAACTAGAGTTAAAGTTTGACCTCCTTCATAAGATAGTTGTAGAAATGGAATTAAAAGAAAAAACTCTCTAAAAAAGAAGCTCTTAAAGTAGCATAGATGAGAGTCAGTAGTCCATAAGTAATATATTCTTCTGCTTTTATTTATTATAATTTTTTTTTAAATTTTTATTTATTTATTTGAGAGCAACAGACACAGAGAGAAAGACAGATTGAGGGGGAGAGAGAGAGAATGGGCGCGCCAGGGCTTCCAGCCTCTGCAAACAAACTCCAGACGCGTGCGCCCCCTTGTGCATCTGGCTAACGTGGGACCTGGGGAACCGAGCCTCGAACTGGGGTCCTTAGGCTTCACAGGCAAGCGCTTAACCGCTAAGCCATCTCTCCAGCCCATTTATTATAATTTTTAAACATTGATCATTTATCTAAAAAGTGCTATTACCATATCTAATGATTTACAAAAAGTACTTAATATGCCCTTAGGTTAAATGGTGAATAATAAGGAAAACAAATCAAGACCTGAATTTTCTTTATGAAAACATGATGAGCACAGAGTATTTGTTCATTTCTTCAACATGTACAAGAAGACACACTAATAACATGTTCACCAGGAATGCATACACTGTTTATGTGTTCAGAAGAATGTGTATCTTATCAAGGATGACTCCTCAGTAAGATCTTGTAAGTGATTTCTTCCTCATCAATTAAAATAAGTGGCTAGGTTTGCCCATTTCTCACACATTTGGTCATTTCTCAAGAAACATTCATGGACAGCCCATCCAAAGGTTCCCCAAGATGGAAAAGGCAGAAGTGAATACTCTTGATCTCTAACCATCTTAAACACATGAAATACTGAAGCCACTTAATATTTTTGTGACAATCTCAATGTACTTTATACTTAGTGTCTTTAACGTGCCCAGACAGTACCTCAGTGGATGACATTAGCCCAAGGAAAAAGGCCTTATAGGACGCAATTGTCCAAAAATGCGACTGGCTAAATGTAGTCACAGGTACCAACGAGTAAACACTATAGAACAAAAGTGTGTTATGGCATTTTAAGACTCAGCTTTTATTAAAATTCCCAGATAAATTCTGTCCCAATGAGCTGGTCAGTTAATACTAGAATAATTCACTCACTGATATTCCTACTGTTATAGTTTCTAAAAGTGGTGTTGCAGACAGGTTTACATTGCTAGAAGAAATCACCCAACCAAGAGCAGTTTGTGGGAAAAGAGGTTTACTTTGACTTATGGGCTCAAGGGAAAGCTCCATGATGGCAGGGAATGTGATAGCATGGACAGAGGATGTACATCACCCCCTGGCCAACATAAAGTTAACAATAGCAAGCAGGAGAGTGTGCCAAATGATGGCATGGGGAAACTGGTTATGACACCCATATGCCCACCCCCCAAAATAGCACTGCCTTCAAGAGGCATTAATTCCCAAATCTCTATCAGCTTGGAACCTAGGATTTTGAACACCTAAGTATAAAGGGGACACCTGAATCAAACCACCATATTCTGCCCCTGGCACCCATAAACTGATATCCACACATGATGTAAAATTCAATTCATTCAGCCCAACTTAAAAATCCCCATAGTTTTTATCAATCCCAATGATGTTCAAACATCCCCATAATCAAAGATTTTTTAACTGAGCCATAATCACAAAAAATCCCGAAAAAACACATAATAGCACAGAAGAAACATTTTCACACTGAAAAAGATAGCACTGGGGATAGGAAAGAATTACTCAAGCAATTCATGATTTAAACGGATCAAACACATAAACTGCAGCTCCAAGTCCAACAACTCTAATCAGTGACAAGTTCCCAAGTCTGATAATTCTACCCAGCATAAAGGCTCTGGAGTTTCAATTCTATCCCTCCAGCTAGGCTACTCACAGTCCTGGAAAACTTCATCCGGGATGGCAGCTTTCCTTAGCAGCCATCTCATGGTCCTGGCAGCTCCACTGGGTCTCCAATGCAACCCACAGTTCATCCTCATGGGTCCACTGGGTCTCCATGCAGGCATCCAGCAAACCTGCTTCACATTACCCTTGGCCATTTCCAAAACACAAGATCGTGTTGCAAACTCAATAACTCTCTCTTTCCAGCATTTCTTATGCTCCACAATACCAATTTGTTAATCCATGGGGGAATACAGCAGACTTTGAAGAACAGGACACTCCTTGAGTACTCAGGCCCCTTAAAAAAATCTACATTCTTCCCTTTGCCCCAGTGCAGGTCTGTTGGCCCAATCTCATCACTTGTAATCTCTCACAATTTGCAGGTGAACAGGCAGAAGTTTAGGCCCAAATATTTCAGATTTTTCTGGGCCATATCCCTCTGCTCACACCAGTACATTCCTACGGAATGCAACCCTGCACAACTTCTCAGGACATGGGTATAACAGCAAGCTTCTCACACAAACTGCTATCCCAGTCCAAGCAAAGCTCTTTTTCATCCTCATAAGCCAAGTCTCATAGTCCATAGTTCTTATTGCATTCAGGCATTTCAACTCTGACCAGAATGGTCCACTAAGCTGTACTTACACTATTTCAAGGTGTCTCTTAGACCAAGGTTTCAAATCCTTCCACATTCCTATTGAAAATCAGCTCCAAAAGGCCAAAGCCACACAGTCAGGTGTCTAGCAGCAATCCCACTCCTCAGTACTACTTTACTGTTGCAGGGAAGTTCACATTGCTGGTAGAAATCACCCCACCAAGAGCAGCTTGTGGGAAAAAGACATTTATATTGGCTTACAGGCTGAAAGAGAAGATCTACAGTCAGGTGTCTAGCAGCAACCCCACTCCTGGTACCACATTAGTGTTGCACTCAGGTAGAAATCACCCAACCAAGAGCAGCTTGTGGGAAAGAGGTTTATTTTAGTTATAGGCTCAAGGGGAAGTTCCATGATGGCAAAGGTCAAATTGATATCATAAACAGAGGATGGGCATCATCCCCTGGCCAACATAAAATGGGCAATAACAACAGGAAATATGCCAAACACTGGCATGGGAAAACTGGCTAAAATATCCATAAGCCTGCCCCCAACAATAACACTGCCTTTAGGAGGCATCAATTCCCAAATCTCCATCAGCTGAGAAACTAGCATTCAGAACACTTAAGTTTATGGGGACACCTGAATCAAACCACCACATGTGGTTACTTAATCAATCTGTGCTCTTTTCAAAATTTGTTCTCATTCTGAAATATCACATAGAATATATGTGAACATTGCCCTGAGGAATTAAGAGCATATCTGAAGATAATGTCAATGGAGCGCAGAAAATCTCAGTGATGACAATGGGCATAGTTAGTTCCTATATTTTGATTGCCTAAAGTTGACAGTAACCAAATAATATAAAAAACGTGGTTTTTCTGTGCTCTCAAATCTTTGGGAGAGAGGATTGTTAAGTGTTGCAAGTCTCCTCCTACACTCCCTTGACACCTCAGGGTCACCTCTACTATGCTTGAACTAGATACCAAGAAACTATCTTGAGATGATAAGTCCCAGAACAGTTTTCAGTGAATTGATTTGTGCATGGAAGCCCAATGTTGCCAGATTAACACAAGAACTCCCACACCCAAGTACTGAATATTTCCTCTGACATACAAGAACAGTGTCATCAGAGAGACACCAAAAGTTTTATCTTCATTATGCCTAAGAGCCCACACCAAAGTACTATAGCTGTCATCATCAAGCTGAGGTTAAGGGAGGGCACATTAGGAATTCCATGAGAGGGTATATACGCAAGTTCCCTTTCCATTATAACTGCAACAGTATCACTTTCCCTTTCCTGGAGGCTGATATGTCTCCATGTAAGAAACCAAAACGAGGCTTTGTGTTTGTCCAAGATAAGAATGAGGTAGTGTGCTTATGTCTGTGCGTGCGTGAGCATGTGTGCACAAACATGGCAACACATGTGCACAAGCAAAGAAAATTGCAAGCATACTTTTTCAGCCTGTGAACAACCTGAAGAAATATTAGAATTGTGGAAAAGCCTTTATTTTTCTGACCTGTCCCTCTAGATCAGAAGTCTTCTGCCTTCCACACCAGTTCCTGGACTCACCCAGTTGTGAAGCAGACTAAAAACAGAGAAAGCCTCTGGGCAAATATTTTGGTGAAGGACACAGGGTCAGAAATGACCGGGGGAGACATTGAGATAAATGGATTGACAGAGGTACAGATCTCAAGAAGATACTACTTGCATCTAAAAAGACATAAATAGACCCCAGTGATGGAGTAGGGGGAGACAGAAATAAAATAGGCAATCAAAGCAACACACAAAATCTCACTGCCCCCAAGTTCCAACATAGACAATGATAAGTGAGGATGTAATCAAATTATCCAGACATTTTTTAAAATTTTTTGTTTATTTTTATTTATTTATTTGAGAGAGGCAGACAGAAAAAGAGTCAGAGAGAGAGAAAGAGAAAGAGAGAGAGAGAGAGAGAGCATGCCAGGGCCTCCAGCCACTGAAAATAAACTCCAGATGTATGCGCTCCCTTGTGTATCTGGCTAATGTGGCTTCTGGGGAATATAGCCTCGAACCGGGGTCCTTAGACTTCACAGGCAAGCACTTAACCACTAAGACATCTCTCCAGCCCATATCCAAACATTTTTTCAATGAGGCAGCAATAAGGAAGAGGAAATTATAAATGAGAAAGAACTTTGGTTATAATTATAATACTTATATCTATAGTTGATACCATGACTTGAAAAGTTCACAGTATTGGGACAGAGAGCTATTTCATGCCTGGAAAGACCAGGGAGAGAGAAAGGAATAAAGGGAAAAAGATATTTAGGAGGAATTAAGGGAAGACTGGAAAGGTAAAATTCACAAATGAGTTCAGTTCCTGACATCCCAACTCTCCAGGCTGTGGTATGAATTTAATTCACACAGTACAGTATTCCCCATACTTCTGTTGTGGACAACACAAAAAGCCCACAGTCTGTACTGCATACCTAGCTGGCTAAATACAAATGGATGCCCTGAACAAATTTGTGTTGCTGCCATCCAACTTGTTATGTAGCTTCCGCCCAATCATGGGGTTACAGTATCTTTCAGAAGGAAGTCAAAAACAAGTGCAGTTTTTAGGGGAAATAGAGGAATTTTTTTTTAACTTCCATGTTATATTTATAATTTTAAATTTTAATGATATTCTGAATAGGTAAGAGTTTCTAAATTCTAATTATTTTGTCTGCCTCCCTAATTTATTTGAGTGAGAAGAAAGGATTTTTTGAAACAAATCAAATAAGTGTCATAAACATATCACCTAAGGAATTTTGAAGGAGCACATTTATGCTAGTTTCTTCACTCCTTAAATATGGTTCTCTTTCCTCCTCTGATTTAATTTAAGATAGTTATTTTTTTCTCAATTTTTATTAACATTTTCCATGATTATAAAAAGTATCCCATGGTAATACCCTTCCCCCCACTTTCCCCTTTGAAATTCCATTCTCCATCATATCCCCTCCCCATCTCAATCAGTCTCTCTTTTATTTTGATGTCATGGTCTTTTCCTCCTCTTATGATGGTCTTGTGTAGGTAGTGTCAGGCACTATGAGGTCATGGATATCCAGGCCATTTAATGTCAGGAGGGATCATGTTGTACAGGACTCTGTACTTCCTTTGGCTCTTACATTCTTTCTGCCACCTCTTTCTCATTAGACCCTGAGCCTTGGAAGATGTTATCGAGATATTACTCAGTACTCCAGTCACTTCTTTCCAGCACTATGATACCTTCTGAGTCATCTCACAGTCACTGCCATCTGAAAAGAGAAGATTCTCTACCCTAAGTGAGAGTACCATTAATATAAGGGTATAAATATTAAGAGAAGTGCTTACTGGGCAGTTTGATAAGCATAGTATATACATTTTTCCAGACATCAGCAGATGTTACACCCCTAGAGTTCATGGCTACCCCTGTTTTAAGTTTTTGGTATCAGGGATGTGTTTCCCCCAAGGAGCAGGCCTCCAGTCCAACTGGAGTGCAGTTGGTTTCCACCATGACAGACGTGCCACTATTGTACCCTTTGGCCCATGGAACACTCAGGAGCCAAAGGTCATTGTTAGAAATTTTTCAGTGCCAGGGATGGGATACCACCAGTGAGTTGTTGGCCAGGGAGGTCCCTGATGCCCCCAAAGCATTATAGGCCATTTTCGAGGCCCTTGGTTTCCCACCAGGAATAGATGGTAAGTCCCTATTTTGAAGACTTCACATATTTGGGCTGCAAGGCCACTGAGAAATCCTGCTGGAACTGAGCTGATAACCTCCCCCATGTAGACCAGCTGACAGAAAATTGGAAGAAGCCATTCTACATGTAGTTCAATGGGAGAAAGTGATACCACCAGTGAAGATACTCAACAGTGGACACTGCAAGTCTTATAATTGGTCAGTTAAGATAGTTATAAAAGTAACACATACCATTGTAAAGGACTATGTTGGCTTTTTTAATCATCCCAGAACTAAAGGTTGAAGCACCTACTACAGCTAGAACAATACAGAGAGAAAGCAAGCCTTGGTGGTTCTCTGGCCAATGAGGAGCTGATTCATCCCCTGATATACTTGCTGATTTTTGGTGTTTACTGGCTGGTGGTAGTTTCTCTATCTGCTTGCACAGTCAGGTGAACGCATGTTTCCAGACAGTGACAGGGAAGTATAGGCTTCCAGGAACATCAGGGCAAGAGTAGCCTGCATTAGAGTTCACATTTCCCATTCTTTGACTGTCCAACAAATAAAATGAAGAAAGAAGAAGGGAAAGAAAAGGAAGGGAAGGGAAGGGAAAGGGAGGGAAGGGGAGGAGAGGGGCGGGGAGGGATATGAATACCCCTGAAGGAATCAGAGCTCTGCTCAAGACTGGCAATCTTTCAGACATAGTTTGCCAATTCTTTATTTATTCATTTTGTTTCTCATTTCCCTTGCCAGGAATTCATTTGAACATTTAGAGAATCTTTCAAAAATACATAAAATGAAGCTATTGATGCATACAAAGTACAAAATGATTAATAAGTAAAACTTTTAAATGTTTAAGAAGTTTCAGCTAAAATTAAATGATGGAATTTTGCCTGTGTAGTCCAGCACTGGCAGACTATAGGGAAATTGGCACCAGGCTGTGGGTCTTATCCCAGGAGCAATGCACAGGAATCAGGATGGCCTATTTGAGGTCCCAAATTGAGAGTGGACAGGAAAAAGCAAATGCAAATGGAGGATTTTTGAAGACCACAAAGTGCACACAATCATGATGGGTCCCCTGGCTTTCAGCCTTTCAGGTTTCTCCAGAGTACAGAACACTTAGGATATGTGCAGGTATGGAAGTATTTGATGCTAGGATTTTGTTTGCATGATTATAGAAGCTGGTAACTCCAGAAGGTTTCTTTCATCACCATCTTGAATCAGAATATAGTTCTACTCTCACCTGGGCAGGGTTGCATCCATGTTATGTTGATGTTCTATGTTCTGGGCTTGTGACTCTAACTGACTATCTGCCAAAGAAGGTTATCTTGCTCCTAACCTCTTTCATTATGTCATGAGTTAGAAAAGTATGCATTTTTCAAATGTAAGGTATTTTATAAATATTTACTGAATAAAATATTTACTGATTTTAGTATCTAAATACCTTGCCAGGACATGAAGTCCAGCAGTAAGTGTTTTCTTGCTCCCTATTTAGTAAGTGTGGGGGTAGACTCATGAATGTGTGTCTTTTATAATCAATCTAAAAAATATTAAAATCATCAAATTTCATCAATGGTATTGAAAATCCCTTAGGATCTCAATTTGGCAAGACAGTGTCAGTGTCTCTTAAAACTTTCTGAGTTGCCACATTCGTGTAGTGGTTGGAGAAAACAGTTCTACCTGAAACATTAGCCAAGGCAGAGACAGCCGTATGGTAGTTTGCATGCATGCCCCTCATAGACTCAGGTGTTTTACTAAAGCTTGTAATTTGGGTTGCCAGACAGCTGGCTGGAGGAAGTATCAGTGGGGGTGGATCCTGGGGTCCAGCCCAAAGATGTGGGGAGCAGTGTGCTCCCTAGTCCCCACTGCTTGCTGCTTTTTGGTGTTTATTGTCTGGTGGTGGTTTCTCTGTCTGCTTGGATTTATGACTGGGAGTCAGCTTCTTCCATCATTGATGAAACTTCCCCCTTGGATCTATAAACTGAAATAGATCTTGTTCCTCTCAGAAACTGTGTCCATTCAGAAGTTCATCTCAGTGTTGCAGAGCTGTCTATGATACTGGCCTAGATAGGGTGAGAAAAAGTTGCTGACCCGCTCTCCTTTCAGACCACAGTAACACGATTTCTGTTCTTTAGTGTTCAAAGCTCAGTAGGAAAATGTGTTTGCCATTGTTAGAATAAATATGCTCCTCATACCTCACTGAAATGAAAACTTCATCATGGTGATTTTTACTGGATACTTATTGACTCCTTCATATTTCCATATATTATGTTTATTTTTTAATACAAGGTTTTCTGTTCTCTTGTCTCTAAAATCCATTAGAAGAAAAAGAAAGAGAATAAAAATGAAACTGTAATTTTTCAAGTGGTTATAAATAATAAGCCCAAAACTTAATAAGAAGATACTTTCTTTAGGCTTAGAATAATTCTGTGACACCCCTAGAGCTTCCTTTTAGTTGTACGGAATTCAGGTTTCCTCTTCTGTAAGATAGAAGTACAACATTTGGGATTGTCTTTATGTTTAAAATTCTGTGTGCCATGAGGTACTCAGTATTGTTGGTCATCCTCAATTTCTAGATCAGTATTTGTAATGGGAAGTTGTGTTTTCTGATCTACATGTTCTACAGCACAATGACATATCAAAAATGGGGAGGGTTAGAGACATGGCAGTGGATCTTTTGAGATATTAACAATAAGGGGCTGCATTCTCTGCAAAGGTTTTGAAAAAAAAATAACAAAGCTAGTCAAAAGCTCCAAAGTTGGAGGCTGGAGAACTGGCTTAGTGGTTAAAATACTTACTTACAAAGCCTAAGGACCCAAGTTCAATTCCCCAGAACCCACATAAGCCAGGTGCACAATGTGGCACATACATCTGAGGTTTGTTTGCAGTGGCTAGAGGCCCTGGTGTGCTCATTCTCACACATCTGTCTCTTTCTCTCAAATAAATGACTATTTTTAATAAGCTCAAAATTTTTTCATATTTTTTTCTTATTACTATGTTCTCTCCATACTAAACAATGTCAGATATACAATATTACCTGATTCTGGACCAGATGACTTAATTGTTCTGCTCCTACCTTTGGAGAATCCTCTCCCCTTCATAATCTTTATGATCTCCCCTGGACTGACCTTCCTATGAACTACATATTGAGCACATGACCATTTACTCTATTCTGTCCAGTCTGATCACAGGGATTTCTTAGAGGATAAATGTACACATCTATCTAAGTAATGGAAGACAATGCTGGGATTTGTATGAGTGGTGGGTGGGATATCTATTTATTTCAATTAGATTTGAGGAATAGAAATACTGCCTACATGTTAGGAACTGATCTAACACAAAGGAAAGCAGAGATAAGAAATGAGAGGTGTTAAGACTGTGTAAAAATAGCATCATTGGATCATATGGGAATATTAGCCTGAATCTTTAGGAATATGAAACTCTCACTCTAACTTGATTTTTGTTTATGCCATGTGCATTCTGAAGATGCATTTGAAAATCCTTATGGGAAGACTGTTTTTTTTTTAACACTGGTAGACAGGTTAGTAGAGGTTAGTTAATAGTCAAAGTCAATTATGCAATGAGGCACAGTCAATAACAGAAACCCACACTCTCATGCCAATCGCTCTTGCACCTAATTCACTACCTACAAAATAAGAAAGTGGAAGGTGCCACTTAGGAGGCAGAGGTAGGAGCATCACTGCGAGTTTGAGGACACCCTGAGAATGAAGAGCGAATTCCATCCAGGTCAGCCTGAGCTAGAGTGAGACCCTACCTCAAAAACAAAAACAAAAAAATAATAAAAAATAAAAAAAATAAGAAAGTGGAAAGTCTAATAGATGACTGGTGGGTCATCCAATCTTTTACTCTAACTCCAAAGGTTTCCACACATAGCTCAGACATATGATGTATAATGGAAGTGCCAGAAACTCGTCCAGTTCTGAATGCAGAACAACCTTTATCTTCTGCCAAAACAGAAATTGAAGTTATAAAGCACTATGTCTGGACTGACTGGATGGAAATCTTAGGGAAATTAACATGAAGGGCTGCCACAGCAGCATAATCATTTTATTGCTTTTACAACTGCTTTTTAATGTCAAAAATAAATTATACTTCTCTATTTATAATTATTCTGTTAATGCATTATAATTACAGATGTAATCAAAAAGAGAAGTTTGATTTTTACCTAAATGATGACTTGGACGACTTCTGAATAAGGTACGAATCCAATTAGAGATATCTTCAAAAAAATCACACCAAATAACATTATTTATGAGAATACTAAACGGGAGCTCTTTATTTCAATGCCTCCCTCCCCCTTTCTTCTGTCTTCCAAAGGAAGGTCATAGTTCCCTGCCTGTTATTGCAGAGGGTTTGAGTCTTGTTACTAGAATCCAACATAGCAGAGAATTGCTGAACAATTTTTTTTTGGTTAAAATAATTTAAACAAACTTTTTCATTACCCATAAAAGGCCAAATAGTATATAAGAAGTGTTTGCTGGAACTAGTCTCCAAAACCAGTCCACATTTTTCAATATGATAGAGGAAATAAATGTGTTAATAGCAGGTGGCAAGCAGAGGCTTGGAGTGCATTTCATGCAAGAGAAATAGACTGAAAGGGTGAAACTGGGGGAAGGGGAAACAGATATATTTACAAAAGTACCAAATTTGGAAGAAGTCATACTGGGTTAGGTGAACTCAAATCCAATGACTACCATCTTTGTAAGAAGAAAAAATTTGGACACAGACATAAGGAATTTGTTGCTAGCATGGAGTCAAATTGGAGCCATATATTGCCATAAACTGCCAAGTATTGCCAGCAATCACTAGAAGCTAGGAAGAAGAGATGAAGGAATCTTCCCTAAAGATAGCTTGCCTTGACCCTACTATCCACTCTGATGAGAGAGATCTGTCCCAGAAAGCCACTGGAAGTAACACTGAAGATCCATATCAGTAGTAGTCCAGTCGACCTCTGAGCCAAGAGAAACTGCTTGCCATTTTAAACCATGAAGATCTGGGATAATTTGTAGAATATCATTATTGTATATAAAAAGAACTCTGTAAGAAACCAATTTTCACCTTGACTTTATTGGTTTTCTCTGACATTCCTGGACTGGAAGAATCATTTTTTACTTGTCCCTTACCTAGTGGTTCAACAACCTCTTACAGATCTTAGAATGGAAAGAAACTTCCTGAGTCTACATGAAAACATACTTTTCATGATAATTTTCTATAAAATTAATGATTTTTTTTTGTTTATGGAATATATTTTTCCAAAAAAGAAGTTAGAATGTCAGTTGAAGTATCCATAGGAAGAAAGCCACTTGGTGCTTGGTGATACACTTAGTTCAAGAAAGACCTCCCCAACCCAATTGACCTTCTTACATTGTGGGGATGGTGTTGATAGTACAATGTTCAAAATGCAGGAGATAGAAATGTAACCCAAAGTGCCTTAAGGAAGTAAAGGTAATTCTTTTGCTTATAAAATATAAGTTAAGTACTCAGAGCCATCATAACTTAGATACACAGTGCATGGTATAATGTGGCTGGCTGGGAGACGTGGCACGAGGCAGCTGCCCCGCATCACCAGAGAATACCAAGCCATGTGTGGCTATTCCAAGGCCAGGTTAAAATTCAATTCAATGTACAGTGTCTACTGAATGTGTTTCACTTATCAATTATTATAATGTTTTAAAATCAGAAGCCAAGCAGGGCATGGTGATGCACGCTTTTAATCCCATCACTCAGGAGGCAGAAATAGGAGGATCGCCATGAGTTCAAGGCTACCCTGAGACTGCATAGTGAATTCCAAGTCAGCCTGGGCTAGAGTGAGACCCTAACTCAAAAAAAAAAAAAAACTAAAAAAAAAAAAAATCAGAAGCCAAGCCACCTTAAGCTGGGGTTCCTTTCTTATGTGATGAGGGAGTTATTTTTCCCCTTTCCTCCATCTACACTGTTTTTAATTCCACTTCTAAAAGAAAGGTAGAAGTGGAAAAGAGAGATGGGAGTGCTTCAGTCATAAGTCCCTCTTCTTCAGAAAACATTAAAAACCATTGGCATAGGGCTGGAGAGATGGCTTAGCGGTTAAGCGCTTGCCTGTGAAGCTTAAGGACCCCGGTTCGAGGCTCGGTTCCCCAGGTCCCACGTTAGCCAGATGCACAAGGGGGCGCACGCGTCTGGAGTTCATTTGCAGAGGCTGGAAGCCCTGGCGCGCCCATTCTCTCTCTCTCCCTCTATCTGTCTTTCTCTCTGTGTCTGTCGCTCTCAAATAAATAAATAAATAAATAAATAAATAAATAAATAAATAAAAACCATTGGCATATCAGGAGATCTGTATTTCTTTTTGCCTTTTTTCTTTTTATTGACAGCTTCCATACTTATAGACAATAAACCATGATAATTACCTCCCCTTCCCCACTTTCCTCTTCATAAATCTACACTCCATCACATAACCATCCCTCTCTCCAATAGTCTCTCTTTTATTTTGACGTCATCATCATTTCTTCCTATTATGAAGGTCTTATAAAGATAGTGCGAGGCACTGCGAGGTCATGGACAGCAAGGCCAATTTCTGTCTGGTTGATTGCACTGTAAGCAGTCCCACCCTTCCTTGGCCTCTGACATTCTTTCCACCGCCTCTTCTGCAATGGACCCTGAGCCTTGGAAGGTGTGATAGAGATATTTCAGTGCTGAACATTCCTTTGTAATATCTTCTCACACTATGGTGCCTTTTGGGTCATCTCAGCGGTCACCACTATCTGAAAAGATAAGCTTCTCTAAACAAAAGTGACAGTAGCATTAACATATGGGTATATGCTAAGTAAAGTGCTTCCAGGGCAGTTTGGTGAGCGCAATAAATGCATTTAGCCAGATGAGAGCAGGTGTTACACTCAAAATGCTCATGACTTCCTTCACCATACATCATAGGCTTTTGATTAGGTTTCAAGTACAAGGCATGTATTCTAGGCCAATTAAAGAACAATTGGTTTCTCCCATAACAGACATGCCACTATTGCACTCATTGGCTCATTTGGCATGGCTGGCCAAACTTCAAGCTTACAGTGTCTACCACTATCATCACTGATAGATTCTGTCTCCCATAAGGCTGCATGCACTTCAGCTTTTTCTGGCTTTCTGTCAGCTGGTCTACCAGGAGAATGCTTTCAGCTCATCCCCAGTTTGATTTCTCTATGACCTTGCAGCCCAGGCATGTGGAGTCTTCAGCAACAGGGTCTTCTCATCTATTCCCAGTGGGAAACCAAGAGCCTTGGCAATATCCTACAGTGTTTGGGGGGCATCAGGTAACTCCCTGGCCAACAACTCACTGGAAGGTATCCCATCCCTGGCACTGTAATTTTCCTAGTAATAGTCTATAGGTTCTGGGTATACCATTATCCAAAAAAGTAGCTTATTCATAATACCCTGAATTTTGATTACCCTTCACCCAAACTTAATCTCTTCCCCTGACCTCACTTAGGCCATTCCACCCATAATAATCTGTCCATCTACTTCTACATATACAATACCATCCCCTTAAGTCCACGCCTCTCCTCCCTCCCTTATAGCCCTTTTCTAGCTTACTGGCCTCTGCTACCAATTTTTAGTCCAACTCACACACAAGTCTGAACATTTGTAACTAGGATCTACACATGAGAGAAAACATGAAACATATGGCTTTCCGGGCCTGGGTTACATACATCACCTAGTTTAATCCTTTTGTAAAAGCAGTGCCCTTTTTTTTGGGGGGGGGGTTCTTTAAGTAGGGTCTCACTCTAGCCCAGGCTAACCTGGAATTCCTTATGTCATCTCAGGGTGGCCTCCAACTCATGGTGATCCTCTTACCTCTGCCTCCCAAGTACTGGGATTAAAGGTGTGTGCCACCATGCCTGGCTCAAAAGCAGTGTTTTGAATTATTGTGTTATAAAGGTAATGGAAGTGGTTTGAAATGGTGAAGTAAAGCCAGAAAATAAAAATGAAGTCATGTAAAAAATTATATAAATAGTAAAGAACTAAGATAATTTTGCTTGGAGAAGTCAAGTTTTCGTCCACCTTCATAGTTGACCTTGTAGAGAATATATTTCATTACTAAAAGAGTGCTAACCAGCTCTTTGGGAAGCCAAAATAAAGAACAATAGCAGTTATCATTTTTCACTTTTGGTTTTATACATAAGATCACGTAGCTCAGGCCAGCCTGGAACTCACAATGAAGTTCACTGTTACTTCAAACTCTTTATCTTCCTAATACCCCTTGCTGAGTGCTGGGAGTACAGTCATGTTCTACAATGCTTTGATCATATGGCAACAAATTTAAGTAAAGGAAGGACATCATGAAATTGGGAAAAGATAGTATGCCTTCTGCCATTACAAAACTAGTAGTGATTTATTGCCAGTAGTGAATGTGGAATTTATGATATTGGTAAGTGTGGTGGCTTGAATGTAAAAATGCCCCCATAAGTGCGTGTGTTTTGACATTTAATCTCCAGGTGGTGGTAGTATGGGAAGGCTGTGGAACCTACAGGGTGTTCAGTTCTGCTGGAGGAAGTGTGTCACTAGGGTCTTGAACTTTCTCTTCTTTCTACTTCCTCCCTGTCAACATGACAATGTGACAAGCTGGGGCCTGCTTCTGCCATGGCTTCCCTGCCTTGATGGAACTCTAAGTCAAATTAAACCCCTTTTCTGTGTTCATGCAACAAAAAAAAGTAACTAACATAGAGAAAATTAGTACTCAGAGTAGGGCCATCATTGCAATGAACATGACCCTATGACTGCTAAGCTTTCAGAAAATGGAAGAATTTGGAGCTTTGGGCAAGAAAATCCTTATTACACTGTAAGTACAGCTTAAATGTACATTCTGGTAGGAGTTTAAAAGTTCTGAAGTCAGGGAGAAATGTAAACTGTGGAAGCCAGGATCACAAGATTTCCAGGGCTAAGAAGGACTCTATTGTGAACAGAGCTAAAGACAGTTCATGTGATGATTCTGGCCAAGAAACTGGATGCGCTCTGCCTATGTACTGAGAACGTGAGTGTGAAGTAATGAAGTAATGAAACAGAGGAAATTTCAAATCAGGATAGCATTGAGTTTGTGGCACAGTGCCTCTTAGCTGCTCTGATTCTGATCTACAATGAAAGAAAGCAACAGAAGAGTAGAAATGTATGACAAATGTGAGAAGATGTGAGCAAGCTTACAGTCCTGGGAAAGGAGACAACAGCTGCTTTGGCTGTAACTGTTAAAGAGATTAACTCCATTGAAAAGACATCTACTGTTCTGCACTGGGACAACAGGAAAGACACCCTGAGGGCAGATTAAACCCATTAAAGCCAAATGATAGTAAGTCTGCAAATACAGCAAGAAGCCTCCTAAAGGGAGGGATCAGACTTCATCCTGATCTGGTAAATGTACTTGGTAGTACCACCCATGTGGTACTGAAACTCATGTACTGAAATAAAGGGGGTTCATTGAGTTCTGTCCCAGAGGATTCTTACTCAAGAAGTGATAAGGAATTAACCATTCCCAGGCCGCAACACAATCGACAGGGTCAGTATGAGAGATAGGTTTAGGCTTTATTAAACAGAATTCAGGGGCTGAGGACATGACCTAGTGATTTTTACTGCAAAGTCTAATGACCTGGGTTATATGCCCCAGTACCCATGTAAAAGCAGATACACAAGGTGTCTCATATATTTCGAGCTTGTATTCAGTGGTTAGTTATATTCTCTCTCTTTCTCTCTCTCTCTCCTTATAAATAAATAAAATTAATCAGTTAATTAACAGTATTCAAAGATACAATACAGGCAGAAACCAGACAAGCAAGAAAACATTCATTGACATGGACTAGAATCTCTGAAGGTGGAAAACTCAAATGAGAGCTGGATTGGAGGGTTTGAGTATGATGTAGACATTTCTATCTATAATTTAAAGTGTCCTACACTGATTAACTGTCTCAAGAAAGTTTCTCGTCAACCAAGAACTTCACTGAATTAAGCAACAACCTATCGTAGAAGAATCATTTGTAACTGCCTCTACACAGCTGCAATGTTTCTGGCTGAACTTCCAGAGTCCTGAGCCCTCAAGACCTCTGCCCATTCCCAGTCAACTGTGCAGTTTCTCAGTTTCTAAGTTAGCCATACAGTTCCAAGAACTGGGGTATTTCTCCCTCAGTACTACTTTGGGGTCATGAAAATTATAAGATGGAGAAAGCCATAGAGATAATAATAGTTCCAGAGAACTTCTGGGAGCTAAGTATTGTGAAGTATGATCAGAAGCACAGCACGTTGGCAGTGAGATGTTACTTCATGAAGTTGTGAAGGTGAACTTGAAATTGTAATGGAGGCTCCAGGATGTTGGAGATGTAGGTCCTAGGATAGCTGCCAAGGAAATTTGCAGGCTTCAAACAGATTTAGCCCATGGAGGCTACAGGGAGCACAGATGGAGACACACAAGCCTTCCAGACATGAAGCTGTAGGATTTGATGTTCTTTCTGCTATATTTCGGGCTGACTCCATCCCTATCATTACTTGCTATTCTCCCATTCCTCCCATTTGAGATTGGGAATGTTTATGATATGTCATATGTTGGAAGAATCTAATTTATATTTTGATATTGCAAGAATCACAGGTAAGAGACTGCTTGGGGATTTAGACTTTGGTCTGTTGAACCATATTGGGACTGGTACAAATTATAAGGACTTTTAAGTTGTGCACATGGAGCTTATGAGTATCAAAGGTGAATGTGGATTGAATGAAGGATGATGCCCATAGCACTGCATGCTGGAATACTTCATCTATAGTTAGCAGCATGTTTTGGGAACATTATCAGACATTTAAGACATCAAGCATTTCTTGAGGAGGTGTAGCACTTGGAACAGGACTTGGTGCTTATGGTGAAAAGTAACATGGGCTACTGGCTTTGGGCTGCAATGCCTTTCCTTCTTTGATGGACACTATACACCAGAGGTATAAGCCAAATTAAATCCTTTTCAGTTATGTTATGTTATGTGTTATGTGTTTTCAGTTATGTTATGTTATGTTATGTTATGTTATGTTATGTTATGTTATGTTATGTTATGTGATGTGATGTGTTTTCATGGTTCATTATTTTCTTCCAGGAAAGACACAATAATGGGAATAGTAAGTATCTGATAATGGGAACTTTCATCATCATCTTCATCATCACCATCACCGCCATCATTCACAGGCAACTTGATGGGACCATAAATTGAAAGGTGCATAGCCATAAATAAATAAACAAACAAACAAACAAACAAATAAATAAACCTGATACTTAACAAATGAAAAATAGGTAGTCTGAGTGGAGCCAGCAAGGCAAGCAGTCATGTGTTCACTGCTCAGAAAAGCGGTAGTCCTCGCATCATGGCTGACCAAGTGGCTAACGAGCAGATTGCAGAATTCAAAGAAGCCTTCTCTCTATTTGAAAAGGACGGTGATGGAACTATAGCAACAAAGGAATTGGGAACTGTAATGAGGTCTCTCGGGCAGGATCCTGCAGAAGCAGAGCTACAGGACATGGTTAATGACGTCAATGCTGATGGTAATGGCACAATTTCTGGCAATGATGGCAAGAAAAACAAAAAAACACAGGTAGTGAGGATGGAATGAGAGAAGCTTTCTATGTGTTTGGTAAGGATGGCTATATTCGTGCAACAGAGCTTCACTGTGTGATGACAAATCTTGGAGAGAAGATAACAGATGAAGCAATTATGAAATGATGAGGGAAGCAGATATTGGTGATGGTCAAGTAACCTATGAAGAGTGTGAACAAATGATGACAGAATAGTGAAGAAATTGTATAGAATGTGTTAAATTTCCTGCACAAAATTGTTTATTTGCCTTTTGTTTGTAAC
The DNA here is from genome assembly GCF_020740685.1 of Jaculus jaculus. Classification (NCBI taxonomy): domain Eukaryota; kingdom Metazoa; phylum Chordata; class Mammalia; order Rodentia; family Dipodidae; genus Jaculus; species Jaculus jaculus. The sequence goes on along the minus strand of NC_059107.1, from coordinate 17,540,573 downwards.
TTATCTGTAAAAGGATTTTTCCCCTACTATCAAAAATGTACATGTACAGTAATTTGGACTTCACTCCTCCATATTTTCTTCCCTTCTCTTACTGTCATTGTCCTTAAAACTTATTTTAGAAAATTGATCAAGTAATATATTGCATGTGGCTTACTCTGTATATATCTAAGTCCTTCCACACATCTAAACTAAGGTGGAGTTGGTCAAATGAGGGGACGTCTGGGTTTGCCCTTCTTGAGTAGTTTCTAGGAGCTGTCAGCATGTTGCAGTTGGATTGTAGACTTGTGACTTGGCATGGACTATGGGGAGTCAACAATACCTACTTAAAAGATGCACTATTGCAAAATGGGTTTAGCATGCATGCACTCATACACTAATTTTTGTACTGCTGGTATTGTACCAGAAACATTTTCTTTTATTGTTACTTGCTTTTTAAACTTTGTTTAGCCACCTAAAGAAAATCTGCTTATGGTACGATTTACCTCAAATCTATTCCAAGTTGTATATTTGTTTTCCAATTAAAAAAAAACTGCAATTTACCCCAAAAATATTTAAAATAAAACTTGACATATCACAGCTGCATGAAGCAGCAATGACTGAGACAGCTTTTATTTCATTGATATTTGGGATTTCCAAAGCTACATCTCTTTTCTGATATGACTAGCGTTCAGAGCCCAGCTTTATGCTACCTCAGGAGGCTGGTTACTCTGAACTCTTGATCACAGCTACTTTCATAGAGCTTTTCTTTAGAGGACCCATCATGGTAAGCTCTTTACCTTGATTTCACCTTAACCTTTGGTGATCATTTGTAGGTAAACTAATGTTTTCTCTCATTTGCAACACTTTAAAACAAAATGCAAAGTCACACCACCTATAAATGAGATTAATGATTCATCCAGCTCTCACCACCTCTGCTCTAATTTTGCTTGTCTTAAAAGATTTTCCAATTTATTTTTCATGAAAATTTCACACATTTCATTTTGTGTTTATTTAAATGATAGGTCAGATATTTTCATATGTATGCCAATTTTTATTTCTCAAGTAGTGAGCTACCTTTAAGAAATGACAAACTTTAAAAAACATACATCTCTGGGATACCAGGTTCATCAAAATTGGGGTTGATGAAAAATTTAGCAACTTAAAATTAAGCCTGTACTCCCAAATGACCTCTTCTGAAACAAATGAGAAAAATTAGTATTTTAAATACCTCTGGTTAAGGCATTCAAATTTGTCTTCTTACTAATGAATGAATAATCAAGACTAGAAGCATGCCTATCTTTATCAGTCAATGTTTTTTTTTTAATTCCTTTCCAAGAGATTATTATGTACATGTTATAGGTTTATCTCTGGACAAAGAATGTCATCTTGGTTTTCAGAATACTGGAAGAAAATGAGAAAATTGTCCAAGGTTATTATTTAAAAATGTAAAAGAAAATTTCACAATTATACAATCAGAAGAACTATATTTATCCTTAACACTTAATCTGGTCTGCTATCGATTTATTGCTTTTTGCCATATAAGCTAGCAATTATAGACTGTAATTGGTAATCTATTTGGCTATAGGAGAGTCTACTATCTATGAAGAATCAAGTTAATCCTTGTAGTCCTAGATCAGAGGTTTCAAAATGCTCACTGCATGCGAATAATTTGCTTTTCAGTCACCTAGGGTATTTTTCCTTACTTATATAACAAATTATAGTCTCTGGAATTTGACTTTAAAGCAGTTTTAGTTGTTTAAAAGCATTCATCAAGAAGAATATTCTCTGAATCATTTTTGTATTGCTTCTAAGTCACTTGCAAAGGGGAAGGAGGAATTAAAGTGGCTCAAATTTGTTCTCAACCTCTCACATAGTTTTCTGTGGTAGTTATGCACAGATCATGTTAAGTTATCCACAAATCCAACTAGAGTAAAAGAAGGGGAAATCATGTTATGAGAAGTTCAGGCTGCTGTTCCAGGAGTTTTAGATAAGACTATTCTCTAATCTTTCAAAAAAAAAAAGCATAGAGTATTCTTTATTTAAGAGGGCCTTGGGCTGGAAAGATGGCTTAGCTGTTAAGCATTTGCCTGTGAAGCCTAAGAACTCTGGTTGGAGGCTTGTTTACCCAGTACCCATGTAAGCCAGATACATAAGTTGGTGCATGTACCTGGTGTTTGTTTGTAGTGGCTGGAAGCCCTGGTGTACCATTTCTCTCTCTCTCTCTCTCTCTCTCTCTCTCTCTCTCTCTTTCTGTCTCAAATAAATAAATAAAAATAATCATCTTTTTAAAAAAAGAAAACCTGTGGTGAGTGTGTCTTAAGTCTACTTTAATGTTGAGCTCTTAATAACTTCTGAATTTCTGTTTTGGTATATATTGAGTATCCTCACTGTCTGTCTCCTTCACCCTTGTGCAGGAATTTTGTGGAAGAGGGGGCAGAAAGGTTGTAAGAGCCATAGGTTGGGAAGGAATGTACAGAGGCATTGCTTCCCTGTCCCCTGCCTCAACAATGACTGACTTGCCCTTATAACTCATAACCCACAACCCTATGGGGAATGCCAGCAATCATGCTGAGGAGGTCCCTTAGTGGAATGGGGGCAAGGAGGAGGGAAACTATGGTACTAATACATGATGCATCAATACAAGGTATAAGTTTAATAAAAAAAATGATACTGAGGGCTTTAATTACCCTTTTTTAAAAAAATTAAGATCTACTCAAATGAAAGAGAAATTGGGGAAAGGTAAGGAATACAATGCATGATGCATAAATGATGTGATTGCCTTAGAATTGTCGTGCCTGAGCCTAGAGCCAACCATGTTCCTCATGAACCCCAGAACTCCTTCCAGAACTTTCCTTGAATAGCTTAAATTTTCTAATGTTCAATTTTTCTATCGATAAAATGTTGCTAACACATTCTTCTTTGAAATTTTGTAAATGGTTATAAATTTCTACGCATTCACAGATAACTATTAAAGGTCAACTTTCAAAACAATTACACTAAAATATAGGCCATATTCAATGTCAAAAATAGATCAAGTTGCAGATACTTAAGAATGGTAGATTTTTCTTATTAATGTAAATCTACTTGATGAATCTATTACAGTTTTGTTGGCCTACAGAATAAGAAACAAGAATAGGTATTTGCAGGTTTCCTTCATTTCAGATAAGAAACAAAAGAAGTGAGTTCATTGCTTTTAAAATTGTTGAATTTTTATATTACTGAAATGTTCTTTGATGGAAAAAGACAAACTAGTACCAGAGTTTAGAAATGAATCCACTATTTCTAATAAGTAAGTCCAGGAGTAAGAAAACCAACAGGAAATGGGCTCCCCTGATTTAACTACCATGGTAGGAAGGAAAAAATTCACTCTTGGTAATAAAAGAGGAGAAAACTATTGGGAAAGGTTTGTTCTGCAGGGAATTGCTGTAATGCACATCCTGTTCAGAGGTAACAATGATACCCAGGGAAAGTTTTTGTTGTTGTTGTTGTTGTTGTTGTTTCCATGAGATCCAGAGGGTATATAGCCAATATAATTATCAGCTCCAGAGTGTATTTTGTGAAGCAATTGATAAGCCTTTTTAAACAAAATTATTTCTACTCAGATGGACTCATGTACAGGCTCCTGGGGGTGTTCTGTGGCAAGGTTGATCTGGAATTTGGGAGAGTCCTCTTGTCTTGCTCAGGGCATAAGGAGATATGTCTGATGGCACTGTTTTGTGTGTATATCTATTACAAAAAACAGTGCTTTTCAGTTATATGAATCAATAAGTGTCCTTTTTAATGGTTGAGCTTGATTGACTTGACCCATTAAAAGCTCTATTTCATTGGTCTAAGTGATTTGGTTAGAAAAAAATGGAGCCAACCATTTTCTCCCACATTCCTTAAGTCTTCCAGATAACAGTGGTCTTGAGCCATAGCATAGACAATTTTCTTTTCTTTTCTTTTTCTTTTTCTTTTTGGTTTTCAAGGTAGGGTCTCTCTCTAGCCTAGACTGACCTGGAAGTCATTAAGTAGTCTCAAGGTGGCCTCAAACTCATGGCTATCCTCTGCCTCCCAAGTGCTGGGATTAAAGGCATTTACAATTTTTAAGGACATGTTCAAAAATGTTGCTGTCTCTTTTGCCTTTGTTGTTGTGCTAATGGAAAACTATAAATGTCATAACCATGCTTTATAACCCATAAATTTTGACCTGACCTAAGAAGATCCACATCTACCGACATCTGTGTTGAAGCCAGATGAGTTTAGGAGCATGCAGTCATCTGGACAGGCCATAAGGAAGCTCAGCGTTGTGGGAGAGCGCCTGCCAGGAACACGGCCACAGGCCTATCATGCGAACAGCTGGCACAGAAGCAAGAATCCATCAGGAGAGAAGGTGAAGCAGAGTGTTTGTAACAAGCAGTTTGAGAGGAGGGATTCAGAGGGCAGTGCCTTTTCTAGAACCCAAGTAAGGGGAAGCCTGGCCCTTCCATCCATGGGAAGGAAGCTACAGATCTGCTGAGGAACCCATTTTGCAATTGCATTGGAATTTATCTCATTCCAGCCTGGAATGGTGATTTACTCTGCCTTTGGACATGCTCCTCTAATAGGCCGTGCCTTCTGCTTGGCTACCAGGCTGAGGGAAAACATTCCGTGTGCTGGTTTTCTGGTGCCCCCACCTTCCCTAGTCTTGAAACATCTCCAACCACAAGTGACCACCTGAACCACTGGGGTCTAGGCAGTGTTCTCAAGGCTCTTGGAATTGTAGTCACAGCTGTAAGAAGAAAGAGGAGACATTTTAAAAATCAGACACATCTGGGTTTGGATCCTGGGTTTTCCTTCTCTCCTCCTCTTTTTCTTTCTTTCAACCTGTATGGAATACATATTGTTATATGCAAGTGTATTGGCTAAAGACATTAAATTTAAAAAAGAGAACAAAAAATAAACTCTACTTTCCTGCAACACATAGAAACATTTAATTATTGAGTACCTTTATGTCTTCTTTTTGGACCAACTCTATCATTTGTCCTAGCCTTTGTTTCTTCATTTGTAAAATGGGAAGTAGCATGTTGCCCTTCTATAACTGAGAGTCTTTCCAGGATATGACATATTAGAATACAAAAGCAGGAGTCATCTAGAGTAAGAAAATAATTTCTTAAAAACATTATGTTATTGATTGTTGTTGGTCATGGAAGCTAATGAGGATGTTGAAAACAATATAGGCTATTGCTGTTGCTCTTGGTCGCCCAGTGAAACTGGATGGTAAACCCCTATCGCTGGTGATCACATGCTTCAGGAGCCGAACATTGAGAAACCAAGCTCGAATTGATCAGGAAACTTCTTCCCCAAGGGATAGCTTTCTTTGTGCCAAAAGGTGCTGTGCAAGCTCCTAGGGCAGAAAAGCCACCAACAGTCTTATTCAGCTGTGGATTCTCTGTAGCCACAACTGTCCTGCCAGGTAAGACATTTCCACTGGCACAAGCACAATAGGGACATGAATGTTAGGGAAGTAGTCAATCACTTTCTGATTGGATTTGCAGCCCACTCTGTGAGTTCCTGGGTTCTTGCTCTGGGGCCAGCCATGGTCCCCCAGGGTGGGTGAGCGTGTGACAAGAGAAACAATCACTCCAGCAGATACTTGAATAGCTCTCTTTGTATATTGTCAGGGAAATGAGTTTATAAGCATCTGAGGACAGGGGGACGAGTCCTAAGGGGATTCAACATACCAGGTTCATTTCTGATAACTAATTAGCATATGAGGACATTCATTACAGCATGTAGGCAATGACATGGGGGTGGGAATCAGGTGATCTAGGGTCTCAGGGGGATGGGCTGTGTGAAGGTGCCAGCCGATAAGGAGGTTCCTGGGCAACTGGCCGAAGGTTACAGGGCTATGGGCAAAGCCTAAATTCAGGTGTGCCGAGCTTGGAGAGGGGAAAGAGGACTTTGTTGGGACTTGAGCTAGAGGTAGTTCAAAAGATATTCTAGTCAAAGGACTGACTTCACCCTGTCTGTGTCCTGAGAACTTGAGTTGGATTTAAAAGTAATGGGCTAGTATGTTTGATGAAGGAAATCACAAAGTAGAAAGATATGAAAGACAAAAAAAAAAAAAAAAAAAGGAAAGAAAAGAAGTGAAACTGGGTTGAGGTCCCTGAACAATAGCCCCATTAAGCCTTTGTGTGGAGTTGTGAAGGTGAACCATTGGTTGCTTGGAGATACCAAGATTTTGGAGATGCCAGAAAAAGAAATGAAAATCTCTGCTGAGGAAGGGAGCTGCTGTGCTAGGTCTAAGATTTTATAATCCAGCCCCCTTGCCCACGTGAGTTTGCTCATTCTTACTGTTCCCTCATTGTTGATATATGATGATATGAGCTAGCTTCCACTTATAATATTGCTTATACTTATAATATTTTCTAAGGTTTCCTATATTGTAGCAAGAATCAGTGCATTACTTCTCTGTGTAGTTGAATAGGATACCATTGTATGGTTGCTCCACACTTTATCCATCCATTGAAAATTTGATAGACACTTCTGTTGTTTCCACTACTGGCTATTATGAATAATGGTGATACATATTTATGTATATGGATTTTTATAGGAACATACTTTAGTTTCCCCAAGTGTATACCTAGGAGAATAAGATTAGTATGTTGAAGTGAACAAACATGTTTTCAGCATGGCACACTATTTTATAAACCCAACAGAAATATATGAGTGTTCTAATTTATCTAACTACTCATCAACATGTGTTTTGTCTGCTTTTAACATTATATCTGTTTAGTAGGTATGAAATAATCAATTTCCCTAACATCTGTTAATGTACATATTGGCTATTTGTTTCTTTATAGAGATATTTATTTAAATACTTCACACATTCAACACTTGGGTTAATTACCTTTTTATGTGAAATTATAAAAGTTCTTGTGTATTGTGGTTACAATATGAAATACATAATGTATAAACATTTTCTTGATTCTTTGTGCTGTGGCAGTCATGAGATTTAATTATTTTAATGAAGGTTATCTGACATAGTTTTGTTTTGTCACCATGCTTTTTATATCATTGTGTAAAACAAGATTATGAGGAGTCACTCTTTTTAATATATTTTTTATCTTTACTTACGTATTTGATAAACAGAGTCGAGAAATAGGCAGATAGAAAGAGAGCAAACGGGTGTGCCAGGGCCTCTGGCCAATTATGTGGGTTCTAAGGAATAAAACTTGGGTCCTTAGGCCTTGTAGGCAAGTACCTTAACTTCTGAGTCATCTCACTTTTTAAAACAAATAATTTACTTATTTTTTATTTGAGAGATAGAGAGAAACTGGCATATATAGAGAGAAATAAGGAATTATTTATAAATTATGTTAATTTTTGTAGCTTTACTCTTAAATGTATAGCTTGAATTACTTTTACTTAGTTCTTAGATTTGATGGTAGATAGATCTGTAAATTTATTCATCTGTCTATAGATACCCAGTTATGTCATTTTTTTCTCAAGACAAGGTCTTGCTATCTAGTCCTGGCCAGCATGATATTCTCTATGTAATACAGGCAATACTTGAACTCATCATGATCTTCCTATCTGGGTCTCCCAATTGCTGGGACTATAGGCATGCAACATCACACCCAGTTCAGTTGTTTTATCATAAGTACTTATTTTATTTCTTGAAAAGATTATGTTTTAACCATTTAATTACATACAAAAAGTTACATACAAAAATCATTTACCAGAGCTGGTCATGTTATTCAGTGGTAAATTGCATGCCTAGCATAAACTCCCTGGATTGGATTCTTAGCATTGAAACAAAAACCAACTGGCCATCAATGTTAGGACTATTTCAAGGTTATTCCACTGATCCTTTTGTTTCCTTACTGCAGAACCACCAAGTGACATACACTTTAGAATATTTAAGAAACACAAACTCTGAATCCTACAGGCTTGTTTACATTTTTCAAGATAGTTTTGAATATACTGTGTCTCTTGCATTCCACTATGACTTTTATAATAACCTTGTTGATTTCTTCCACACAGCCAGCTGGAATTCCAGTAGGGACTGCATTGATTCCATATATCAGTTTTAGAATAATTGCTGTATTAACAGATTTGTGTTCTTTCATTTATTTTATTATCTTTAATTTCAGCATCTTTTAGGATAGTCAGCATATAGATCTTATACTTCTTTTGCTACATTTTTTTTAAGAAATGTCCTTTTTGGTTCTTTTTTATTTATTTATTTGAGACTAACAGACAGAGTAAGAAAGGCAGGGGGAGAGAGAGAGAGAGAGAAAGAGAGAGCGAGGTGGGGGAGAATGGGCATACCAGGGCTTCCAGCCACTCCAAACGAACTCCAGACACATGTGTACCCTTGTGCATTTGGCTAACGTGGGTCCTGGGGAATCGAGCCTCGAACCAGGGTCCTTAGGCTTCACAGGCAAGCTCTTAACCACTAAGCCATTTCTCCAGCCCTTCACTTACTCTTGATCAGAAAGAGAAAGCACTCAGAGTTTCACAGTAAACAGTAAAGTACGATGATGTTAGCTGTGGTTTTTCTGTAGGCACGTTTTATTAGCTGGAGTAAGCTCCCCTCTATTTCTAAATTGTTGGAGTTTTTACTAAAAAGGGTATAGAATTTTATCAAATGCCTTTACATTTTTTTCATGTGTTCATCTACTGAGGCAATTGTGTGTTCTGTTGTCTTATTTTATTTTGTTCTAGATTTCTTCGTTCTATCAATAGGGTGCATTGCACTGATTTTTTTTTTTTAACACAGACTGTTTTGTATTTTAAACAAACAGTACATTCCTGGGTTAAATCCTACTTGGTCACGGTGCATAACACTGTTCATTTGTCACTGAGTACGCTGTTAGTGCTTTCCTGAAGATTTTTGCATCTATATTCATAAGACATATTGGCTTATATTTTTCTTGGCAGTCTTTATCTGCATTGGTATTCAAGTAGTAACATCTTTACAGAACAAGATTGGAAAAGTTCTTCCCCTTCTTTTATTTGAAAGAGTTTGAGAGGACTGGCTTATATAATTCTTTAAATCTTGGGTAAAATATACCAGTGAAGACATTGGTCATTTACTTTCTCGTAGGAAAAAAAAAAAAAAGATGACTAATTCATCCTCTTAATATTTTATAGATTGACTTGGATATCAGTTTATTCTAGAATTTGTTTTGGAGTCTATCTAGAAATCTTTTATTATAAAAAAGGAAATTTGCTGGCATATATTCACTGTACTTGTTATGATTGTTTTATGCATGTGTAGGTGGTAGCAATAGCCCTTCTTTCTAGTTTTAGTAATTGAAGCCTTGTCTTCATAATCATAGCTACATGGATAATCCTGAGTTTTCACATTTCCTAGCATATAGAACTTCCTCTCCAACTGAATATACCTCAGTTTAGGCAGTAAAGTAATGTTGATTCTGCCCAGAACTGACCTTCCTGTGGACACTGACACCCTGCTAGCCACGATTCCACAGAGAATGTGAGCTCTAGCTCTAAGGCAGCAGGCACTGCAGCATCAGGTGTGGAGTTTGGACCTTAAATCATGAATTAAATTGGCCAGGACCCAGAAGGTGATTTGCATGGACATGAAAAATGAAAACGCAGAAAGATAAACACTACACCACATGTTCTCACTTATCTGTGATGGCTTCAGTTGCTGGCATACTTGGCAGGCAACCCGAGGGCCAGACAGTAGAGATGGAAGGGTCAGGGGGAGGGGAGTGGGAGGTTGGGGGAAAATAAACACAAAACTCAACCCAAAATGAGCTGGTAACACAGAAACCTTTCTCCTTGATAGAAGACTAAAAGATATAATCCTCAACAGCAGTATGTGGGTGTCTGGTAAAAAGGACCCTGGAGAGAGGGATGGTGAAGCCTAACCTTGAAATATTTGTCTGTGGCCTGTAACTGTCAGTACCAGAAATCAATTGCTACTCACATTGAGCTGTTAATCAGAGAGACCTACAAGGTCCCCAAAACAAGACAGGGTTGTGTCAAAGCACTTGATTTTCTGCCTGAGGTAATAGGTGAGACCCTATTGCTGAAGACACCTCATGCTGCTGACACAGAACTCCAGTGACTCAGCAGGAATCTGGAAAAGAGGCAGATGGTTAGCACACTTAGTATTGGAAAGTGCTACATGAGTTACTGGAGGGGAAGTGGACAACAAGAGTTGTAAGCAAGCAGGGGTCACAGCTGCTCAAAAGCAACCAGCCTAAAAAAACCTTTGCAGCTGTGCAATGGTGGCACACAGCCTCGGTGGGTAACTAGTGGCGTTTTGGTTGGCTCAGAGATCTGCTCAGTGGAAATGAACCCATGGCTGGAACTGGGAACCAGGTCTGAATCCCGTGGAGACCAAGATTATGGTTTGCAAGGACAAGCTCCCACTAGTCTTTGACCAAAAGAGAGGCTACAGCCATCAAAGCCTCTCTAAGTTAACAATCTTATGCCATTTAACTATGCTGACTTCACTCTTCATTGCAGAATCTGTTCTTTTTCAGATGTTATTGAAACCAGAAGAGATAAGCCACCCCTCGCACTTCAGCCAAGGCTCAGGTCAGACCACAGAGGATTTGCTGAGATGAACAAGAGTGCTGCTTCCATGGCAAACCTGACAATCTGCACCAAGGTGATGGAGACAGACACCAAGGATGCTCAAAACATACAATAGCAGAAATCCAGAAAATCCTAAGAGCTCAATGCTAAGGTAGCCTTAAAATATAGGTCAGGCATGGTAGTGCATGCCTTTAATCCCAGCCTTTGGGAGGCAGAGGTAGGAGGATTGCTGTGAGTTCAAGGCTAGCCTGAGACTACATAGTGAATTCCAGGTCAGTCTGGGCTAGAGCTAGATGATACCTTGGCAAATCAAAAAGAAAAATAAAAAAACAAAAACTACTACAATGGCTCAGGGAATTTTGCAGAAGAGGGGGCAGAAAGATTATTAGAGCCACATGTCAGAGGGCATACTCAGAGGCATTTCCAGATCCCCAATGATGGACTTTTGCTCTCACAATGCATAAACCACAACCCTATGGGGAACACCAGCAACCCCTACTGAGGTGGGCCCTCAGTGGACTGGGGGGCATGGACAAGGGAAATGATGGTACCAACACATGATGTGCCCATAAAAATCATATCTTTAATATTTAAAGAAAAAAACAAGAGAAAAAATTGAAAATCATCCATTTAAGTTGAGAGCTATTTCTGATCAGGTGTTTGTTCGTGGCAACATGTGAGGTAACTTATGTAGGAAAGTACTCTATGATTTTTTTTAATTTATTTACTATGATACATGGGAACAGATCTTCATCAATCCATAAGCAGTGTGTCCTATGTTGTACTGCAGGTAAAATAGAATGGAACAGAAAACCTTGTTTTATTTTAATTTAATTTATTCATTTGCAAGCAGAGAGAGATAGAGAGAAAAGAGACAGATAAAGAATGGGCACACCAGGCCCTCCAGCCACTGCAAACGAATTCCAGCCACATGTGCCCCTTGTGCATCTGGCTTATGTGGGTCCTGAGGAATCAATCCTGGGACCTTTGGCTTTGCAGGCAAATGCCATAACCAGTAAGCAATCTCTCCAGCCCAAGAAAACCTTGTTTTGATAAATTGTACTCTGTGGCTTTCATTACCTACACAATATTGGGCCCATCCATATTGCTTCATGCATGATAGATTAAGATGTGGGGTGGGGGGAAGACATCAAAATAGAAGAACTACTTGGAAATAAGAAGGGTTTCTGTGGATGGTGTGGGGGAAGAGGTGACAAAATAAGTAATTGGAAGGGGGTTATGTTCAAAATATATTATGCACATGTATGAAAAATACCAATGAAAACTTACAAAAGTAAATGTAAAGCTAAAATATTTTGCTAAATGCAACTATTAAACCTTTGTAATGTTGGACATTATTAAATAAAAAAGCACAAGCCTTAAAAAAGATGTCAGCTGGGCATGGTGGAATATGCCTTTAATCCCAGCACTTGGAAGGCTGAGGTAGGTGGATGGCTGTGAGTTCAAGGTCACCCTGAGTCTACATAGTGAATTCCAGGTCATCTTGGACTAAAGTGAGACCCTACCCTAAAAAAAAAAAGATATCAAAATAGAATAGATACTAATTTGAAAGAAGAAGGGGTTCGATAGTAGGGAAAAAGGGAGAAAGGACAAAAGAAACTAATGGGAGGGGATTATAATCATACACACATTTGAGTGTTGTCAAGTAAAACAGAAAACAATGAACAATCCATTGAAACTAAACAGAAAGTTCTCAAAAGAAGAAATTGAAATAATTATTATTTTTTAAGCATTCAACATCTTTAGCTATCAGGGAAATGAAATTAAAACTACTTTGAGATTGCATTTCACCCCACCAGAATGGTAATCATGAAGAAAGAAAATGACAAGTAATGGACAAGAATCTGGGAAGTCTCAATTGTGTCAAGGAGAAAAGAACTGGTGTTTCTGCCTGGGGAGAAATGGAATGGAAGAGGAGAATGTGCAGGTTTTGGAAGTCAGGAGCCTACAGATTATGATGGGGTTCATGAACACCCCACCTGGGCCAGACCTGCTATGGCATGGAGTTACTCATGAAAAGAAACCTGGTTCTGTTCACTTCTAAGCCTGGAAGTTCACACATTAAAGTCACTGCTATTAGTGTCTCTCAAAGCAATGTCCAAATAATGTAATAATATTTCACAGTTCTTAGCCTCTTCTAACTTATTGCACTTTGTTCAATCCTGGCAAGAAGCCTATGTCCTGGAGCAGAACTCAACTTTTAAATTCTGAAGTAAATGTCTTATTATAAATGATGGACTTAACAATGGAGACAAAGGGTCTTTGTACTTCTTAAAGAATCATTCATTTGTTTATTTTGAATGTGAGGGTTTTGTGCTCTGGGTGGTTAAATCAAAGCTGGGGCAGTGATTTCTCTACAGGTGTCAGAAGAAATGGTGAACCTGTATTTTTACCTTTGAGCTCATTATCTGTGTGGTCCCAGCAACCCCAAGGCAGGAACATTTTCAGTATTAGATAAGATTATAGCAATGGAAACTACCTAAAGATATTTAAGGCATGAAAGGTGCATGTGCAATATGGTAACATGATAATGTCTGTTATCATAAATTATTTATCATAACCTCTAGAGATAATAGCTCTCTTCTCATTGGCATAATTATATGTGGTAAATAGCAGGAAAAGCCTCTTTATCCATATGTATTCTTCATTTCTTGAGTCCTAAAAGAACATTTGAATGTAGAAAAGTACTACTGCTTAAATAATCAATTTTCTCTTTCTCATCTGTGCATCTATTTTCTGCTTATGAGAGAGAGAAAGAGGAAGAGGGGGGGGAGGGAATGTTATACATTTATTTATGTGTTGTGGTAGTTGAAAGAGATGGCCCCCAATATATTCAGTCTTTTATTAGTCTGTAGTTTGTGTCTGCATCCACTTGGCTGGAGGTAGTGTCACTAGGTGTATCTTAGGGTCCAGCCATAAGGTGGGATGGCGGGTTTACAATTCTAATCCAAAGACATGTAAAGTGCCTAGTTCTACCTGGAATTCTTGAAGTGTGCTGCTTGGACCTGTGAAAACAGGCGAGCTTCTTCTGCCATTATGGAACTTACCCTGGATCTGTAAGCTTCCATAAATTCCTTCCTCCATAACTGCCTGGTCTGAAGTTCATCTCAGCAAACCTGAAGCTGTCTGCTGTAGCTGTCTATCTTATTTGAGCTTGAGTCTCTTAACTCATCCCAGATCTTGCCAGGTTTTCAGAAGCTTCAGCAATTCTCAGGTCTCTGATCCCTATAGGGGTACAGTTACAGACATGCATGTCCATACTCAGCTGTTTGTATGGGCCCTAGGGTTTGAACTCAGGTGTTCTTTCAGGCCTCCTCAGATCTTCATGCTTAACTGCTAAGCCATCTTTCTAGACCTCTCATCTATGCTTATGTCTATAAAATGTCCCATCACATAGCCAGACGTGGTGGTGCACACCTTTAATCCCAGAATTCGGGAGGCAGAGGTAAAAGGATCACCATGAGTTCAAGACCACACTGAGACTACATAGTGGAATCCAGGTCAGCCTGAGATAGAGTGAAACATTACCTCAAAAAAAAAAAAAAAAGTCCCATCACAGTATATAGATGATGAACTTACATATATGTGATATATGTGTTCTAGAATATCTTTCTGCATCTAAACTAAACACAAAGGTGCTTAACCCTTCAAGCACTCAGTCTTGAGGATTTAGAATTAAAATATAAAAAGTGGTGTGGAATAGTCAGAATTGACTTCAGAGGTTCTGGGCGCCACAAAGTACAGCCTTGTGCATTGTGAAAGAATGGATAGAGTAGATATAGAAGCTGGTAGTTAGTTTGTTAGTTAGTTAATTAGTTAGTTAGTTAGTTAGTTAGTTTTGAGGAAGTCTTACTCTACACTTGGCTGGGCTGATCTGGCACTCACTTTGTACGTAGTCCCAGGTTGGCCTGAAACTCATGGGGATCCTCCTACCTCTGCTTCCCAACTTTTGGGATTAAAGGGATAAGCCGCCACTCCTGCCAGAAGTTGTTATATAAAATAAATTAATTAAGCTGATGTCAATATGATACAAATATTTATGGGAAAAGAAAAAAGGGGAACACAGAGTAGTGGCTATTATTCTCAAGAAATTGTACTTACTAAGTTTTGCAAGGTTTTACTTTATGAAGTTATTATACAAGATTTCTAGACCATTTTACAATATAACTTGCTAGTAGTCATAGTATTTGAACAGACACTGAAACACTTAACCCCACTCCATTCTAGATGAGCAAACTTATTTTACAGATAAGGAAAGAAAGCATAGAAAGGTTACATAACATCTCTAAAACTGTATAAGTCATCTGTGACAGAAGGAGAACTTGACTGATATCTTCTGACATCCTCTTCCCTGCACCTTCCACAGCATGATCTGTAGGGTGAAGGTTAGCTTTGTGACTAAATGCCAGTTGTATAAATGGAATTTCTGAAATATCATTAGAGAAAACTGTGAAGCAATGTTGGAGTTACAGGCCAGCACCAAGGGAAAACAAGGAAGAAAAAGATAGATAGTATAAAAGAGAGAAGGGGGGAGAGAAAAAAAAAGTTTAGTACACTTTGATTCAGGTGTTCTCCTAATAGAGGTTTGGGAATTAATGCCTCCTGGAGGGAATGTATTGCTGGGGGTGGGCTTATGGGTGTTATAGCCAGTCTCCCCATGCCAGTGTTTGGAACATTCTCCTATTGCTGTTGTCCACCTTATGTTGGTCAGGGGTTGATGTCCACCCTCTGCTCATGCCATAGTTTCCCCCTTCCATCGTGGAGCTTCTCTTTGAACCTGTAAGCCAAAATAAACCTTTTTTATCACACAAGCTGCTCTTGGTTGAGTGATTTCTACCAGCAATGCGAACCTGCCTGAAACAGTAAAGTGGTACTGAAGAGTGGGATTGCTGCTCAACACCTGACTGTGTGGCTTTGGCCTTTTGGAGATGATTTTCAATAGGAATGTGGAAGGATTTGAAACCTTGGTCTAAGAGATGCCTTGCAGTGCTTTAAGTACAGCTTGATGGACTACTCTGGTCAGAGCTGAAAGACCCGAATGCAGTAAGAATGATGGACTGTGAGGTTTGGTTTATGAGGGTGAAAAAGAGCTTTACTTGGACTGGGCTATAAGTTTGTGTGAGAAGCTTGCTGTTATGCCCGGGTCCTGAAAAGTTGTGCAGGGTTGCATTGAAGAAGAGATTGAGCAGAGGGATATGGCACAGAAAAAAGAAAAGAAAAGAAATCTTTGGGCTTAAACTGCTATCTGTTCACCTGAAAAGTGTTTGAGATATTACAACCTTTGAGATTGGTTCCAGCTAACCTGCACTGGGGCAACAGGAAGAATGTAGACTCTTTTGAAGGGGCCTGAGTGCTCAAGGAGTGTCCTGTTCTTCAAAGTCTGCTTTATCCCCCCCTGGATTAACAAACTGGCACTCTACCTGGTATTGTGGAGTATAAGAAATGCAGGAAAGAGAGAGTCATTGAGTTTGCAACATGGTCTTATGCTTTAGAAATGGTCATAGGCAGTGTGAAGCAGGTTTGCGGGATGCCTGCATAGAGACCCCATGGGGCCATGAGGATGAACCATGGATTGCAGTGGAGACCCAGTGGAGATGCTGTGACCATGAGATAACTGCCAAGGAGAGTTGCTGGCCCCTATGAAGTTTTCCAGGACTGTGAGTAGCCTAGCTGGCGGGGTGGAGTTGGAATTCCAGAGACTTGTTGCTGGTTAGAATTATCAGACTTGGAGATTTGTCACTGACTAAAATTGTTGGACTTAGAGCTATATTTGGTATTTGCCCTGGTTCAATCATGTATTGCTTGAATATTTCTTTGCTATGCCCAATACCATCTTCTGCAGTGTGAATGTTCATTTGTGCCATGATGACTTTTTGAGGTTAAAAGACCTTGGATTATGTGGATGTATGAACATCACTGGCATAGATAAAAACTATGGGGACTATTAAAGTTGGATGAATGTATTGCATTTTACATCATGTATAGTTATCAGTTTATGGGAGTGAGGGGAAGATAGTGGTGGTTTGATTTAGGTGTCCACCATAAACTTAGATGTTCCAAATGCTAGGTTCCCAACTAATGAAGATTTTAGGAATTAATGCCTCCTGGAGGCAGTGTATTGTTGGGGGCGGACTTATGGGTGTTATAGCCAGTTTCCCCTTGCCGCTGTTTGCCACATTCTCTTGTTGCTGTTGTCCACGTTATGTTGGTCAGAGCGTGATATCCACCCTGTGCTCATGCCATCGTTTTCACCTGCCATCATGGAGATTCTCCTGGAGCCTGTAAGCCAAAATAAACCTCTTTTATCCCACAAGCTGCTCTTGGTTGGGTGATTTCTACCAGCAATGTGAACCTGAGTGCAACACTTTGCCTCCCAAGTGCTGGGATGAGAGGCATGTGCCACCACACCCAGCTCTAGTCCCTCTCTCTTAAAGAAACTCAATTTCCCTTCTGCTTTAATACTTTCTGTCTGCTAGTCTCCCCTAAGTCACCACTATTTTCCCTTTTAACTTCTCGTAATGGACATCATGAACTACTCTGTGCTTCCACCTCAGTGTACTTCCTATTCCCTGTGTGTTTAGCATCCTGTTCTAGATCCCAATCCCCCTTAAATAAACCCCACATTTTGTGATTTTCCTTCAACTAAACTTAATAATTCATAATTTAACTTTCTTGAGTCCATTTTAATCATTTTTTAAACAAGTTTATTTTATTTTTATTTATTTGAAAGAGAGAGAGAGAGAGAGAGAGAGAGAGAGAAAGGCAGATAGAAAGAATGGGTGTGTCAGGGCCTCTAGCTGCTGCAAATGAGCTCTAGACGCATGCACCATCCTGTGCATCAGGCTTACTGGGGACTCAAACCTGGGTCTTTAGGCTTTGCAAGCAAGTGCCTTAACAACTAAGTAATCTTTCCAGCCCCTATTAATTCTTTATTAAAGGCAGAACAGAACCAAAATCTTTGGGTACATAAAGTCTGGGATACCCCTCCAGAACCCCAAAATCCTACATCAGCAGGGTCTCAGAACTGTTGACAAATTCCACTGAAACGCTGTGCGTGTGGGGACATTCTGGTTGCTCACACCCAGGCAGGCATCCTCCACATGGCAGTGAGATTTTTTTTTTTTAACTAATCTTTACTCTTAAAGAATTCACATTTGTGAAAATATTTCTCTTCTTCACCCTTGTTAATCCTGCATATCAGCTTTACTTTCTCACACAGTAGCCTCGAAGGAAGAATTCTTATCTGTAACTGTAATAATATGTGTTTTGACTGAAAAATACAGTTGGTCAAGGTCAAATCCATCATAGAAAAATGCAAAGGAGGAGAGGGAGAGGAAAGGGGCACAGCAGAATCAGGAAAAGGAAAGGAGAGTTAGACTGAGAATGGGAAGTGATCTGGGAATGTGGTGGTTGAACCACTCAGGGTCTCCGGTGCAGCACTGACTTTCTTAGTATAATCTGGAATAAGGACAACAAATCACCATCATCTCATTTAACCTGTTGTCACCAGCTGCCACAGAAAAATGATGTGATTATGACCAATAAACATTCAGCTATGTCAGTTTATAGAAAGCAGAGGGAACTGACTCAGATATCATAAAAGCATCACAAGCAAAGAAAGGCAGACAACTATGAAGATGTGAGCCTTTGCCGTTGGTCTAAACAAAATCACTAATTTATACTCAGTAATAGGGTGGTCTCAGGCCCACCATCTACCAATTTGGTAAGATTTACTGAGGATTTATTGCATGACCTGCCTTGGGCTAAATGCTTTCCTGGCACTATCTAATCCTCCAAGGAAGGCCAGCACCAGCCCACATTTTAAGGAGAAAACTAAGGTTCATAGGAGACTCAAGAGCTTGTTCAACATCATAGAATGCAGTGAAGAATAGAGAGTGGAATATGACCTTCACTTCTTTTTGCTTTTCATTTTCTTGTTCCTACAGGTCACATTTTTACTGCTGTGTCCTGGGCTTTCTCCTGTCATGTTTCTTTCCATCAGTCTATGATTTCTTCTTGCCTTTCTGTGTCTTTTACTTTTCTTCCATGATCTGAGCCTCTCTTACCTGCTTCCTGGCTGAAGCAGGAGACAGTACCTTTAGTTGTTCATATCTGAACTCCCTCCTGTGGATACTTTTCATCTAATGAGTTTGGTGGGGGAAGGGAATATTCAGCTGTCTTCTGATACTCTTTGATCTCTCATCTAAGATGATGTGATTGAAGCCCAAGAAACCATGTAATTAGATCTCAGATTTGAAAAACTTAGTGCAATGTGAAAACTCCTTCTAAATGGTTTTCTAGGCACACCACATACTTAAATCCTTTGACCTTCATTTCCTCACCTACAAAACGAAGCATACTTCAGCAAGCAGTCTCAGGAAACAAGAGCCAGCAATGAAAGTAGGTAGTTTTATGTCCAAAATAACATATGTGCTCTACAAGATTTTGCTGCTATTATTACTACTAATACTAATAATGGAAGTTAGAAGAAGTTTGCAATTTTCATTTCACAAAAGAAACTGAAATATAGTGGTGAGGCTTCATGCCTCAAATTGTGTAACCTACTAGTGTAGGTTAGAACCAAAAGGAAGTTTAATTTAACAAGCCTCAACTTAACATGTCTTATGCAGCAAGCTTTGACACATGCTAAAGACATTCAAATTAATGTGCGCCGTGCTGCTATCCTACAGGATATATTTCTCTACATACTCTTGACTATTTTTCAAAGGAAGTAAGCTAAGGGTCCAAGAAAACTGAATTGTCCTCTCAGGACCACATGGTGGATGCAGATAGTATATGCAAAATGACTAACTCAGACCCTGACACCTAGTATGCCATACAGTCCATTCTGCTAGGCTAACCTCAGCCAGATGTAATTAGAGAAGAATAGCTTGAGAAAACTAACACCCATTATATGACACATTCCAACATCAGCTATAAATTATTCTCTCCACCAGTGCAGGAAATTGGGTGCCAACTGTATTTAAGTTATAAAAAAAAAAGTTGATTTAAATTCTACATGAGAATATCATTTAGGGTTTGAGGCTTCTGTAAGTACGTCTTATGCTAAGAGCTTAGGGACACTTGGTTGAAGTCTTGCTTATTCCCAGGTTGCTTCTCCCTATAGGAATGCCCAAGGTTTTGTTTCTGGTATGGACATGCATGTATATGTAACAGAAGCTGGTTAGGGAAGGGAGAAGGATGTAAGGAAGTTTCGTTGTCTGTTTTATATTTTATTAATTTTTATAAAATGTTATGTTCTTTACATTCTCTATCCCTTTCCCCAAATCTGCTGAGGGTTATTGGTATTCACTGTAGGGACCAAGAGACCTCAGTCAGTGTCTGCAAGGTTGAGAGAAACGCAGTGGCTATTCTTACCCACCCAGAGGCTCATACCATGTTTCTTCCCCCTCTTCTGAAATGTTCCCTGGGCCTTGGTAGGCAAGACAGGGATATGATATAAGAAAGTTTATATGTTGTCTTTCTGCTGGCACTGTCATTATATTTATTTTACTTATTTTATTCTTAATCTACTGAAGAAAAACCACTTAATAGCATGCCTTTATACCCAAAGACCAGAAGAGGATTCATCCATATCTAATAGGGGGTGATCTGTCTAGGGATTCCTGAGTGACGATTCCAGATCTATGATCCTGAGGAAAGGAGCAGAGTAAGAGAGAAGTGACCAATGCCTTCTTGGTGTCAGAGTTAACCAGCCACAAGCAGTTTTCCTTATTTCTTCCCCCCTTTTTACTTTTATTATATATGGACATACTAAATATGTAAACAACACATGTTGGTACCATCCTTTCTTTCCCCCCTGCCCTTTTCTTGAGGACTTCTTCATTGGGGATGCAGTCAACCCCATGGGGATGTGGGTCATGCATTATGGGGGCAGCAGTCAATTTTGGGGGAGAGCCTGAGAAGTGACAGAGGAGTGCTCAGCACTGAAATATTTCTGTCACATCTCCCAAAGCTCAGTTTCCATTGTTTTCCTCATTTCTATTCCCACCTGTCCTGGCAGAAATTAGAATGAGTTCATCAACAGAGAGAAAGAGGTCAAGATGAAGCTGAGAGGGGAGAAAAAGGGAGAGGGAAATATGATAGAGATTGGTGTCCTGGACGTGAGCAATCCTTAAACATCTTAACAGTGACACCTGTTTTGAATGCATACTGTATGCCAGGCACTATTCATAAATGTGTAACAACATGAAAAACAAACCAAGTTCTACCATAGAGCTTTAGGAGGTGAGAAAGTAGAGGCTCTGAGAGCTCAAGTAACTTTATGCATCTGGCCTTACATTAGTGCTGGGGAATTGCACCTAGCCCTAGAGGCTTTGACAGTAAGTTCTTAAACCACAGACCTACTACTCAGTCCTTATTATCATTTTTATTTTTGTTTTCACTTGAGGTTCTTGCCTACCAAACAATTTTTTTAAATATTTGCTTAAACACCTTCATAAATGTGGAACTCAATAAGTTTAAAAAATTCTTCCATTGAGCTCAATGAATGCCATTGTACATCATGAAGAATATAGTGTCTAGATAATTCATTTTAGTTGATGGAGGCTGCTTATTTGGCCCTATTCCTGGCTTCCTGGCAAACAAGTTATACAAAAGGAGGAGAAAGGCTCAAACATTTTTGGTGAAGTGTTTTCAAGATAACATGAAATCAGAATAATTAATGCAAGTACAGGTGTGATATTAGTTTTGAGAAGTGTTTATCTTGTGAAATAAATCATAATTACAGTGGAAAAGCTTGGCATGGAGAAAGGAGATTAATAAAACTCTTTATAAAAAATGGTGAATTATTTATCATTGTATTCTGTGTGTAATACAAAGTATAGCATGTATTTGTTTAATAAACACATTCCTTCCACTAACTGTTTCTTCAAAATCATCCTGGCCTTCATCTGAAGATGTGCTTCCTGGAACTTAATAAACCATTTGGTTTACTTTCCCTTCCACTAAACTCAAAGTGCATGTGCATCGTCTGTATATTTCCGTACTACCCAGCACAGCACAGTGTCTGCAACTAGCAGAGCCTTAAAAGTTATGAACAAATGGGTGAGTTCTGACCTACAGAGTAGAGTGCTACTTGCTCATTGTCAGTAGAAAACCAGATGATTTTAAAAAATAAATAAATTTCTACTTCATAAAAAGCGCACCCACAATGCAAGACCCACAATCCTCATGGGGGGACTACAGGGAGAAGGCTAAAGATGGTACATCATGGCTGTATACATACTATATGCATAACTAATTAATAAAAAAAAGTGTGTGTGTGTGTGTGTGTGTGTGTGTGTGTGTGTGTGCACGAGCACGTGTGCATGTGTATATGTGTGTGTATAGAAAGAGGATGCTGACTGGAATGTTTTCTTGACATTTTCCATGTCCTCTTCACACCTGTCCAAAAGCAGAACAAAGGAGGGTCTATCGAACTCTAGCATGTCTCAAAGGCTATAGTCTGGACAGTTGTGTTTTAACCACATCCATTCATTCTTTGTTTCACACCTAGCTGTGCTGAAGGCCTCCCAAGGATAAGCTGTGGTATCTTCATTTTCTTTGAAAATATGTCTAGGTTTGGCATTGCTTGGTAGGAGTTATCCTCTTTGTATTCTCTCTGAGGTAATAAAAATGGGGAAAAAATCATGGAAAAATATGGTCCTAAAATGATCTTTTCCAAATGAATACCAGGATTGGACATAGCACACAGAGCTGTACATATTCTATAAGGAATCTGTTCTCTTTCCTACGAATGGGAAGCAGGAAGAGAGAAGATACTGACATTGTATTTGTGTCATATAAATTCCCTCACCTGGAAAATTACTGGAACAAGTATATGTTTGGCCCAAGTGGATTAATTCGTTTCTCTCCTAGGGGCCTGCAATTAACATTTCAGAATTGTGTTTTTATTTTTTCCTTTGCTTGAATTGGAGAGATACAAGCTCAGCCACTGTATGGCAGGGGAAGAACAAAAAGCCAGTTTGCAAACAGGAAATGTGTAAAGGAGACCTACAGAGATGGAAAAGATAGAGATAACAGATGAGAACAGAAGCCACATTAAAACTGAGCAACATGGGCTGGAGAGATGGCTTAGCGGTTAAGTGCTTGCCTGTGAAACCTAAGGACCCCAGTTCAAGGCTCGGTTCCCCAGGTCCCACGTTAGCCAGATGCACAAGGGGGCGCACGCGTCTGGAGTTCGTTTGCAGAGGCTGGATGCCCTGCCCATTCTCTCTCTCTCCATCTGTCTTTCTCTCTGTGTCTGTCGCTCTCAAATAAATAAATTAAAAAAAAAAAAAAAACTGAGCAACATGGCCAGAGAGATTGCTTAGTGGTTAAGGCACTTGCCTGCAAAGCCTAAGGATCCAGGTTTGATTTCCCAGGACCCATGTAAGCCAGATGCACAAGGTAACATATGTGTCTGGGGTTTGTTTGCAGGGGCTAGAGACCCTGGTGTGCTCATTCTTCCTCCTCCCTCTCTATATGTGCCTCCCTCCCTGTCTGTCTCTCTCTTCCTCTCAAATAAGCAAATAAAAAAATATTAAAAAAAAAACCTGAGTCACGAAGGTGTGTTAGGATTTGTGCCTGTTTCATCAACTTTCTTTCTGGACTCTGAAATTTGAGCAGGTCTCCCTTTCTTGAAAGTAAAAGTATATAACCGAGGCAAAGATTTTATGCTAACTCTTTATAGTAAGTTTGTACCTTTATACAATATAGAGTCTAAAGTCACTGAATAGGTGAAAATATGAAAAATAGAGCTCAGGCCTATAATAAATATAGAGGAAATTGAACCAAAGACAGAGGCTATAATGCAGGTAATTAGAATGGGGACTTCTATCCTCCTAGGCCAGAAAGGACTCAAAGTGCACAGACTTCACTTATTTATTTTTCTAAATTATCCCAGACAAGTAATCTGGTGACTAGAAACCACCCTGGGTCCATAGGCTCTGCAGGGAGGTGCCTTAACCACTGAGCAATCTCTCCAGCCCTAACACCCCTTAAAAAATTGCAACTTATGAAAGTGCATGAATGACCAAGGGTTAAATAACCCATTCAATTAACACCACATTTGGCTATACAGTCCAATAGCAAATCATAGAGTAATGTCAGGAAAAAAAAAAGAGAGAGAGAGAGAAAGAGACCTCAAACCATAAAAGCCTTGCTCCAAGTATTAAAAATAAGTACATTTTCAAGGTATCCTATCATCTTACTCTCCACCTTGGAAAGGTCTTCTATGAAACTTCCATGGAGTAATTCAAAGCTATTTCAAGCCAGGTTGGAAGATAGCTGTGAGTTCAAGGCCAGTCTGAGACTACATAAAGAATTCCACATCAGCCTGGGCTAGAGCAAGATCCTACCTGGAAAACAAACAAACAAACAAAATGGATAGATGATGATAGATAGATGACAGATAGATAGATAGATAGATAGATAGATAGATAGATAGATAGATAGATAATAGATACATAGATGATAGATAGGTAGAAAAAAAGGAATTCTACTAATGAAGAGTTTCTTTAAAATTAAAACTCTAGAATTATAAATTTTACTAATAAGCAAAAATTACATATACAAATTGCTTATACTGTTTATCTTTCTAAATGCTTATAAAAGTCTCTCATTTTCTCTCGGGTGCACACTGTGTGTGTGTGTGTGTGTGTGTGTGTGTGTCCTAGACAGGACAAGATATATAATAAAAACATGACAGACTTCAACTGTAGTCCTGTCTTTTCCCCAAACTTTCATGCCAACCCCAAATCCCGGTCTCTTACAGTTTTATGGCAGACATTAAAATATCCCCAGTCCTTAAGAAAAGATTGATATTGTGTTCTTAATTTTGTTATTTTCACCTTGTTGACACTTCCCAAATTTTCTCTAGAGGGGACTATCTAAAGTATCTTGTTCTTTCTTATTCTGCCCTACTAAAATTTTAACTTAGCATATTAGAAAGCATTATTTGTTAGGGGAACTGCACTTTCATTGGAGGCTTAATGAGAATGTTTATAGCATAAAATCATACAAATGTGACTGAAACAAATGGAGCATTTAGATCAATAGCAACACTTTAGAACAGCTGGTAATTAACCTTTCATCCTCATGCAGGATGATGTAGGCAAGAGGCAAGGTAGCATCTTGCATTTACACATGGCAGCAGTGGAAAAGCTTGCTGGTCCAAGCGCTGTTTTCATCATGACTTAGAAACATGAAGTTGAGTGTAATTTAATTTTAAAACTGATGTTTCTCAGATGAAAAGCTTCCAAATGTGACTGGAGATAACAGGGTGGTATTTTCCATTTACATAGCAGGGCTCATCTTCAGATTACAGTATATTTTTACAAATACAATTTATTTTAGGCTTTGCATACCAGGATGAGGAATAGCTTTTGAGAAATGAGAAACATATCACATAAAGTGACAAAAATACCCTTCTAAGCAAGAGACAGAGGGGAGAATTAACCCTGTCTTTAAATCAGATAATCATCAAACCATTAGATAATCCTTGGCGTTTTGGACTATTTATCTGTCACCTTTATGAAGATTTCTAAAGAGTTCAAGGTTGATCTGAAATGAGCTATACTTTACAAAGGCAATAGGTCTGAGGCATGACTTAGCCTCAGCAAGATAGGAAGCTAGATGCCCTTCTAAGACAATGCAAAATAGATCACATTCAACAAAGTTACTGAAGTCTACTGTGCGCAGACTCTTTATGTGATATTGGAAGTCTACTGTGTGCAGACTCTTTATGTGATATTGGAAGGACATGATACCAAGCTAAGTTATTATCTGTATCAAAAGAACATAAAGGATCACAAATAATATGGGCTCCTTGTAACTGTCATTATGACAGTAGTCATTAAACAAAGTAGGGGCTCGTATTAGGAACCTGGGTTCATTCAGAGGATCAGGAACAGCCACACAAGCCAAGTCAAGAGCTGAGGAGGAACAGACAGAAGCCAGAGGACAAAGCCGGGGAGGAGGTTATGCTTAGCAATGTAGCCCTTGCAACAGAAGTGACGGAAAGGTAGACTTGTAAGTGACTCTAACATTCAGCTGAGGAAGGGTACTCTGTGAATGTCCTTGAGTATAGGCTGATGACATGAATCTGCACATTAAAAACTTCACACTCTAGCCCATTCCTGGCTCATTTGACCCTATTTGTTGTTGTTGTTGTTGTTGTTGTTTATTTGTTTGGTTTTTACTATTGTTGGTTTGAGACAAGGCCTCATTATAAACTCCATACTAGCTTAGAACTCACTACATAGACTAGGCTGGCCTTGAATTTTCTATCCTTACCCAGTGTTTCTAGTGTTGGGATTAGGTTTACAGCTCTTGCCAGCCTGACCAACTAGAGCTGACATTTTAAGTTGCAGTTTTATTTTACAAAGCCAACTCAGATATTTCCCAGAGCCTTGCTATCAACCTTCCTGAGAAACATGAGCTCTCTTACCATCTCCACAACCTCGGTTTCTGAAGTGCACTGCTCATCAATACCTCCATATAGCTAGGACATGAGTATCAAGGAAAATTCCAAAGACTGACTCTGTCCCAAGAATCAGTGAGCTTCATCCATAAAAATAAGAAAGAACGGGTACTTTTGTGATGTACACAGAAGGAAGGGGGAAAAAAAAAAAACAGTAAAAGAAAACTTTCAGTAAATACCAGGGTACAGAATTATGCCCTAGGGGAGACGAATCTAGGTTAAAACCCTTCCTGATTTACAATCAGCTCCACTGGAGGCTTTTGAAAATACTGGATTATATTCCAACATATAGTAAGATTGTTTTTGATTAAGCTAAATTCCATTTGTTTTTCCCAAGATAAGGGCTCACTCTAGCCCAGACTGACATGGAATTCCTTGCATACTCTCAGGCTGGCCTGGAACTCACATTTATCATCCAACTTCAGCCTCCTGAGTGATGTGATCAAAGGCATGTGCCACCAAGTTCAGTTTTTTTTTTTTTTTAAAAAAAAAAAACCTGTTTATTTATTTGTAATCAAAGAGAGGCATGTAATGGGCAAACCAGGGCCTCTATCTGCTGCAAAGGAACTCCAGATGCATGAGCCACTTTGTGCATCTGGCTTTTACATGGATACTAGGGAACCAAACTCAAGTTACTAGGGTTTACAGGCAACCACTTTAACTGCTGAGCCATCTCCCAGTCTCCCAATACTTTTCACAGGTAAAATTCAAAGAGCTCAATAAAACTAAATTTCAACTGAGTGCCAGTTTGAAAAAAAAAAAAAATGCTTAGTGCTCAAGTTTCCTTGAGACCAGAAGCTATCAGGGTCAAATTTATATATTTTACCCAAAGGATAGGGATGGAAAGCAAGGAAGAAGTAGAGAGGTAAAGTTATAGCTCAAAGAGGACTTGCCTAGCATGTGTGATACCCTGAGTTCTATCAGTAGTACTTACAGAAAATAAAGAAACAAAAAATAAATATAATACAATTTAAAAAACAAAAGAAATAAAAACAACAATGAAGACTCCAATAGGAGAAGCAGAGCAACATATCGTCTACAAAAGCACCTCCTCTGATTGTTTCTCCACAGACACACCAACTTGAAGAACCATTCTCTCACCAAATTACCACCATAAGAGCTAAGGAAGGAAAGCAAAGCTGTAGTCACTGTTCTCAGTCATACAATAAACAATGTCTCTTCCCAACTCAAAGCAGCACATCCTGCAGAGATGCTTCCCACTTCTGAGAAGGAGAGACAAGTCCAGGCCTTAAGCTAAAAACCAAGTAGGAGGCTTGAAAACCCACAAGTGAGCTCCCTTCACCCAGACTTCTCTCTGAAACCATTATCACTCCTCCAATACCAGTAGACAAAACTGGAAGAAGATTCTACATGTTGGGAAATAGAGCAGAGAAGTTAATACAAGGGCTTCATTTCAGAACCCAGAGCTTGCCCCATGATGGTGAAATCCAGCATCTTGCAGAAACTGAAGGTCCCATTTCAGTTAACAGGGGAAAGTCGACAATGGATGCCATAGACATGCAAAAGACTATTAGAGCCAATATGAAAAATAACTGATCAATAAATTGATGACCTAGAAGAACTAGGCAAGTCCCTCAGCACATAAAACTTGCCACAACTAAATGATGAAGAAACAGGAAATAAGAAAAACACAATAACCAATGAAAAGACCAAATATATAACAGGAAGTTTTCCACCAAAAAAATTGGGACCAGATGGTTTCACAATTAAATTCAATTACATGCTTAAAGAAGGAATTAAAGCATTTTTTTAAGCTACTCTGAAGAAGGAGGAAGAAAATGAGGAGTTGAATTCCTCTAGGCACATACTACAAAACCAATATTAAATAGTGTGCTCTGGGTGTGAAACATTCCCCATGTAGTACTGTGTTTGAAAACTTGGATCCTAATGAGGGTATTGTTTTAGGATGTTATAGAAACTTTAGATGGAGGTTCACTGGAGGGAGTAGGTCATTGGGGCTGGGCTTTATGGATTATAGTCTGGTACTAATTATAGCCCAATATTTATTTCTTGGTTCACCCGATGTGAGGAGTCCCAGATTTTCATGCTGTAGCCGTGAGTTCTGCTGTTCCCTGCCCCACAATGGAGTATATTCTCCCAAACCATGAACCAGATAAAACACTTCCTCCTTCAAAATTCTTTTATCTGGTATTTGGTCATAGCAATGAGAAATGATTACAGAAAAATTGGTACCAGAGAGTTCAGTCATTGCTGAGATGAACCTGATTGTGTTGTTCATAAGCCTTGGAATGGTTTGAGAAAGGAATCTGGAAGACTTTGGAGCTAGAAGCTAAAAAACAAATCCTAGAAATCTGTAAGTAGAACTTAATGAGTCATTATGTTGGAACTATGAAATCCAGAGTGCCGATGAAAATGAGGACATTGAAGATTATACGCATGAGGTTTCAAAGGGAAAACTAGCACTTTATTTGGAGCTGGGAAACAGCACATTTGGGCAATGTTTTATCAAAGAATCAGCCTAGGGCTGGATAGATATCTTGGTGGCTAAAGTGTACTCTGGCCAGTGAGAAGTTGAACAAGGACTTGAGGAGAAGCAAACCTGGGTGGGAAAAGGCAAACAGACACAAGAAGGAGACCATGCTAGGTATTTGTCAAGGCCTCGAGATTTTATTTTTTCCATGTAGGTTTATATAGGGTTGTAGGGGGAAGGGGAAATGGCCATGGCAAGGAGTTGTAGGGGGAAGGGGACATAGTTAGGGCAAAGATCACAGAGTTACTGGTTAAACCAAAATGCCTTTGTTTCCTCATCAGCTACCAGCAGGATGGGGGAGTGTTTAGCCAAGTGTATGATCCCATTGTTTCTGGTGGTTGAATATTAGGTGAGGAAGTAGAAACTTATCTTGTTATATGGTGGTTTCTGTTAACATGGCCGAGGTTTGGTTCACAGCTCCCAGCAAAAGTGCTTGTCTGAAAAGCCTAAGGATCCAGGTTTGATTCTCC
The DNA here is from genome assembly GCF_020740685.1 of Jaculus jaculus. Taxonomy (NCBI): domain Eukaryota; kingdom Metazoa; phylum Chordata; class Mammalia; order Rodentia; family Dipodidae; genus Jaculus; species Jaculus jaculus. The sequence continues at coordinate 17,511,565 of NC_059107.1, read as the reverse complement.
AGTATCCACATAAGTCAGATGTACAAGGTGACATATGTATCTGGAGTTAGTTTGCGGTGGCTGGAGGCCCTAGCATCCCCATTCTCTCTTCTCTCTGTATCGCTCTTTCTTTTCCTCTCTTTCTCCCTCCCTCCCTATCTCTTAAATAAATAAATAAAATATTTTTAAATAACTTTAAAAATCTCCTTATATTCTCCATCTTTCCAGAAAATTTGAGTGAGGCTGAATTTTAAAATAATGGATTAAATTGTTTGGCTGAATAAATCTCAAGATAGTATACCATCCAGGCTACAGAATGGTTACTGTTAATTATGAAGGAGAAGAAAGCATAGCAAATATATGAGCTGGGTGTGGTAGTGCACATATGAAATTCCAGCACTTGGAAGGCAGAAGTAGGAGGATTGCCATGAACTTTAGGTCACTCTGAAACTACATAGTGGACATCAATTCAGCTTAAACTATAGCAAGACACAATCTTGAAAAAAATAAATAAAAGTGTGAAAAGCACACTGTTTGACAACAAAAAGGGGCATAAATATGGTTTAAGTATGGGTAGTGCAAATGAGGCAAGGCAAATAAGACTGTAGTGTGTATAATTTGTTCAAAAAATAGAAAACTCTCTGACTTAAAAACTTATCACACAGATGTAGAAATCCAAAAAGCCTGGTTAAATCTAAAAACATACAAAAACCAATAGAACAGGTGACAGAGCTGCAAAGTGAAGCCACATGTTTACATCCAGCTGATATATATGTATATATATGTATATATGTATGTGTGTGTATATATATATATATATATATATATATATATATATATATATCACTTATTTGAGAGACTGAGAAAGTGGCAATAGAGAGAGAGAGAGAAATAAAGAGTGAGAGAATGGGTGTACCAGGGCCTCCATCCTCTGCAAATGAACTCCAAAAGCATGTGTCACCTTGTGCATCTGGCTTTATGTGGGTCCTGGGGAATCTAACCTGAGTCTTTTGGCTTTGCAGGCAAGTGCCTTAAATGTTAAGATATCTCTCCAGCCCCCTAGAAGAGTTTTGACAAATGTGTTAAGGGTAAAAACTAGAGAAAGAAAGCCTTTTAATCAAGTGGTTCTGGGGAAACTGGATGTGCAGTGGTGGAAGGATAAAACTTAGATTGGAGGGTAGGCCCCATAAATACAAGAAACAAAGGAAAACAAAAAGAGGTCCATCAACTGAAAGGCATGTGCAAATTGGAAGAAACAATCAACAGAGTGCAGGTACACCCTACTGACTGAATAGGATACAATCAAAAGCATACATCTAAAAAGGTGAAGTAATCCAAAATATATTAAGGGACACCAAAGGCTCAGATATAACCATGAAAGTCAAAGAAACCAATTTAAAATACATAGGTAGAAAAACATTTCTCATACAGGGCTGGAGAGATGGCTTAGCAGTTAAGGTGCATGCCTGCGAAGCCTATGGACCAAGGTTCTATTCTCCAGGTACCACATAAGCCAGAGGCACATGGTAGTACATGCATCTGGAGTTCTTTTGCAGTGGCTAGAGGCCCTGGCATGCCCATTCTCTCCCTCCCCCCCCCCACTGTCTCTCTCTCTCTTCCTCTCTGTCTCAAATAAATAAATAAATAGTCATACAAATGGCCAACAAGCACATGATAAAAATTTCAACTGCACTATTTAATAGGGAAATATGAATCAAAATCACATTGAGATCAAATCATCAAGAATGGCAATTATTAAAACAAAACCCAAAGTGAAGAAAATCAGAATTGTAGCAAGCACCCTGATGATGGGAATTTAAATTTGTACTGCCATTATAAAGCCATAAAGAAGTTACTCAGAACACTAGAATTAGAACTACCATCTGATCCATCTGTACCACTACGTAGAACATCTAAAGAAATTGGAATCAGTATGTGGAAGAAAGATTTGCCCTGCCATGTTCATTGTAGCATTACTTACAATAGGCAATTAGTGGACATTTCTTCAGTGGATAAATTTTTAAAATGAAACATGACGAATAAAGAGAATAGAATATTACTCATTCATAATAATAGATATTTTCATTTGTGTTATCATGAATTGAGTCAAAAGTTGCTGTGTTAAAGAGAAGTAAATCAGGCACAGAAAATCATATGTGGCTTAATGTCAGTTAGGTAGAAGCTAAAAATAGTCCTTATGTAGTCCATGGTCACCAGAAGCTAGCTATAGGGAAGAAACAAAACAAGGGAAGGATGGCCAATGAGGAATAAGTTTCTGTTGGATACTGTGTGGAGACTATAGGCAGCAATAATGGTCTCTATGTTTCAAAAAGCTAGATGAAATATGATAAGTTTTGCTGTGAGAAAATGTTAAATTTCCAAGGAGGTAGATATGTATAACATGATTATAACATCAATACTATACTATAGATTATACTATATTATACTATACATTATACCATATGTATATAGTATATTGTATATAGTATATTGTAGGTCAGTGATGGAAAATCCCCACGAAATGACTCACGACTTCTTCCTTTTCAGCCTGATGGTGAAGGCCTGAGGAGAGCTCCTCTTTCCTGCTACATTTCATCTGAACATGCACAAATTCTATGTCCTTTGTCCTTCTATCACATTCAGATTTCTTGAATGCAGCTAGTCGAAGAATAGAGGAGTCATTCATTCTAGTAATACATCTTGAATTAAGAATAGGGGTTTAGGGCTGGAGAGATGGCTTAGCGGTTAAGTGCTTGCCTGTGAAGCCTAAGGACCCCGGTTCAAGGCTCGGTTCCCCAGGTCCCACGTTAGCCAGATGCACAAGGGGGCGCACGCGTCTGGAGTTCGTTTGCAGAGGCTGGAAGCCCTGGCGCGCCCAATCTCTCTCTCTCCCTCTATCTGTCTTTCTCTCTGTGTCTGTCGCTCTCAAATAAATAAAAATTAAAAAAAAAAAAAGAATAGGGGTTTATGTTGAATAGTATCAATAAGGAAATAAATAATTTTAAAAAATCTTTCTCAGCATAGAGTAAATGTCCTTGGAATGTTATCACTGGTTACAAGAAGCTAGTACTACTAGTTACCCAATGCTGTGTTAAATACTTCACAATGACCCAGACTGTACAGGCACCTTAAGCTTCATTTGCAGATGAGGAAGGAAAATCACACAGAGCGACAGGGTCTGCTGCTTCATCACCCCGTCCATTTTGTCTGTTTCTGGAGACACAGAATAAATTCCTAGGCTTTTCCTTTGTGGCTGACTATAGCCTTGTGGCTGAGTCTTAGTCAAAGACTCCGAAGAATCAGGAGTTCCATTTCCAGACTGGATTCATAATTATGTCCCATACCTACTCCGTATGCTTCCTTATTTGCAAACCATCTGCTATGGTTTCAACTTTAAATGTATCCAAAATTTCTGTTTTGTTAAAAGGTTTGGTCCTTAGAGTGGCATGGAAAACTTTAAGAGGTGGGCCAGTAGAGGAATTTATATGTTACTGGAGCCGTGCCCTGGAGGGGGACTGTGGGATACTTGACAACTTCCTCACTCTCTGTTTTGTCTCCCAGGCCTGAGGGCAAGAGGCATTGGCTCTGCCACACACTCCATGACGCTGTGTTCCTGAACACATAAAGCTATGGAGACAACCTTCTCCTAAACGGAAACATCAAAAACCCTGAGCCAAAATAGCTGTTGTTCTCTTTATCAGTGATTTTCACAGATGTCTGAAATATCCAGACAAAGCTGGCTAACTTCCCATCTTTGAAAATGGCCAGGTCATCAGACAGATTGAGCCTGGGGTATCAAAACGTTTCTTGTAAAAAAAAAAAAAAAAAAAAAAAGCCAGGAATAGTCAGGGGTATTTGTTTCTGTTTTTGCATTAGAGAAAAGTAGTTTAATTTTTACTGAGAGTTGAGGGATTATTTATTAAAACAACGGCAAGGTAGAACTAGAGGGGATGAGATTTGAACAAAGACATGCTGCTCACCCAAACAAATGCTCATAGCCCCGCCTCGGCACGGTGCGGCTTTCTACCTACTGTGTCTTCTTCTCCAGAAACTTGGACAGTGAACATGTGACATGCCGAAGAGATCACAAAGGAGTAAGGACAGAGGCTATCTGGTTGTTTATGGCCACACGCTTGCTGACTCAGTGGCTTTAGAAACATAATTTTTAAAAATTACTCCTAAAAAGCATACTTATATGGGCTTCGCTGACTGAACACAGTAGTCATTTGTCATCTAGCAGAATGGAATTTAGGAACTCAAATGAGATCAGGGATTTGGCATAATAAGGGGGAACTCAGTCTTTCTGGATGCACTCATACACTTGAAATTATGTAAATGTATTTACTTTCGCTTTTGTTTAGATCTTTTTGTTGAAATGTATCTTGTTACCATTAAGAAAATCAGTTGTAGCTGAACATATCATAATTTGTGATATTGCAGTTGGACCCTATAGCCACTCAATCCCATACCATCCTAAGTAAAATAACCTCTCAAGGGCACTCATGAGTAAATACTGGGCTTACAAGTATTTGATTTTATTGGGATTAAATCTATTTTGGGTATTGAAGAAATGGCTTAGCAGTTAAGATGCTTGTCTGCTAAGCCTAAGGACCCAGGTTTGATCCATCAATAACCACATAAGCCAGATGAATAAAGTGGTACATGTGTCTGGAGTTCATTTGCAGTGGCTGGAGGCCCTGATGTGCCCATTCTCTCTCTATCTGCCTGCCTCTCTATCTCTCTCTCAAATAAGTAAATATATAAAAAAAAATAAGAAAACTATTTTTATCACAAATGATACAAATTGGGATGATAACTTGTTATTTACTATAATGTTTTTTCTTAAGCTATATTGAAGAAAATTTTTGAGACATACTGCTTATCCTATTTCCTAAGTATACCATGGTAATTTACTACAGGTGTATTGCATTTACTAAGACATGCTAATAACTCCTCAAATACTAATCTTTTTCTGTGTTGGGAATTTCATATTATTTTTGTCATTTTGAAATCTATTATAAATTCTTCTAATGAAGTTACCCTACTGTGATAAAGAGCAACCTGCAGAAATTCTTCCATCTTTCTTTCTGATGCCCCTTAATGAACTCATTCCATGTCCCATCTGCCCCGACCTTCCTATCTGCTACTGACCAACATTACATGCTATCCTCTAGTTTGCACAAAGTAGTCATAACATATGATATTCATCTTTATGGCTTTGGGATATTTCACTTAACACAAAGACCTTTAGTTCCATTTATATTATTGAAAATGGCAGGGTATGGATCTTTATAAGACTAATAGTCCATTGTGCATGAACCATAATCTCTCTATTGACTCCCCCAGCTATGCACAACTGGTGTAATCCATACTTTAAGTATTGTGAATAGCGCTACTATAAACAGAGTGTACAAGCAACTTTTCTGGAATAATAAATTCATCTCCTTTGAATACATATCTCACGGTGGAATTATCGGATCATATGGAAATTCTATCTTTAGATTTTTTTTTGGAAAATACTTTGTACTGTTTTCCTGATTGCTATATTAATTTGCTTTCCCACAACAATGTAAGAATTTTTTTGCCCTTTCAAGCATTGTTTTTTAAAAGATGTTTTATTTTATATATATTATGAGAGAGAAAGAGAGGGAAAGGAACAGAATGGGCATGATGCCAGGTACTCTAGCAAGTGCATACAAACTCCAGATGAACGGGCCACCTTGTGCATCTGGCTCCTGTAGGTACTGTGGACTTAAACCCAAGTCCTTAAGCCTACAGGTAAGCACCTTAACCACTAAGAAATCTCTCTAGCCTGTGATTCCTTTATTTTTGAGGATATCCATTGTAACTGGGGTGAGATGACAGAGAACTCACTGTGGTTTCCATTTGCATCTCCTTGAGGATCAGGGAGATATTTTTCCAAAACTTATCCATGGTTTCCATGTCTTCATTAAAGAAGTGTCTGTTGAGATGTTGAGCCAGTTTTAACTGAATCACTCATATTGGTGGCTGTTGTTTTAAGTTCACACACATTATTTCTATATGCCTCTTGTCAGCTGATTAGTTTACGCCTGCTTTCCCTGCCCTGCAGAATGCCTCTCAGTGATGTCATTTCCTGTCCCCTGCATAGGCTTATTTGTGTGATATAATTTCTCTATTTTCTCTTTTATCTCCTGTGTCCTTTGAGTTCTGCAAAAAAGAAAAAAAGTATTGCCTACATTAACATTTTAGAGTGTTTCCCTATGCAATCTTGAAGCAACTTCCTAATATCAGTTTTTAAGATGTGGGTATTTGGTCCATTATGAGTTATGTGTGTGTACAGTGAGAGAAAGTGTTCTATTTTCATTCTTTTACATTAGATCTATTTTTTCTAGCACTATTTGTGGATAATAGTCTTTTTCCACTATGTCAAAAAATCATTTGTGGGCTTGAGAAATAGCTTAGCAGTTAAGGCAATTGCCTGTAAAACCAAAGGACATAGGTTCAGTTCCCCAGGACCCACATAAACCAGATGCACAAAGTGTCACATGTACATAGGCTCATTTGTAGCAGCTGAGGCCCGGATGTACCTATTCTCTCTCTTTCTTTCTTTCTTTCTCTCTCTTTCCCTCATATATAAAAATAGTTTTTTAAAAACTCAGTTGGGATTAATTTGGAGATTTTATTTTCTAATAGTTTTTATGTATTTATTTTTGAATGAGAGAGAGAACAGGTGAGGACCTCTTGTCACTGCAAACAAACTCCAGACATATGTGCCACTTTGCAAATCTAGCTTTATATGACTACTGGGGAATTGAACCTGGGATAGCAGGCTTTCAAAAAGCCCCTTTAACCACTGAACCATCTCCCTACTTTGGGGGTTTTCTATTCCTTTTGTCTGTTTGACATCAATACCACAGTGTGTTAGTTACTATAGATTCATGATATGTTTTGAAGTCATAGGTTGTGATGCTGCTAGCTGCACCCAGCCCTAAAATTATTTGATTATTCCAACAGGACTAAAACTACTTGAAGTAAACAGCTCCCAAGTTTTGGTTAAACATTTTAGAAATGATAATTATTCTAAGAAAATCTCACCCATCTGCTTTCTAGTACATGAAATTGTATCTAAAGATAAAATGCCCAAATTTCAAATGACCAAAATCCCTCCGCCTCTGCCCTGGAAGGACATATATCATCTAAAATTAAAATTTCTTGAAAATAACCTTATTTTTTTCCACTTATATCAGAACAAGAAATCATTAAGAGTACAATTACACAGTGATAGCATGAAATTCAGAAAGAAGAGGGTGAGAAATCATTCAAATTGATTTTCTCCAATTCTTTTATTCTTCTCTGAGCCAGTTTAGGAAGCAAAATTTGTCTCCATACAGTGTTCATAAAGTAGAAGTAAAAATCACTAAGATATTTTGTTCATAGCTATGTTGCATGAGCAGTAACTTTTAAAGCCAAGAACTTTGGAAATAAAGGCTTTTGTTTTTATTTGAGAGCAACAGACAGAGAGAGAAAGAGAATGAGAGAATGGGTACACCAGGACCTCCAGCCATTGCAAACAAACTCCAGATACATGCGTCACCTTGTGCATCTGGCTTACATGGTTACTGGGGAATCAAGCCTTAAACTCGGGTCCTTACGCTTCACAGGCAGGCAAGTGCCACCTCTCCAGCCTACAAAGTCTTTTTTAAAAGCTCCAAATTGGTGGTTCTAATTCATTTATAAAGTTAGTTGGTGGTAACTATCACATTGAAAACTCATTTTCATTTTGTATGTGTGAGATTGAGTTTTAATGTGCAAGATTCTGTTGGAATGGAATTTCCATATGCTTATTAATCATGTGAAGTATTAGAAACTAAATCTCAAAATAACATTGTATCTTAGAGATTAGCTTTCTCTCAGCTTCACAGTGTTTTTATTACTATGGCTTTGTAATATAGTTTTTATATCAGGTATGGTGATGCCACCAGAGGTATTTCTTTTGCTGAGGATATATGTGGATATGCGAGGCCTTCTGCCTTTCCATATGAAATTTGAGATCATTTTTTCTATCTCTGTGAAGAACACTGTAGGGATTTTAATTGGAATTGCGTTAAATCTATATATTGCCTTTGTTTCATATTCCTTATTTGTGAAGGACTAAAGAAGTGGAGAAAGAAATATTTTGATCTTTGGGGGAATCTATTATCACACTTTTCTGTGTAAACCAAAAAGAGAAGAAACTATGATTAGTCAGTTATGGACTATTAGGTACAATCCCCCAGAACACAGATTAGTTGTACCCAAAGATCAACAGACAGGGCAGTTGCCTTTTCTCTGTCAACTCTGGGGTTCTGACAATAAGAGGCTGGAAAGGAAAGTTTGGGATTAGGAGAGAAGAATTTGCTAAGTTTTTACTGTAAGCAAGGTGCTGTAGCAAAGCCTATCAGGATATTCGACTCCTGGGGCAAAATCTCAAATAACTACTTGGATTTCATTTTTACCACTTTTTCATTAAATAGGAACATTGTATGGACACGTCATATGTCAGTACCATCATTTCCCTCATCCATCACCCCATTCCACTGAAGGCCCTCCTCAGTGGGATTCCTGGTATTCATTATGCGACTGTGAATTATCAGTTGTGAGAGCAGCAGTCAGTCATTGTGGGGGGCTGGCAATGCCTCTAAATATTCTCTCCACTCTGTGGCTCTTACAATCTTTCCTTCTCTTGTTTTGCAAAATTACCTGTTGGGTGTGTTTTGAGTCTATTTTAGTGTTGAGCTCTCAGCAGCTTCTGTGTTTCTAATTTGGTGTGTTTTGAATATCCTCAATGTCTATCTTTATCATCCTGGTACAGGTTGTCAGATTCACCTTGGAAGCAACATTCTTGCTCATTTTGCTGATTTCTCTGGATTCACCTGGGCACTAGCTGACGTGAGAGGAGTGGATCATCTCTTCATAGGGAGTCAGCTATCTTTTGGGCAAAGACTAGTGGGAGCTTCTCATTGGAGCCCATAATCTTAGTCTCCATAGGATTCTGACTTGGTTTCCAGTTCCAGCTATGACTTCCTTTCAACTGAGCAGATCTCTTAGCCAATCAAAGAGCAACTGGTTAGCTATCTAGGCTGGGCAAAATCCTGGGGCAAAGGTTGTGCAGGTGTGTACATCTTGTCAGGCTGGTTGCTTTTGTAAAACAGTGCCTCCTACTTGCTTGCCTCATTGTCGAGCATTTTCCCCCAGAAGCTACTGTAGCACTTTTCAGCACTATATGGGCTAACCATTTGAGGACTGGCTTCCTTCCAGATTCCAGCCAGATCTCTCAATGTTATGTGCCTGGCAGCATGTATTGTCTTCAGTGATAAGGTCTTATCTTTTACCTCAGGTGGGTAGCTTCTCAACTTACAATAGCTAAGAACTGGAATCAACATATATGCCCATTATTTGACAAATGGACAATTAACATGTGGCACATACACAGTGGAGTTCTATTCAGCAGTGAGAAAAAATGATGTCAGGAAAATGGACAGACTTGATCAAGCAGATCATACTATGCATATTTACACAAGACAGAAACATGAACGTCACATACTCTCCTGCATATATGGTTCCTGATCTGCAACAGCTTCAGTCACAGTCATACCTAACAGGCAACTCGAGGGACAACAATATGGATGAAAGGGTTTGGGGGAAGGGGCATGGGAAGGTGTGGGTGAAGGACACACGAAATAAATCTAAAATGAATTGGTACCATAGAAACCTTCTTCTTGGATAATAGACTAAAAGATATAACCTTCAATAGGACCATGAGGGGATTGTCTGGAAAAAAAAAAAAGAGCCCTAGAGAGGATGGGGGAAGCCTAACTCTAAAACTTTTGGCTCTGGCTTATAACTCTCAGTACCAGAAAATGATCACAACCCACATTGAGCAGTTGATCAGAAAGACCTAGGAGGTACCCAAAACAAGACAGGCTTCTGTCAAAGCACCTAATTATCTGCCATTTATACTTTAGTGAGAAGATGACAGAATGTAACTTGGAATATCAGTATGATCTTTTAGGATGTCCTGACCATACCCTTCCCAAACTATCATAACAACCCATATGATAGCAATGTCCCTCATTGCTTATATGCCTGAGTGAAAGTAGTAAGAACTGCACTGGTGATATAAAAATTTAACAAAAAAATATATGAAGATATTACTTCATTTTAGAAGACTGGAACGTCCAAGAAATAAATGATACATTCTACATATAAATTGATATCTTGGTTCTCCAGCAGTTGAATTTCTAGAAAGCATATTGTTTGAAAATTAGTTATTGATATAGAGAAAATTAACATTTACCTATTTCATTTAATTTTTTTTTCATGTTCAGATAGTACCACCAAAACTCTTAGCAAGAGGTTTGAATAAACTGACATAGTTAAGGCAACTAGAAAAATGTCTTTCTTTTCCACTGGACAGACATAGGTTTACATGATTTTGTCATTATTGCTCATGTATTCCAGTGTTTTGTCTAAGCAGTGGTCATGGATGAAGTATTAATGCAGCAAGTTGTCAATCTTCATCTTATGGGATTGGAATCATTTCAAATCTTATGGTGACTTTTCTTGACAAATTGTTGCCACTTACATTTGTAAGGAACCCAAATCAACATGATGCTCAGTTCCCCTTTCTGTGATACTAATTCTTAAGATAAACTTTATTATACAAAGTATGTAAGTGGTAAATAGGAAAATTAAAGAGCAAAGGATAGTTTTTATATTTGCTGAATGATGATCATAGCAAAGGGAAACACACAAAAAGGCACACAAGAAATCTAAGAAATGATGAAAGCAGAATTCGGAACAAAAGCTTCCCAAGAGAAACCACAGATATAGAAAAGATTCCCCTTCGTGCTTTGGATTTAAGGAATCTTTCAAAATACAACAGCCAGGGTCCATACTTTGGAGACTTTACTGTCAGTGTGATGTGTGGAGAATGTGGAACCTTCAGAGGGTCAGGTTTAGTAAAAGGTCCTTGGGTCACTACAGTACTATCTTGGGAAGTGAGTTGTCAAGGGATGAATTGTCAAAGAATCTGAGCCTGGTCTCCAAGTCTCTCTGCCCCCTCTCGCTCTCCCTCTCCATTTATTTTTTGATATGTCCCTCTCTCCCTCCATCTCTTCTTGTATTCAGAGGAAAGGTCCTCCTCCCACACAAGAGCATGATAAGATACAACTGAGAGGACCCCCACCAGAGCTGAACCACTGTAGGCGCCAGGCCCTTTACTCTACAAAACTTACTTGAATTATAGTGTGCTTTGCTTCATGTGTAATGCACTTTAGGCATGGCATTATGGCAGTGAAAATTTTAGATAATACAACATGGTATAACTGTAACCCTAACTTTAAGCATCAGGCTGAAAGATCCTGGTTTTACAGATGCCTAAAGTTTGGGTCACAGATATTCCATGCAGCAAGCATTTATTTGGAGTATTTAGCTAAAGACAGAACCTAAAAGTAGAGTGCTTTAAGTGCTTAAATGCAGTTGTCAGGAACTCACTGCTGCTAGAAGTACAGGATGTAGGTCCATATAAAGGGATACTGATAAAAGGCTAAGAAAATAATCCTAAAGCCCCACTGGAAGTGTGGGTTCCCATTTCATTGTTATTCCTCTACATGCAAATTATCTACCAGCTTGTGCCTCAGTTTCCTCTAAATGAGAGAATAACATACCTATCTCCCCAGGCTGTGGCAAGACCCAATGAGATAATGCATAGTGAGCAATTATTGAATTACTATCAGACTGAGAACAACCAGAGGAGTGTTTACTATGGTTTTGAGGCTATTGAAAGGGTTTTGCTCCAATACACTCCTGCTGTACTGATGTGAAGACTGAAACATGGAAATAACTTCAGAAATTAAACCTGAATAATAAATAAACAATATGTTCTATCCCTACATCACCAGAAAGGGGAGGCTTCCTGTTTGATGCTACAAATCTGAAGGAGGAGGAGGAGGGAAAGAGGAAGGGAGAATTGAGGAAGAGGAGAAGAAATAGGAGAAGAAAAGGGGAGAGGAAAGGGAACATTTTCGGGCTTTATCACTGTTCAAGGTGAGCAAAAGAGAGCACATCCTGAGCTCCTCACAGGCAGTGTATTTACTCATGCCTGTGCTTATCTCAATGGTACAAGGTTGTCCAATGAAGTACTCAGCCTCGGCCCCAAGAAAATCCATTAAGTTCCCACTGATTGTGTAAGCCAATGCAGGGTGGACATGGAGCAAGTACCACTGTGAGTATATGACCATCTCTAATGAAAAATATGGCACAAAGGAAACATGATCTCTCCCTTCATCCTGCTCAATGTCTGACTTTAACACAAAGAATAGAAACTCTGAAGGCTGCAAGTGATAGATATCCTTGAACACTTGCTCTGTATCTTTATGGAAGAAAAGTTAGAAATAGAACTGAATTTATTTGAACAATAAGAGTATGTACTGATTTTATAATTTGGTTCAGAGAATGAGGCTCTTGAAGACATACCTGGTATTTAGAATCTTTAGAGCTGTGTGGAGCTGTCTCCACAACCCTGACATCAAGTATTAAAAGTGTGTTTGCATGTGGTTTTTATTTTTGAAACATACTATAAAATTTTCTCAAATTTTATAAAAATTTTCATCATGAAAATGTTAAGAACTGCTAATCATAAATTTCTTTACATATTCCAGAATTTGGGACTTCATGACAGCTTGGCAATTCCAACAGCTACTTTCTATTGCCTCAACCAGTTCAAACAGATTACGAACTGAAGAGTGACAATTATTTCTTCATGTTAAAAACTGCAGGGTTATCTTGCTTCTGATATAAGTAGATTATACTCCTTTATGCAAGATCACCAATATTTTCTTTCTCCATCTTCCTCATGTAATCTTTGCTTCCCCAATATCAGGGATGGCCTTGCTACCTGGTGACAATAAATGCACTATAATTTTCATCTTATGACATCCTAGCTGAACAAAACCTATAGAAACTACTTCTTCTACCCAGTAATTCTCATAATTGATTAGGCCAACTTGAGTATAGCTTTAGTCCCTGAGCTGTCACTGTGTCAATAAATGTTGACAAGGGGCAATGCTGCAATGCCTGTAGGTAACTGATTGTTACATTCTAGTGTGGTGTGTTATCTACACAAGTAGATGATAAGGATGATGTGAAATAGTCTACAATGCCCAGTGTGGTCCCCTACAATAAGGAATTTACCAGCCCACAATTCACAGTGAAGGCATTGGGAAAACCTGTTGTAGCCAGTGTAATGAAAGACTAAGGGCCAGTCCTGGAACTCGTGTATGTATCTGAAATGAGAGATGTATATGGAAGCATTAGAAATACCAAAGGGAAACAAAAAGGTCTGGTTAGAGGAAAATTATTTTTCCAGGCAAGCAAAGTCAAAAAAAGATATTGTAAAGTCATCTTAAGCAGAGATATGCTTCCTGTCATGCTAGGTTTATGATGAGTCATGCCCTACAACAAATGTATTCTGGACTTATTAATCACCACAAAACAATGAACAGCTATTATTGTCCACATTCTTTCTGAGATTTAGCATTTCAATCCCACTTTGCACTCTTGAGGCAGTAAAGTATCTCAATCTTAATATCTGCCTCTGTATTCTGATCTACTCTCATCTTATTTTATGTCTTATCAGACTCATTTTGGAGGAGAGAAAATATGTCCATTACATAATAGAGGAGAAACAACATAATCTTGTCACGTGATTGGCTACATTTGTCTACTTTGCAATGGAATGGAATATTTCCTTTATGAAGGCCTTGCATGCATTTTTCATGTTCTGTATAGGTATGCATTCATTGGTTTTCACTTGCACATTTTAGGTCAGTGAATACTTCCTTTTTGATTTTGTTTGTGTGAGTCCAGTTTATTTAGAAAAAAATAACAAAAAACCATTTAATAAATACATCCTGAGATTGTTCCTATTTTTTAAATTACCAAATATCAAGTTAGGTTATTAGATATGTGCATATTTAGTATGTAAACAACACATGTTGGTTCCATCCTTTCCCTCCTCCTTGCCCCTTTTCTGAAGAGGTGTTCCCCATTGGGGATGCAGGCCAACCCTATGGGGATTGTGGGTCATGCATTATGGAGGGACAGGCAATGTCTCCATGCAAAATGTCCCAACTTGTGGCTCTAACAATCATTCTGCCCCTTCTGTAAAATTCCCTGAGCCATGCTGGGAGCATTTTAAGTCCACTTCAGTGATCAGCACTTAAGAGCCTCTGGATCTCTGGTTTGGTAGACGTTGAGTATCCTCACTGTCTATCTCCTTCACCCTTGGGCTGATATAAGATTCACTAAGAAAGCAGCACTCTTGCTCATTTCCCCAATTCCTCTGTGGTTTCAGCTGGGGCCAGGGAGGAATGCACTGTGTCATTTATTTCCTCAGGTCCAGCTCCCTTCTGAAAAAGAGAAGCAGATTCTCCAATGGAGAATAAAGTCATCACTAGTTAAATGGGATAGCCATTATTAATTTAGAAATAATTAAAAGGGTGTAGACCCTCTTATAGTCCAAGGTTGACAATGAAATGCAGAATCATTATCTAGATATGATTCTGACTTGTTTCCCAATTCCAGATATGGTTTCCTTTCAACTGAGCAGATCTGTTAGCCAGTCCAAGAGCAGCTGATTGCCCACCATGGCTTGTGCCACTATTGCACTTGTGTGAGCATCATGACAGGTTATTTGCTTCTAAGTTAGTTAGACTTCAATTTGCTTGGACAGATGTTGGCCACTTTCCCCCAAAAGCTCATGCAGTGACTCCCAGCACTAGATGGGCTAATTATCTGGGGACTGGCTCTGGTCCAGATTCTAACCAGGTATCTCTATGGTCCATGCTGACAGTGTATGGTGTCTTGAGCAGTGGGGTCTTACTATTAACCTCTTGTGGGTAATCAAGTGCTCTGACAGAAGTCTGTCCTGTTTGTTTTGGGAGAACTAGAAGGTCTCTCTGATCAACAGCTCATTGTGGATGTAGACTGCATCCTATTATATGGAATTATAGGCCAGCAGCAAGGAAAAGGAAAAAGAAAAGGACACCCACTCCAGGGCCCTTCCATTCAGGTGCTCCCTTTAAGGTTCTCTTGAGGATTCTACCTTTTAGTCTGACTTTCAGAATACAGATTTACATAGTACCAGTTCAATTTCAGTTCAGGTTTGTGTCCCCACCCCAACCACTGCACTTCCCCTTCATCCAAACCCTACCCTCCCTATTATCCAAGCCTCAAGATGCTATTCAGGTCTGTTAGCAACTCGGGCTGATCCAGGTTAGTAACTGCAGATGAGTAAGACCATGCAATGGTTGTATTTCTGTGGTTGGTAAGTTCACTTGGAATGATCTGTCCCAAGTTTGACAATTTTTCTACAAATTTCACTGTGTCAGTTTTTTCTTACTGTTGAGTAGGATTCCATCATGTGGACATGCCACATCTTGGTTATCCATTCATCCAATGATGGAGACCTGGGTTGATTCCACTTTTTAGCTATTATGAATTGAGCAGCTATAAACATGGTTGAGCAAATATCTCTGAACTGAGAGCTTTTATGGTAAATGTCCAGTAATGAAATAACAGGGTCTGTTGGTAACTTTATATTCATCCTTTCAGGATTCTCTATATTGAGTAACACAGTGGCTGTACCAGTTTACATTCCCAAAAGTGAACGAGTATATTCCTATTTCTCCATATCCTTGTCCACATTTGTTTTCATTTGATTTTTTAATGTTTTCTATCCTTTCTGGAGTATGGTGGAATCTCATAGTTGTTTTAATTTGCATTTCTCTAATGGTTAGGGATGTTTAACATTTTCTTAATTGTGCGTTAGCCATTTGTAATTCTTCCTCTGAGAACTCCTTATTTAGTTCTCTGCTCCACTTTTGGAGTGGGTTGTTTGATTTTTTATTGCTTAGTTTCTTGAGCTCTTTGTAGATTCTAGATATTAGGCTTCTGACAGTGGTGTAGCTGGCAAAAATTTTCTCCCATTTAATGGGTAATCTATTGGCTCTGCTTATGGTATGTTTGTCTGTGAAAAAGCCTTTTAACTTCATGAGATCCCATTGGCTAAGTGCTTGTTTAATTTCCTTGGCTATTGGGGTTTATTCAGGAAATCTTTTTCCAGTCCTATATCACGAAAAGTACCTCCTATTTTTTCTTCCAGTAGTTGAAGAGTTTCAGATATTATATTAATGGTTTTAATCCATTTGGACTTGATTTTTTTGTATGGCGAAATGAGTGGGTATAACTTCATTTTTCTACATATGGTCATCCAATTTGTCCAACACCATTTTTTGAAGACAGAAAAGCTGCTGATTTTTGTGCATCGATTTTTGTATCCTACCACTTTGCTGAAGACATTTATCACCTTGAAAAGTTTTGAAATGGAGACTTTCAGGTCACTTATTTGTAGGATCATGTCATCTGGAAATAGAGCTAACTTGACTTTCATTTCTTTTCTAATCCCAATACCTTTTATTTATTTCTCCTGTCTTATTGCTTGGACTAGTACTTCTAATACTATGTTGAAGAGCAGTGGTGAGTGTGGGCATCCCTGTCTTGTTCCCGATCTCAGTGGGAACTCCTTGAGTTTTTCCCCATTAAGTGTTATTTGGGCTTTAGGAGCTTTATATATAGCCTTTATTGTGTTGAGATATAAACTCTCCCTGCCTATTATTTCCAGTGTTTTTATCATGAACTGGTGTTGTATTTTTGTCAATGGCCTTCTCTGCTTCAATTGAAATGATAATGTGGTCCTTATGGTTGTTTATTTATGTGGTGTTTTACTGCATTACATTGACCAGGAATGAATTTTTGTTGATTTCTATATCATTTCATTGGAGGTTTCCATTGTAGAACCAGGCATCCTTGATGGGGATCTCTCAGTTTTCGTCGGCTGTTTTCTGCATTTTTGTATACCCATTTTAGGAAGTCTCTACTTTATTGAGGAGGAAACAAGTTTTTGTCCTTTGGCCTATGCACCCTATGACTTAGATGAACACGGATGCTGGTATCCAGTGGCTAGTCAGAATAGAGCAAAGGGCCTGATTCCACAACCCACACAGGGACCAGGCATCCCCAAGGAAGGCACAGTGGGACCTACTAGGGCCAGGGGATGTGGAAGAGCAAGGGAACAGGAATTTGGTCTACTTACTACATGCCA
Source organism: Jaculus jaculus (assembly GCF_020740685.1). Classification (NCBI taxonomy): domain Eukaryota; kingdom Metazoa; phylum Chordata; class Mammalia; order Rodentia; family Dipodidae; genus Jaculus; species Jaculus jaculus. The sequence goes on along the minus strand of NC_059107.1, from coordinate 17,494,401 downwards.
TGACCTCCAGCACATAGATCAGCTCAGGGAACTTGGACTAGGGAATTGGAAGAAACCAGGGAGGAGCGGTCTGGCCGGCTCAGTCCACACCACTGGGCAGCCCACTCATTGTCCAAGCAGAGAACCCTGAAACAGGGGTCTCTCCTACTCATTCCAAACCACCACACCCACAAATGTCAACTTTTAAATTATTATTATTATTAATTTGACAGAGAAAGAGGGAGAGAGAGAATGGATGCACCAGGGTCTCCAGCCACTGCAAACAAACTCCAGGCACGTGTGCCCCCTAGTTCATCTGGCTAATGTGAATCCTGGGGAATCAAACTACTAAGCCATCCCTCCAGCCCCCAAATGTCAACTTTTAAATTGTTTGCCACAAGGCATTTACAATTTATACTTACTTTTTCACCAACACTGTTCAAAGAACCCCATTCAATTTAAATCAGCCACATGTCTTGACTGTTATTTATAATTGTGACCTGTGAACAGTAAATTTTGTTATCATCACCATCCTTAAAGTCTAAAAGTTTTTATACATTGAAAGTGCACTATCCACTCTGATTAATGCTTCATGTGCACTATTTGAAAGATGTCTTGCTATAAAATAAATGTGCCCTAATCCAAGAGGTGGCTTCCTGGGTTATCTTCAAACCCAAGGATTGAAGAAGTTAAGATTTCAGCCAAAGTTAGTCCCAACACAAAAGCTGAGTTTTAAACTCAAGTGGTTTTAACCTTTACATTGTACTTCCATTAATATTAGTTATAGCATTACCGCTATTATTGTACTTACTCATTCTTTAACATATGTACTCCATGCTATTCCATTACCATAGTGTTTCCATTTTTTAACTTTTTTGTTTATTTTTATTTATTTATTTGAGAGCAACAGGCAGAGATAGATAAAGGGGGAGAGGGAAAGAGAGAGAGAAAGAATGAGTGTGCCAGGGCCTCCACCACTGCAAATGAACTCCAGACATGCGCCCCCTTGTGCATCTGGCTAACATGGTTCCTGGGGAATCGAGCCTCGAACCTCAGTCCTTAGGCTTCACAGGCAAGCACTTAACCACTAAGCCATCTCTCCAGCCCAGTGTTTCCATTTTTTGTGAAAACACCATAAGAACTGTTATTCTAATCACATAGGAGAACTTAAGAAAACTACTAAGTTTTTCAAGGTTACACTTAATAAGTATTGACAGTGAGGATTAAACCCAGGAATTTTGAAGGCCACAATGATTCAAGTTTTATTACTGCAGTAAAATCTCAAGGTAAATTTGCTCCAGTTTCAAGTGCAATGATCCCATTAATAGTAATTGTTGCACTGTATCAGACACTGACAATCAGAGGCTGGCTGCTTCAGTTGATAGTACCAAAGTACCTGTGATCACAAAAGACCCTCTGCCAAAACTGCTTTGAGTGGTAAATGTGACCAAGTGATAGCACATTCTTTAGTCTTAAAATTAATGCATACAATCGATTCTACTCCTTTTGAGATCATTTTCTCTATTGATGATTCCATGCTTTCCACCACTATAGACTTACTCTCTTTTTTAAATAGCACTTAGAAGTATCCTGTTGAAAGCATGGAAGAACAGTTTGAGACCCTTGGAATTAGCCTAACATTTGCCTCACTGTCTCTCTCATTGTTTCCTATGCTTTTCCTTCCACTGCACTCTATTCCATGTGGTCCAGACATGCCAGCTTTCTTCAGGTCCCGTGAATGAGTCAGTCATGCTTCTCCATTAGCGACGTGAGACAATATTCCCTGATACTTATACAGCTGGTTCACTATTGTCCTGAGACTGTCTTTCAAATGTCAGTGCTGTACCTGTGTTTCAGGTGGTCTCTGTCTGGGAATTTCCAGGTGCTTGGCATTTTAGTCGAAGACTTGAAGAGGTCCACATAGACATCAAAGCAGCAAGAAACTTTAATAAAAAGTAAAAAAGAAAGAAAGAAAGAAAGAAAGAAAGAAAGAAAGAAAGAAAGAGAGAGGGAAAAACACAAGAGGAAGGGGTTATGCTGAAAAGGTGCTAAACTGCCCAAGCCATGGTTTACTATTTGGAGCTTATTTCATGGGGTCTAAGAGAAGGAGATGGTACCCAAGGGGTGGAGTTTGGATAGGTCTCAGCTCTGATTGACAAACTTGAGTCAAATGAGCCTTTCTATATTGTTCCTGTTCCTCCTTATGATTCATATCATTTTAATAATCTGTAGGCCTGTTTATGCATAGACAGGAGATGGTAAATAAGGGATTCTCCCAAAAGTTCACTCATAGGACACAGTCTGTATTCACCCAAAACCAGTTCTGACTGGTGCAAGCCCTTTGGAACATGTTTGAATAGAAGCAGGGTACCTCCAACTATTGCCAAAGACAGTAAATGATTTCCATTGTTAAATTGTTTACATGTGCATCGTGATGTAGGTATGGATCTCGGTTTGCTAACAGGTTGCTAGGTGAATTGTTAGGAAAAACAGTGTGTTTTCTACCAAAGCCAAGTGAAATCCCAGATTACTAAATTGTTCCTTATTCTTGCCTAGGTGTATCACTAAGCCCAAGGAAACTGGCGTCATTCATCATCTTCTCCCTAATGCTTCCCACCTTGCTTGCACCTTCTGCATTGAATTTACATTTGCATCAGTATGCATGCCAGTGGTGTGTGTGTGTATACATATACATATACAAGTTTCAAAAACATCACCTTTTTCTTTTAAATTTTTATTTATTTATTTGAGAGCGACAGACACAGAGAGAAAGACAGATAGAGGGAGAGAGAATGGGCACGCCAGGGCTTCCAGCCTCTGCAAACGAACTCCAGATGCGTGCGCCCCCTTGTGCATCTGGCTAACGTGGGACCTGGGGAACCGAGCCTCGAACCGGGGTCCTTAGGCTTCACAGGCAAGCGCTTAACTGCTAAGCCTTCTCTCCAGCCCAACATCACCATTTTTTTTTTTTTTTGTTTTGGTCACTACCCAAATTCCTGTGACTGTATTGATGCTGGAAATATAGTACTTGGTGTATATTTGCTGAATAAAATAAGTCTGTTTGGTTTCATATAAATCCACTGCTGAATTTCTAGATAAATTATTTAGTGGTGTGTGTGTGTGTGTGTGTGTGTGTGTGTGTGTGCGTGTTCATGTGTGTGAAGGTGCATGCATTGGTAGAGGAATAATCTTAATTGCTTCACAGGTGCAATTCATCCTTTTTGAATCAGTGTCTCTCATTAGCCTGAAACTTGCCTAACTATAATGGGGAGCTAAGGATCCAGGAAAGTCCTTGTTCCCCAAAACCTGGATACATTTTTAATTTTAATCAAAAAATTGAATAAAAAAGAAAACTAAGAAGGATAATTATTAAATTATTATTTTTATTGAGGGAAGTAGAGCCAAGGAAAGGCACCCACATGGCTACAGATCCCACATGGAGGGCCTGGGGAAGAAAGAGTGGAAATAAAAGAGCAAAGAAATTTCAAGGAACTCCTCACATTTGGGGATCTGGAGGGGATAAATAACACATGCAGCGAGTAAGGGCTAGGGGCCAGGCCCAGCTGAGGAAAAAGCTCACCCACAGCTGGAAGTTCCCAAGTGGTCAGAGAGCCAACCCTCCCCTTGCAAAGGTATTTATAACCTTTCATGGAGGTGGGCTGTCTTCTGGCTCAGGTAAACCAAAGGCCAGCTGATTGGTTAGGGCTAGGGGCTGTCTCAGGAAGAGATTAACTCTGGTACCATGTTCTGAGGGCTGAACTTGACCAACCACAGTGTTTAAATCCTATGAAAGACCTCCCTCCCAGGAGGGGTCTTGACTGTGGAAAAATAGGTCTGGGGCACTAGGCAAGACACAAGAAATCATGTCATCTTGGATTTTGAGCAAATGCAAACTTTCCTCTGCCTTTAACCTTCAGGGGTCCAGTCACCCTAATTCTACCCCTCTTTCATAACTAGGCTAGCCTGGTTAGGCAGAGAGCACTAGGGATCCTCCTGTCTCTACAACCCCAGTGTGAGAATTACAAGCACTCTCTAGCTTTTTCTTAAAATTGGCTCTGAGAAATAAAACCAGGCTCCTCATGTTTGCCAGGTAAGGACTTTATTGCCTGAGCTCTCTCTCTCTCTGTCCTTATAAAAAAAATGTCTTTCTTTTTTTTTCAGGATTGAAGGGGTTCAGTCTTTTGGGTTGTTTTTTATCCTTTTACTACTCCACATTGAACACTAGTTCTAGTCCTGAACATCTATGCTGGAATACAGAATGATGCTCCTTCACGTTGTTGGCATTCTTGTTCTTTTCCATAAATCACTGTAAATGATAACCAGTGGTATACGCAAGGGGATTTGAGAAATATACATGAGTACAGGTATAACAGTTTGTGGTGGTTTGATTCAGGTGTCCCCCATAAACTTAGGTGTTCTGAATGCTAGGTTCCCAGCTGATGGATATTTGGGAATTACTGCCTCCTGGAGGGAGTGTATTGTTGGGGGCGGGCTTATGGGCTTTATAGCCAGTTTCCCCATGCCAGTGTTTGGCACACTCTCCTGTTGCTGTGGTCCACCTTCTATTGGCCAGGGGATGATGTCCACCCTCTGCTCATGCCATCGTTTTCCCCTGCCATCATGGAGCTTCTCCTCGAGCCTGTAAGCCAAAATAAATCTCTTTTTCCCAGAAGCTGCTCTTGGTTGGGTGATTTCTAGCAGCAATGCGAACCGGACTGCAACACAGTTCATTTAAAAAGAAAAATCAAGAAAGAAATATTGTTGGATCACTTATACTTATATCCCTATACAAGCTAGAAAGAAGTAGTATGAGGTTGGTGTCTCTTCCTAAAGTATCCCATAGAGATGATGTTTGTCATGCCTCACCAAGTACTGAAAAAAGCTCAATGCTAAATCAGAGCTGATTCAAAGTTAGTCTTAAATAGGGATAATTGGGCCAGAGAGATGGCTTAGCGGTTAAGCGCTTGCCTGTGAAGCCTAAGGACCCTGATTCAAGGCTCGATTCCCCAGGACCCACGTTAGCCAGATGCATAAGGGTCCGCATGCATCTGGAGTACATTTGAAGTAGCTGGACACCCTGGAGCACCCATTATCTCTCTCTCTCCCTCTTTCTCTCTCTCTGTCTGTCACTCTCAAATAAGTAAATAAAAATAAACAAAAAATCTGAAAAAAGAATGATTTTTTTAAATAGGGATAATCTATGAACTTGTATATTATCTACAAAAGTAAAACTCAAAGAAAAAATGCAAAAAATAATTTCACAAATTAAAATTGATTTCATTTGATTATTTAGTTTATAGTCAACATAAGGGCTAGAATTGCATATTAATTAGACTTAAAGGGATTTAAGCTGTGTTGCAAAGAATGATGTTAGATTTAGAAGTAGACAAACCTATTTGAAAGGTATCTCTCAAACATGTGCTAATTGTGTGACCATAGGCAAATTCCTGGCCTATTTGAGCTTCTGTTCTCATAAAATTTTATTATAAAATTGCTACTGAAGGGGCTTAGTAGTCAAAGATGGCTTAGCAGTTAAGGTGATTGTCTGCAAAGCCAAAGGACGCAGGTTTGATTCCACAGAGCCCACAAACCAGATGCACAAGGTGGCACATGCATCTCAAGTTTGTTTGCAGCAGCTAAAGACCCTAACATCCCCATTCTCTCTCTCTTTCTCTCCTTTCTACCTCTTTCTCTCTCAAATAAATTAAAAAAATATTTTTTAAAGATTGCTACTGAAAAATCAGCTCATGTTATTTATTACTGCATAATGCACCTTAGATGGTTCAAAGTGTCATCTCAGTCATAGAAAATGCATGTAATTTTCAAGCCAGATTATCTAGTAATGTATCATAATTGCATTGTATTTATTATGATGATTTACTTCTTTAAAATGTGTGGCAGTTCTTCCAAGATCAATTTTTGGAATTATTGCATGTGTGTTTGAGAATAGTATTGATTTTTATACTGTATGTAATATATATATTTGTGTGTGTGTGTGTGTAGGTATAAAAATTACATATTTATAAGATATATGAAGTTCATTTATTTCCCAATGTTTATATCCATGTATATAAAGAGAATTAAGAAAATGTGTTGGGCCAGACATGGTAGTACATGGGTTTAATCCCAGCACTCGGGAGGCAGAGGCAGAAGGATTGTTGTGAGTTCAAGGCCACCCTAAGACTACATAGTTAATTCCAGGTCAGCCTGAACCAGAGTGAGAAAACCAAAAACAGGAAAAAAAAAGAAAAAGAAAAAGAAAATGGGTTGGTATTATTACCTATTTTGTATAGTAATTCCATCAACTTTTTTTTTTTTATTAACTAGTCATTTACTGAGTGTTAGTAAATATTGGGAACTGTTAAGCACTTCTTAAAGATAGTCTGATATGGTCCTCAGAACAACTTTATGAATTTAGAGGAAGATAGTCAAGATTCCAGGTAACTGTCCGGGTCTGCACAGCTAGGGGTGTGGAGCTGGAAGGAACACGATGATTGGTATGGGTGTGGGGCACCATCCAAAGTCAGGACTGGCTTTAAGTTCTCTGATATTTCAGGCTCATACATTCATGACTATTGCAGTTACCATCTCACTGTTGAGACAAACCCCTGACGAGAAGTGCATATGAGAGGAAAGGGTTTATTTCAGGCTCACAGTTTTAAGAGGAAACTGGCTCACTTCATCATACATCCATAGCAGAGAAACAGACCCAACAGCCAGAGCTCAAGCTGGCTCTGAATACACAGTAGGCTTGACTCCAGATCCTATTTCAGTGACACATCTTCTCCATCAGGGCTCCTCCCCCTAGGAACTAAGTAGGAAGTGCAATCAAAAAAATACCTGAGTCTGAAGAGGCTTTCCTCACTGAGGCTGTCTCATTGAGGCAGTGTCTGTGTAAAATGTCCGAACTTGTGGCTCTAACAATCTTTCCACCCCCTCTTCTGCAAAATTCCCTGAGCCATGCACAGAGACACTGCCTCTCCCCCATAACTGACTGCTGCCCCATAATGTATGACCCACAATACCCATGGGGTTGCCCTGAATCCCCAGTGAGGAATGCCTCTTCAGAAAAGGGGCAGGGAGGAGGGAAAGGATGGCACCAAGATGTTATGTCTACATAAAAAATATGTCCACATATAATGATAAAAAATAAAGAAAAAGAAAAATAAACACCTGAGTCTATGGGGGACATTTACATTCAAACCACCATAAAGACTTTCCTCAAATTACTCTATGCTACATATTTATCATGTATACACAATGAATGCATGCTTTCTTTGACAAGTCTGGGCATTGGCTTTTACTTCCCCAAGGGTGACTTCCTTGGCAGTGTTCAGTGTTGCCTTCAGATTTGAAAAACTCCTGAGTTTGTTGTGATTTTTCACAGAAAAGATTAAATTATGTTATTTATTGAAGAAAATAATAATATCTAAATAAAATTTGTGTGAAGAAAACCCTGTTCGTCTGAGGTTGATAATCTATTAATTACCATCAAGACTAAAATACCCAAGTGACTTTATATACAAGTACATACTGGCCATTTCCAAGGAGGGAGTTTATCTAACTTGTTCATTCCTATATCTCTAATGTTTTACACAATATAGGCTATTTGTAAATATGGGTTAATAAATTAATAAATACACACTGTGAAAATTATACCCACAAAAGACATTCTTCACTAAATTGTATAAAAATACATAGAGTGGACAAAACTAAATTGTATTATGGGTAAAAATTTTTAACTGTACTTCTCTTATTTAGTTTCAACATACTTTTAATCTCTGTTTCAAAGTTACAGTAAATTAGCTGATATTTTAGTAAAATACATTACCACTAAATGAGACTTCCAATTGGTCACTCATCTGCAGGATTTCCTCTGGAACTCACAAGCCACAAGTCACTTAGGTTATCTGGTTATATGAACTCTAAGTAGTCTCCAGAGAGAGCCATCCTAATAGCCTTGTTTTACTGTTAGTACAGCTGTAAGGAATTACTATCAGTCCCTTACTGAAAAATGCATGAGACAAGACAATAAAAAGTGGGAACTGTACAATAAATCACTGTGACCAGGTATGGCAGTAATAAACATAGATCAAATGAACATCATAGTGGCTCTTTCTTCAGGGAATAACCAGTTCATCTTTGGGCTGATCACATGCCACTGCAACCAATACGTTCCTTCTGCTTACCACTGTTGCCGTTTCTTTTTCAACTATCACAACAGCTTGCACATAGCTTAATGATATAAAATTCCCAGATTTATGAAATATATAAGTATACATCTTATGTAGTAACAATGCAATAATTTTTCCATTACTTTAATATTATCTGCAATGCTTCAATCATTCAAATAAAAGCATATAAGATTATGCTAGGTAATGTCCAAGTTTTGAAATGGAAACTTCTAGGTTTGCATTTAAATAGGGGGAAACTTTGTGCAGTTGTGAAAACTGAAAATTGACTTGATGGAATCTGTCTAATAGTGGTTCAAATCCATGGAAGTTTTCATGAGTTTAGTGGATAAAGAGAAGTCATATAACTTCATAAGAAAAGTTATGAGAGGTGCTGACTGAACCTGTGGGAAGCTGTTTGGATTCTGTAGGTAGAAGATGACGAGATGTCATGAATGTTTTAAGCTATTCTATTCCTGTTAGTGCCACTATAATGCTCTAAACAATTTATGAAGGAATGAGTCAGAATCACAAAAACATGTGTTAACAGGAAGGATTAAATTAATCTTTTTAAATTTTTTGACCATTTTTTGAATAGTTATGTACACAGTATGTATACAGCCATGTTGGTACCATCATTAGCCTCATCCCTGTCCTCCCCCATCCACAGAGACCCTCCACATTGGGGAATGTGGGTTGTGCATTGTGGTGTTAGCCATAAGTATGGGTGAGAGGCAATGTCTCTGTGCATAATGTCCCAACATGTGACTCTACCAACCTTTTCGCCCCTCTTCTGCAAATTTCCCTGAGCCATGTTGTGTTCATTTTAGGTATACTTCAGTGAGGAGGTCTTGGGAGCCTCTGTGTCTCTGGATATATGGTTTGATAGGAATTAAGTGTCCTCTGTGTCTATCTCCTTCACCCTCGTGTTGGTACCAGGTTCACCAAGAAAGCAGCACTCTTGCTCATTTCCCCAATTACTCTTGGTTTCAGCTGGGACCCTGTTGAGGTGTGATGGGATGATTTGCTCCTCAGAATCTGCGTCCATCTAAAAAGAGAAGCAAATTCTCCAGTAGAGTGAAGTCAGCACCAGATAAATGGGATAACCATTATTATTTTATAGAGAATTTAATAGGTATAGGCCCTCTTGTAGCCCATGATTGGTGGGAGCTTTATAATGAAGAGTGGGCTCACTTCTAGATATGGTTCTGACTTGTTTCCCAGATCAAGATATGGATTCCATTCCACTGAGTGGATCCATTAGCCAAATCAAGAGCAGTTGGTTACCCACCATGGCTATGTGCCACTATTGGACTCGTGTGAGCATCACATCCAGGTTGTTTGCTGCTGAGTAGCTTAGACCGCAAGTTGTGTGGACAGATGTTGGTCATTTTCCCCAGTCACTCATGTAGCACTTCTGGCACTAGAACAGCTAACTGTCTGGGGACTGACTCTCTTCCAGATTCCATTCAGGTCACTCCATGTTCCACACCAACAGTATGTGGTGTCGTTGGCAGTAGGGCCTTACCACTAACTTTTGATGGATCATCAAGTACTCTGACAGCAATCTGTCTTCTTTTGGGAAGCCTTATAGGTATCTCTGATCAACAGCTCACTGTGGATGTTAACCACATGCTGGTACTGGGAGTTACAGGCCAGTGCAAAGGGAAAGAAGGAAGAAAAACATAGTAATATAAAAGTGAAAGAAGAGAGAGAGAAACAGGAGATTAAGGTTAGTCTTCATCATCCCTTCTCCAGGGCCCTGTGATTCAGATGTTCCTTCTAAGGACCTGATGAAGGTTCAACCATTTAGTCTGTCTTTTAGGATATAGAATTTTTTGGTATCATTGCCATTAAAAAAAAAAGTCATTGAAGGTATAATTGTCACATGCTGAGCTGTACAAATTTCTAGTGTGTATTTAGTAAACTTAACATATCCATTCACCCAGAGCAATCTATAATTAAGATAATGAACATTAAAAACTCCCCCAGAAGTTTCCTTCTGACCTCTCTCAGATCATCCTTTATTCCAACCCTCTTCCCCAAGGCAATTGCAAATGTGTCTTTTGTTGCTAGAAAGTGGTTTGTCTTCCCAAAATATGTATATAAATAGAAAAACCACAGTACGCATTTTTTCCTATCTTCTTTCATTTAGAATAAAGCTGGACATGGTGGCACAAGGCAGGCATGGTGTGCATGCCTTTAATCCCAGCACTCAGGAGGCAGAGGTAGGCTGTGAGTCTGGGGCCACCCTGAGACTACATAGTAAATTCTAGGTCAGCTTGGGCTAGAGCCAGATTACATACATGAAGTTATTCTGAGATTCTTTCAAGGTTTTGTATGTATTAATAGTTTGTTTCTGTTTTGTTGCTGAGTGTAATTGATTATGTGTATAGTCGATAATATTTCTATTAATTCTCCTGTTATTACATAAAGGTTATTGAAAATAAAGCTGCTATGATAGTATTTTATAACTCTTTTTTGAGATTTGTGTTTTCTGAGTACAATGTTTAGACCATGTTTGAAGTCAGTTTATGTATTAAGAAGCTACTCTGTGTTTGCTAAAATTATTGTAGCATTTTATACCTTTGCAGCACTCTATGAGTTCAGATAGCCTCATTATTGCCAATGACCAGTCTGTATACTCTGAAAGGTTTGTAGTAGTTTCCTATTATATGTTTAAACTGCATTTTGTAATAGCTACTCATGAGCATCTTCTAATGCTTTTTAAAATGTTTTCATTTATTTATTTGCAAGAAGAGAGAAAGAGAGATAGAAATAGGCATGCCAGGCCCTCTAGCCACTGCAGACTCCAGGCTCATGCACCACCATGTTCATCTGGCTCATGTGGGTTCTGGGGAAACAAAACTGGGTCCTTAAGCTTCACGGGCAAGCACCTTTAACCACTAAGCAATCTCTCCAGCCCCCTTCTAATGCTTTTGTTGATTCAAATTTTCTGCTCATCTTTAAAACTGGCTTATATTTAAGTTTTGAAGAGTTCTATACATTTTAGGAGTACAAGTGTTTATTATATCATACTTTACAATTATTTTATCTCAGTGGCTTTTCTGGTCACTTTATACATTTCTTGAATAATAAAGCATTTTAAATTTGACAGAATTAAATTGTCATGTTAGTCTTCTATAAGACAGTTCTTTCAGTTATGTCTACAAAATTGCTCCTTCCACTCAGGATCACAGTCTCCTCGACATTTTCTTATGAAATGTTAGTATTTTAAGCTTGTTATTTACTTCCGTAGTCCATATTCAAATATCAACCAATGGTATGGCATGTGAATTAAAAATGACATTTTGCATAGAAAGATCCAAAAACTTAATCACATTCTATCAAAAACCAAAAAAAAAACCCAGAAATTCTCTTCTGAATAACATTTGCATGACTGTCAAAGTTAATTGCTCCTGAATGTGTGTTATATGTTTGAAATCTTTGTTTATCTGTTATCTAATTAACTAGACCTCTTGTATTTTTAATATTTTATTTTTATTTATTTATTTGAGAGAGAGAAATACAGAAATAGGCAAGTAGAGAGAGAGTGTGTGTGAATGGGTGTGCCAGGGCCTGCAGCCACTGAAAATTAACTCCCAGTGCACGCATACCCTTGTGCATTTGGCTTACATGGGTCCTGGGGAATCAAACCTAAGTCCTTTGGCTTTACAGGCAAGCACCTTAACTGATAAGCCATCCCTCCAGACCCCTCTTGTCTTTTATCTACTATATAACTTTGTGTAAAAAGAAATCACATTCTTGATTATTGTAGCTTCTTTATAAGCCTCATATTTGGTAGTATTAATTTTCCACATTGTTCTTTTTTTGTTGTTTTGCCTATTCTATGTAGTTTTTCTAACTGATTTTAGAATCTTTTTTTCAATTTCTAGGAAAATGCATTGATATCATGTGGAATTCATAGGCGACTTTGAGAAGACATATCAATAGTTTTGTTATTTGACCTATGAGCAAAATACAGAGAGATGGTTCACTGATTAAAGGCACTTGTTTGCAAAACCCTGATGGCCTAGGTTCAATTCTTCAGTACCCACTTAAAGCCAGATGCACAAAGTGGCACATGAATCTGGAGTTCATTTACAGTGTCAAGAAGCCTTGGTATGCCCATACTCACTTTCTCTCTGCTGTTCAGTCTAAAAAAAAAAAAAAAATTAAAACTATTTTTTAAAAATGTAGATTTTAGGCAGGAGTGATGGCTCAACAGTTAATGTGCTTGCCTGCAAAGCCTAAAAACCCTAGTTCAATTCCCCAGAACCCACATAAAGCGAGATGCACAAAGTAGCACATGCATCTGGAATTCATTTGCAGAGGTTAAAAGCCCTGGAATGCCCTTTCTCTATGTTTGTCTCTCATCTATCTCTCTCGCTGCTTGCAAATAAATAAATAAATATTTTAAAAATACAGATATTTATCTTTTCAAATCTTTTATGTCTTTCATATAGTTTTCATATTTTTCGCTGAAACAGGACTTCAACATCATCAGTCAGACTCCATGCAAAAGCACTTAATATTTGTTATGTTATGCAAATATTTTAGATAGTAATGTTTTCTTAATTTTATTATCTAAGAGATTGTTGATTTTATAGAGAGAACTTGTGATGCACACAATTGGTCAATCATTTATCATGCCAAGACACAAATCTCACATTAGTTCTAGTAGCTCGTTTTGTAAATGCTTTTACAATGAAGTGAACTGACTCTTCTTTGAGCTGCAAATAAAGACAGTTTTATTTGAATCTTCCATTTTTCAATCTCCCCCTATTTTGTTCCTTTCTGTGTCTCACTTATTATCCTTTTTGCACTGGATATAAATTCAAGTACAATGTGTAATATAAGTGGTAAGAGCTGATGGCCTTGCCTCATAGCAGATTGTGAGCATCAGTCTTTCTCACCACAGCACATGATGTTCGCTGCAAGGCTTTTGAACATGCCCATCATCAGATTGAGGACACTCTTGGACTTCTACCTTGTGAAAAATATCAGGAATAAACTATGGATTCTAATAATGCATTTTTATGACTACTAAGGAAGTTGTCACTTTAAAAAAAGTAAAGATAATATAGTGAATTATGTTACTTGATTTTTATATGTTACACCCATCCTATGTTCATAGAAAAATGCCCAACTGCTTACAATGTATTATATTTCCATAATAACAGATTCAATTTTCTGAAATTTGTTTGGAATGTTAGAATATATGTTTTTAAGTGATATGGTCTAAGCCATACATATATATGTTTTATATATATATATATATATATATATATATATATATATATATATATATTTTTTTTTTTTAATTTGTAAAAGTAATTGGCTCTGGTAGCTGGTCAGAAAATTCCTGCCTTAAATACTTGGTAGAATATACCAAAGTATCCATGTTCACTTAAAAGTTTCTTAGTGGAAATTCTTAACCATAAATAATATTCTCAAGCCAGAGGTGAAGGTGCATATCTATAATCCCAGGATTCTGGAGACAGAGACAGGAGGATCACAAGTGTGAGGCCAACCTAGCCTACAAAGTGAGGTCCAGGTCAGCCAGGCAAAGCTACATAGTGAGGTTGTAACTCAAAAAGATTTTTCTCTACCAGAAATAGAGTTTATATATAGTCTTTGTGGGTGATACTTGGTAGTTTTGTCTTTAAGGAGCATAGAGGAACTGAATCATCCATAGTATTTTAGCATTATCTGTTTAATGTCTGTATAGCTCTAGTTATGTGACCTATAATTTCTGATATTGATGATTTATAAATTTGTTCTACTTTCCCTAATGACTATGCTAAAGATTTATTTGCAGATTGATCTTGGAAAATTTTATTTCATTGATCTGTGTGTGGGGGGGTGTGGTTTGTGCATGAATAATGTATGCATGTGTATGGCTTGTGCACACATTTTCCAAGGTCAGAATAGAACATTGGGTATCCTCTTCTGTCATTCTTGTGCATTGTTTCATTGAGACATACTCTCTCACTGAACCCAGAGCTTCTCTGTACATCGGTGCTGGGGATAGAACTCAGGTCCTTATGTGGGCACTCAAGTGCTCTTACTTACTGAGCCACTGAGTTTTCTTTGTCAATTTCTTGTGTACTATCTTACGTATCTCAAGTTGAATTCCAATTATTTCCTTTCTATCACTTCTGTTTGGTGTACTTCTCATCTTATCTTTTCCCTAATTCTTCAGGTAGATACTACAGTCATTGATTTTTTTTTTTTTTTTAGCCTTTCCAACATTTTAGTATCGAACTATGCTGTCTCTCTGTAAGAAAGGGGATAATGTCTCAGCTTTTATTTGAACATTTGTGGTTTGTCCATGTTCACCTGAGGAACATGAACATGAAAAGACAGCTTGGTTACAAAAATTTCTTTGGCATTATTTCCATGCATGATTTGTAGAACACTGAACTGCAAAGCAAAGCAAATCAAGGGTTTTGTACCATGAAAAATGAAAAGAAAGTGTGAAAGCTAGGTTTTGATGAGGAAAGAGGTCATACTGACCATATCAGGACTAATTTAGCTGCCTGTTCCCTGGATCCTGAGCAAGGGGGACTCCAAGTACCCAGCATGCCTCAGTCTTGTCATAGCTACAGCAGTTGAGCACAAAGTTCATACTAGTCATAATCCTAAAGCACAGTGAGATAAAATAAACCAGAAACCTTCATCATAAGCTCTTATTAGAGTTTTTGGTCTAGAAAGGGCCATGCTGCACAGTTTAAATATGTTCAGTTATCATATTTCAAAAATGTCTTAAATATGCACACAATACAAAATAACACAAATAATTGTACTTCTGTTGGATAGATTTCAGATCCAATATGCAACATATATATTTTGGAAATGAGAAAAACCTGAGTTACAATTTGTGCTCTGGGCCACTGCAGCCTTGGAGTGAGCCATTTTATGTCTCTATGCTTTGGAGTCAGCTTATGAGAAATGGAGATAAATGTTATGTGAAAGGATAAAACATAAAGAAGAATCTTGAAAAATAAGAATAAGGAGGGAAGCAGGCCTAACAGAGAAGGCAGAGTCATGTGAGAGTAGTGGAAAAGCATAGTACAGGTAGAATCCAGATATCAATACTATCCCAGTAGAGATAGAAAAATAATGAAATTAAACCATGTAGAAATCCACCTCAACAGCCAAGGGAAAGTGTTCTTTATTACATGCAACAGTTAAAGACTTGGGGAAAATGACTCATCAATATGCTGTAGATACAAACAGATAGCTTAGGAAGAACGGATGCTCAAAAATGATGGTGAGGGGAGGCCATGGTGGTGCATGCCTTTAATCTGCTCACCTGGGAGGCAAAGGTAGGAGGATTGCATTGAGTTCAAGGCTACCCTGAGACTACCTAATAAATTCCAGGTGACCCTGAGCTAGAGTGAGACCCTACCTTGAAAAAACAAATGTGACTCTGATGTGCCTGAGCATTGGTCTCACTGTTTTACTCCAGAGCTAGTACACATTGCTGACATTGAGAACACAATCATATTGGGGGAGGGGGGGAAACCTGAGAAAAATGTATTGAATTTTCTCAAGTACTATAAAAGACTAGTTTTCTAGTTCACACAAAATATAAATTTCCTTCATCAAAGAAGCAATACAAATTCAAAACCAGATGCCATTTTCACATGTAGTAACAAAGGTAAGAATTTTCACGCTGAAAGAGAAGAAAATGGTTTCTTTACATATGGGTGTTTTCAGTTTTTCCAGCACCATGTGCAGATGTGTACACATTGATGCATTTTCTACAATGTGTATCTTCTGAATCTTGGTCAGAAGTCAGGCATGCCTGGTTTTGTGATAGCACTGTGTTGTGTTCGTTCCTATGGCTCTGTAATATGGCTCTAGATCAGGCCTCACCATACTGATAACTGGAGCAGCCACTAGAATGGCCATAGGACTGAGCTGTACCACTCTGGAGCTTCCATACCCCACCTACCACAGAGACACTTGTGCAGCCATGTTCTTCGCTGCTCTATTCACAACTGCTAGGAAATGGAGTCAGCCTAGATGCCCATCAATACGTGAATACAAAATTAAAAAGTGATAAATGTAATAAAATTTTATTCAGCTCCAAAGAAGTATGAAATTTATAGGAAATTGGATAGAACTGAAAAATATTATATTAACTGAGGTAGCCCAGGCCCAGAAACACCAACACAACATGTAATCCTTCACGTGTGGGTCCTAGCTTCAAGTATTTACATATGTGTATTCATGTGGGAGTGCATGCATGTAGTTTCAGGAAATTAGAAAGGGGCTCATGAGAGGGAAAATAACGTGGCTTTAAGGGAGGAATATGGGGACGGTCATACAACACATGTGTTACAAAAGTGGAGAACTCGAAGTGGGGATGGAAGAGAGGACAAGGTGGGGGAACACTTATCCAAAGCTAGGTGTGTGCGTGTGTGTGTGTGTGTGTGTAAATGTATGGAGAAGTCTAAAAGAAACTTGATACTTTGTAACTTCCACTGAAAATAAAATAAAAAGGGTAGAAAGATGGCGTATTGGTTAAGGTGCTTTGCCTGAGATGCTGAAGGACCCAATTTGACTCCCCAAAAGGTGATGTATGAGCACAAGGTCACACACGTGCACAAGGTGGTGCACACATCTGGAGATTGACTGTAGTGGCTAGAGGCCCTGGCATGCCAATTCTCTCTCTTTCCCTCATTCTCTCCCATAAATAAATAAAACAAAAAGACAAGAACTTTTAAAAATCACTATAACACACTGAAAGTGTGGGTCAAAAAGAATCTTCTTGGGCTAGAAAGATGGCTTAGTTGTTAAGGTAATTGCCTGAAAAGCCTAAGAATCCAGGTTTGATTCCCTAATAGCTGCATAAGCCAGATGCACAAGGTAGCACACATGTCTGGAGTTCATTTGTAGTGGTTAGAGGCCCTGGCATGCTCATTCATATTCTCTCTTTCTCTCTCCCTCTCTCTCTCTCTCTCTCTCTGCCTCATTTTCTCTCACACACAAGCAAATAAATAAAATATTGTTTTCTAAAAAAGAACATTCTTCACTGATTAGGTTAGAGGGTAAATTGGTTTAATCTTCATATAATACAACTTCATAATATATTGTAACTTAAATATGCATATGCCTTTATCACAACTTCTACTCTTAGGATGGTGATGGACACAACTTCTACTGGATGCATTTTTGCAACTGTGAGATTATGCATCATGCTCATCTAGAACTAATTCAAATAAATGAATAATCATGAATGCAACCTAAATTATATAAGCATATATTGTTATCTGTTATTATTCAGGACATACAGTGAAAGGTCAAGGAATATACCTTCTTTGAAAAAATACTGACATCAAAATTGATTACTCTGTGTGTATGTGCATACATATATACATGAGTGAATTTATTCCAGCACTTGAATAAAATTGACTGGGTAATCTATCTCCACAATAGCAATATTGACCAGAGCTGTGAACCACAAGTTTCCTCAAATCACTTGTAATTTATGTTTACTACTATCTCACTCACCAAGAAACCCTTGATAGAGTTTCTATAACCATAGATTAATTTATACTTTGTAGACCCATAAGTAGAATTCTACTGAGTTATTTACATCAGTATAAATATTTTATACATGTATTTCACAATGCTGTGCATGTCAATGATGCCTTCCTCTTTTTATTGAGGATTAGTATTGTTATACCACCGTATTGATACCCAGAGTTGTTCATTTCTATTCACAACTTGTTCAAAAGACTTCTCTTTATCAAGTTATTCTGTACCTGAGGTGGTTAAGCCTCCTTGTCAACTTGACTGGATTTAGGATTACTGTCTCAGTTACTTTCTCGTTGCTGGGACAAAATACCCAAACAGAAGCAGCTTATAAAAGGAAAAGGGGATTAATTTAGCTTACACTTCCAGTCCATCATGTCGGGGAAGGCATGACCAGCATGAACCCAAATCCATGGACACTCAAGAGAGAGAAGAAAGAGAATATTAAGAAGGCCTGGTCTTTAAAACTTCAAGGAACACCTCCCTGTAAACTGCTTCTTCCAGCAAGGCTCCACAGTCTTCCTAAATAATTCCACTACCTGGTGATTAAGTATTCAAGCACTTGAGACTGAGGAGGACATTTTACCTTCAAATAGCCATAAGGAGCTAGGAGACATGCCTCTGGGGATGTTTATGAGTGTGTTTGTAGAGGTTTGACTGAGAGGACTTGTCTTGTATCTAAGGGGCACCAATCCCATGAACTAGGATCTTAGACTAATCTCACCACCACATTACTCCTCATATCAACTCGGGGAGGGGCCTTTTGAATCGTGTAAGTCTCAGGACTTTCTGGGAGTGTGGGAGCACTCAGTCTTCTTTCCTTCCAGAGCCTTAATGAGCTTCAGAGATTCTTCCACAGAATCTCTCTCCAGGATGAAATTTCTGTATGACATCAACTTTACTTAATTTAGAAACACCCAGTGATGCAGGATTTGGGGCTTGGGAGGGTTCCTCCAAGTTTATGAAACTCAATTTTGTGCCCTATTTTTAAACCAGGAATTAATTTTTAAAAATTGGCTCAAGAAAGATAAATTATAAAGTTTATTTAGGGAGAAATCACAAGTGGTGGGCCTTGTTTAATGGAAATTGGGATCTAGGAAGGAGGCTACAGCAGAATAATAAGCATACGGAAAGTAGGGAAACCACACTCATGTGGAAAAGACAGCATAGGGCTGGAGAGACGGCTTAGCAGTTAACCGCTTGCCTGTGAAGCCTAAGGACCCCAGTTTGAGGCTTGACTCTGTGGGACCCATGTTAGCCAGATGCATAAGGGGACACATGCATCTGGAGTTCGTTTGCAGTGGCTGGAGGCCCTGGCAAGTCCATTCTCTCTCTCTCTCTCTCTCTCTCTCTCTCTCTCTCTCTCTCTCTCTCTATCTTCTTCTTTCTCTCTCTGTCTGTCATTCTCAAATAAATAAATAAAATTAAACAAAAACATTTAAAAATATAAAATAAAAATTAAGAAAAAGAAAACACAGCATAGTTTGTGAGATTCATCCAAGAGAAATGGCTAGGGCAGAGCGATAAATATGTGAGCAATAGAACTAAGGTACTTATGAGGGGAGATGTAGATGACACAGCATCTGCCCTGAGCTTCCCCATGGACGAAAGTTAAGAGGGAAAATGATGTTGGCTTAAGGAAGAATGGCAGGGGGCAAATATCAAAGCAGAGACCAAGAAATTTGATGAGAAATGAGAAGTAGTGAGTTATATCCATGGTTCTTCCTTGGATTGTGGTGATTCATCTCCTTCTAAGAATACATCTTTTCTCTAAGTTATTTGACCTGTTGACAAATAATCATCTATTATATCCCTTATAAACCTTTTCATTTTCTCTTTATTTTTGAAAGATAGTTTTGCTGGGTATGTATTCCTTGGGCAACATTTACTTTCTGAATTTAAAAGGTGTTTTTCATTCACATAATTTGTTTTTGTTAAGAAATCAGTTATTGTTTTTTTACTTTGTTCCATTATGCAAAAGAGTCTCTTCATTACTGTATCAGTCAATTTTTCTCATTACTAGGAAAGAGTGCCTAACAAACAGCAGTTTAAGGGAAAAAGGGTTAATTTCAGCTTATTTCATGGAAGGAATGGCATGGTGGCAGGAATTTGAAGCAGCTGGTCACATTCCACCACAGTGAGGAAGGGAGGGGGAGGAGTGCTGGTGCTCAGCTATCTTCTCCATTTCATGTACCTTCTTCTTACTGGTGTTTCTTTTTGTTTAGATTTCATTTGTATAGATCATGAAGGTCCCTAACCTGTATGAAATACTTAATCTGTTATTAAATCATCTTAATATGAATTTTTTTTAAATCTTTACACCTTGTTTTCATTTTTAGAAGTCTAATTTGGCATTTAAAGAATATAGTCCAATTCTCAATTAATGTCCTCAAACTATAGTTGCTCTTTTGAAGTCATTGTCTGCTAGGTTTAAAGTCCATACCAGTTCTTTATCTCTATTGGTAGCAGTCAATGAGTGCCAGGCACTTAAATCTTGAATTCTTTTAGACAGTTTTATCTCATCTTGGGTAATTTTCTTATACTCATATGCTGATCGGTACTTTGCTGTATGCTCTAGAAGGACTCATTTAAGATGTCTGTGATTATCCATTTGTAGTCTGTCCTGTGAGCTCTAACTGTGTCTGTGTCCTTGGACTTTCAGCTTTGTTCCCTCAACTCATTTGGTTTCTGCTGGTGTTCCTTACCTCACTCACTGTGGCCTGAAACTATTTAAAGAAATATCCTAGACCAATCACGGGTTCACCTCACTCATTTCTTGAATCTCAGTGATCTCTGTTTTTCATTGCCTGATAATCAGTGTTTTAAGAAAATGTTATTTTATACATTTTTGTGGCTAATTTGAATGTTTCAGGTAGAACTGTATATATGTTTCCTATCAGACTATGTTATCTATAATCACAAATTCAGTTTTGAAAGGTGATCTTTTTTTTTAATTAATTAATTTATTTATTTGAGAGCGACAGACACAGAGAGAAAGACAGATAGAGGGAGAGAGAGAGAATGGGCGTGTCAGGGCTTCCAGCCTCTGCAAATGAACTCCAGACGCATGCACCCCCTTGTGCATCTGGCTAACATGGGACCTGGGGAACCAAGCCTCGAACCGGGGTTCTTAGGCTTCACAGGCAAGCACTTAACAGCTAAGCCATCTCTCCAGCCCAAAAGGTGATCTTTTTGAATTTTATTTCAAATACACTATAGGCTTAGGATCTCCTGGTATGAGATCCAGATACAAACTAATATATCTTAAATAGTGGTCTTGCTTTTTATATATTCACATATTTGTTATTCAGTATTAAGGATCTCCTAGTCATAACAAATATGTTGGTAGGCAAAATCCATTACTCCCTTGTCTTAATGGAGCTCAATGTTTAGTAAAAGAAAATTCCTAAATTTTATGATAAATATTCTGAGACAAAGAAAGAGATTTAATCCTATTAGCCTATTTTAATAAAATGAATCCAACTATTGTTTTTCTGTAATGTCATCTTAATTACACTGCACTAAATTTCCCAGTGTTAGTTGTCTGTGTGTCTCTAGTTAAGAACAAGGTAGTTGCAGGATAGTGTGGAGGGAAGAGTACCACAGGAATCATTATCCAGCTCATACAACTAGCTCCTGAAATTTGGTTTAGTGAAAAAGTACCTGGCACTGAAACTTCTTGACCTTACTCTGGGTCATGACTCACCTTGACTTCTGAGTAAAGGTCATGTACAGATTTGTGCTGAAGGAACTATCATTCTCTAGGATACTCACGTCGCCTAATTAGAGACAAGACGAACTGAAAGGAATTCAGAATTCAGTCTTTTCCTGTGGACTTCTACTTTACTGTTGTTCTCCCTTACTTTAAAGCTGCCCTGTCTTCCTATGAGACACAGAGAAAACATCCCAACTGTATATCTTACTAAGCTCTCTTAGAGGTTTTATGAGTTTAAGATACAATAAATGAAATACCTTTGATCCTCAATCCTGGGCTTAACCATAATTTCAGAATAACAGGAAAAATCCTTCATGATCCTGATATTATCCTGAAGTGAATGAAAGAATCAAAGGATTTTTCAGGATGGGTCATAATGCTGATATTGCATTTCAGACAAGTAGTTCTGTCTCTTCCACGTTAAACCACAAAGAAGAAAAAGCAGTATGTCTTTTGTGAAGACTCACTTCTGTTGTCAACTTATTTGGATCAGGAATTGGGAAGGTCTTTGAGGGCATTTCCAGGAAGGATTAACCAAGGAAGAAAGACCTTTTCCCAATGTGGCCAACCCTTCCAGTGGTAATACATACAGATGATCCAGGAAACATGTGGTCCTGTATGACCCACTGCCCTTGTTACTGTCATGAGTGTGTCTATCGGTACTATTCTTAGTTGACATTAGGACACAGATCCTTTAACATGGCAGTTCAAGAAGACTTCTCCAGGAATCTTCTTGAACTTCAGCACCAGATTGGGTTTCTAAGTCCTTCAGATTTATGCTGCTCAAACTGAGTGGCTCAAAGTATTTTAGACTCTCCAGCAATCAGACAGCCATTGTTGAACTTCCATGCCCATATTGCACACACCAATCTAACAAGTCCCCTCCACAATATATGTTCACTCCATGTGTTCTGTGATGGAGATATTAGGAAGTATTTGGTGAAGTTTGATATATTTTAGTTCATAAAGTAAATGCATTTAGAAGAAGCGAGAAGGTAGGAAAAATAAAATAAAAATAAAAAAACACGGGAGGTAATGGCTTTCTAGAGGTACTCCTGGAACCAAGACTTCTAAGCAGGACAAGCACTTAGAGACAAATATGAATTCCTAGAATCTCTCAATAGCTTGGTGCCACCCTACTTCTACAATAGAGTTTGTAGCTCCTTGTACATTGTGCCCTGTATGTTATCTCCTCCAGTATCCCTGGGACTTTATTAGAAATGCTGACTATCAGGTTTTCTGTATAAGAATCTGCATCTCATTAGGATACTCAGATCAATCACATGCATACTGAAATGGAATAGGCTCAACAAAAATTGTGGCAGGATAGGAAACCCTGAATCATGTTTTGCTACCCCCCCCCCCCGCCTTTACTCTGTAATGCTGTTAATGAAAGAAGAAAAGATTGGCTACAAAATTATTGAGAATGTTCCCTTCTCACCTGAGGAACATCAAGAAAAGCTTCATGTTCTTCACACTTATTAGCTTCAAAGGACTGCCTTAGCCTCTTCTGACTCGCTGGAGCAGGTGTGACTCCTGACATCTTATCAGCACTTGTAATTTTCAACCATCACAACAGCCATGGCTGTCAGTGGGATTTTTCCAAAGCATTTGGCAGAGAACAGACTTAGCACAACTCCAGAACAGCCAATGATAATAAAAGCTTCCCTTTGAGATGCCTCAGAAGCAGATGTATCACATTATCTTTCTATAACTAGATTAAAGAGATTTCTTCTGATGAAGGCATTTTTCCTCTTTTGTAATTTCTTCATACTAATAATGAAAGATAATAGATGTTGCATTTCAAATGTTTTTAATGACAACAAGGGTAAGCATCAGACTTGGGAGTAAAGTCCCCTATCCTATTAGTGCCACCCTATCACTACTGAGCAACAGCCCATTCCAGCAGCGTTCAGCTGAGAGCTACCCACAGTACCTATCACTGTGCTGGACAGTAGTGATTAATTTACTAATACCTAAGTGAAAATCAATGGACTTCCTTTTCAATTTTCAGACTTCTCCAAACAGATTATATCTACTACTTCCAACATGGCCTTATCCAACCAGCCTGCTCCTTCAACTATTTATTCTGCCTATGTGATTTTCAGTTCTTTTACACGTGGGGTGATTTCTCCTTTGGGTTCTGCCTCTGCCTGCAACCATCCTTTTCCCTCTTCTTGACTGTCATCACCTTTGTTGGGCACTGCCAGGCACAGGCTGGAGCCTTCAGGAGAGGGGCCTGAGCTTCCAGGCATGGCTAAGGATCCCCAGCTACAGGAGACCACTCCCTCTCCCAACCCAGCACACCTGAACTTGGGCTCTGCCCATAGCCCTGTGACCTTTGGCCAGTTGCCTAGGAAACTCCTTATCAGCCAGCAGCCTTCACACAGTCCTGAGACCCTAGATCACCTGACTTCCCCACCATTGCCTACATGCTAGAATAAATGTCTCCATATGCTAATTAGGCATCAGAAATGAACTTGGTACATCCAATCCCCTTAGGGTCCTCCCCTCCTCCCTCCGGTGCTTCTAAACCCATTTAACTGACAATAAACTGAGACAGCTGTTCAACTATCTCCCGGGAGTGTTTCTCTTGTCATATGTTCACCCACCCCAGTTGCCTGGGTGCATTTGGGGAAACCATGGCAAGACCCCTGAGGATACTGGAAACACATCTTGCTTTAATCTAACTCTAAATATCATATCCTCCGAGAATTTACAGAAAATCTTACCACTACCTTCCCCTTAAAGCAGGTCTCCCGAGATATATATTCTCACACCATTCTAACACGGCACTATCACAATTTAGAATTATTCATTATGTTTCAGTTCTCCCTGAGATCATGATTACAATTTCCTGCCACCTTTCTAATGCCCAGAACATAACTATTGCTCATAGACAGGCACTTTAGTTGCATAAAGATAGACATGCTACAATACTAACCAGAGATTTCGTGTACCTGTGAATTTTCATGGCTCCTTTGATGTTCTGTGGACTTGCTGTACCATTAAACCTGTGTTCTTTGTAACATTTTGTGCTGACTCAGGATGCACACTGTAGCAGACAGCTTTAGATTCACTAAGATGAACTTCCAGACCAGGCACAGTTATGGAGGAAGGGATATTTATTGAAGCTTACAGATCCAGGGGAAGTTCCATAATGGCAGAAGAAGCTGGCCTGCCTTCACAGGCCCAAGCAGACAGAGAGAAGCACAAGCCTAAAGGTCAAAAGCCACAGCACACTTCAGGAACTCCAGCTAGGCACACTTTGCATATCTTTAGATTGAAATCAGAAACCCACCACCACACCTTAAGATCACCCAGTGACATTGCCTCCAACCAGGTAGCCAGCAGATGCAAACTACAAACAACTGAATATATTGGGGGCCATCTATTCTATTCAAACCACCACACACACATAGTTCCAACAGCAATTGGAGAAATTGTTCGCATTTGAGGCTTTGGCTTTGTTTGGTTTATATCCTATTTTGAACGTTTCCCATGCACATGACAGAACTAAGATAAAGTTAGCTTAAGCAGTGATTGCTTAGTGTTATGTCCAATAGCTCCTATAGTATAGGAGCTTTTAAACATTTTAAAACTCCAAGGTATCTGGCAAATGCAGCTGGACATCCTTAAAATCTCCATGGAGGTGAATGGTTTCCTTCTCTTTTCCATGCTCTTCCCTGCAACCAATATTGGAGAATTAAGTCATGTTTCCTCTTGAGTGTAAGATTTAGAAAGGAAAATAAGAGACACTCGTAGTCAAGAAGGTGCTTTCTGGCTGAGAACTATCTTTCACTAAGAGAGCAAATGAAAAGGGGGTGGACTTAAGGAAAGAAGGGGGGCATTGAAAGGAGAGTATGCCTAAGCTAAGGGTCAGTTGAGAGAAGCTTTGTAAAATTTAGCAAGTCATAGCAAATAAATATATTTTCCCATTCTCACTTTACCATGTCTTTACAAATGACCTATTTAATTGAATTATCCCTTATATTATCAGGCAGAGATAATCAGCAAGAAAAAAAAAAAGAAGGATATTGGTCTATTGCTTGCTTTAATCCAAAGGAAAAAAAAAATCATACACCTCTTTATGAACTCATTCTTCAATTGTGTGCATGTGTATACCTGACAATATTGTTGGCTCCAAAAGCATTGCAATATGAGAAAATAAGGACGCTGCCAGCATAGTTAACATTGGAGAGGAGAGATGGGCAATGAATTTATAAGCATGAATGAGATCCTTCCACATACTGACTAATGACACAGCAGAAAAACAGGGAGAGAGATGGAATGTTAAGGCTGAGCAAGGAGCACCATTTGAGTTTGGGTATAGGGAATGGCTTTTATAAGGAAGAGGGATATCTGAGCAGCAGCCTGAATTATAGCAAAGTGCAATCATGGTGGTATGTCTCTGATCCCAGCTTTCCATCCCTGCTCCCTCCCCCTTACCTCACCCCAAATTCCTATGAAGAAGTCCCTAGCCTGGCCAGAATGAAATGTCCATTTCTCACCTAGGCGCAATGCATTTGCCTTACATAATGTGACTATTAGGAGAGCATGCATAAGTTAAGGGCCATTTAAGAGAAGCTTTGAGACATTTAGTAAGTCTTGCCAAACAAATATATTTTCCCATATTTATCTTACTATGACTTCACAAATGACAAACCTTGCTCCAGAGTAGAGAAGGACAATCTTTGATAATGCAATCTACTGGGCTGGAGAGATGGCTTAGCAGTTAAGTGCTTGCCTGTGAAGCCTAAGGACCCCGGCTCAAGACTCGATTCCCCAGAATCCACTTTAGCAAGATGCACAAGGGGGCGCACGTGTCTGGAGTGTGTCTGGAGTTCATTTGCAGTAGCTGGAGGCCCTGGCACATCCATTCTCTCACCCCCCCCTCCCCGCTCTGTCTCCTTCTTTCGCTGCCTGTCTGCCACTCTCAAATAAATAAGAAATAAACAAAAATATTTTAAAATAAGAAATTAAAATGCAATCTACTGTATCATTGGCCTTCATCGAGCCTACCATTGGTGAAGCATTCCCGAATTCCTGTATTACTTCCCTGTATTGCTGGTTGTCTACGGGATTCGTGGACATTCCCTGCATATCTGAGCTGGCATCAGCCACACTAGGTTTTGCGGTATACCAACCTTGTATTGCCCATTGCATGATGAAGTTATTCACCATCTCCAATTATGATACCAACTGCTGGACTTGGCTATTGCTTTCTTTTTTCAGAATTCAGTTAGTTACAGAGCTCTTTTATTGTCAAAAGAAAATTACCACATTTGCTATTTAAGAAACATTTCTTTGAAAATTGTTTCATGCCTTGAAGTCAATTAAAATATTATTTCTCAGTTTTATTGCAACTTTTTACGTTTGTCTTTAACCACAAGCCACTAATAACATGAAGGGTCAGAGATTTGGTTTATTTATTATTATAAAAACCTTGACAAGGTTTTTTTTTTTTTTTAAATCTTAGTCTCATGCCTGAGTACCACTTACAGAGATTCAGATTTAATTGGACTGGGTATAGTCTGAGCATAAGATTTTTTTTAAGTATTCCCCCAGCTGAATATTGTGAGCAACTAAATAAATGGAGAATCACTACATTATAATGGGTTTTGAGAAGAAATAAATAATAAATCATCATAGAGAAATGTCTACTTTATTTTTTATTTGCGAAATGGCATTTTTCAATTGCCTTTGGAATAGTGCAGTCCTCTGTGTGGAAAAAAAATACATATATATATATATGGAGGAAAGTACAACCAGACACTTCACATTATTATAAGTTGATAAACATACTGCTATTTGGATCTTCAGGTAGAAGTAAGACTACGGTAGAATTTAGAGGGAACAGAAGGATTTCTCTGTCTCAAAACCATCCTATACCTTGTTTCTCTTAACTTCAGACAGGATCAACTTGAATGCAAGTATTTCACTTCCTGGAATACATATGAAGGGATGAGTATGTAGCTCACCAAGGTAAATAGGCCACAGACAAATCAGGATGTAAATTAGTGGTTTGGTGCTTAGCTGCCACTCTGAGGCCTCTCTACTGCTGAGGGCAGGATGATTTGAGTATGCTTGAGGCCAGCGGATGGCACTCTAGTTAGAAATCAGCTCCATCTTAAGATCTATACACAGAACCCAGCATTCCTAAGAGTAATGTGAAAGCTACTGAGTGGTGCCTAGATTCACTTGAGACCCTGGGAATGGGTTGTTTATCAAACACGTAATGTGTTCTAATTCATTCAGTTATGTGATAAGTGTGTTTTGATGATCTACAGTGAAAGCCTTTTCAAGGCTCAGAAAAGACAGCAATAAACAAAACAAGCCTGATCCTAGCTCTAAAGGAATTCCAGGAGGTGAGGCATGGCAACAAATGGATGCAGATAAAATGACGCACACTTTGATATTAAGGAAGTGATACGAGAGAATATCTTCGCAAGGCCTACTTCTATCAAGAGTCATGGATATCAACTCCATGAAGGGAATATTTCAGGCAAAGTGAAAAGATTGAAAAGATCCAGCCATATCAAGGCATGCAAGGGCTGTTGGAGGACCATGAATTGTAAGAAGAATGACATATGTAAATATTCTGAGATGGACTAGTACTCATCGAGTTCAAGAAAACAAGTGCCAGCTCTGCTGTCTGCATGTTGAACAAGTGAGCAAGGGCACACCTCAAGCAGAAAGTTATCCAAGGGCAATATCACATTGGGCCTTCAGTATCTCAGTGAGCATTGTGACTCTGTCCTTGGACTGCGGGAAGTGAGTGGAAGAGGCTGGGAAGAGGGAGATGTGCCACAATTTTAAAGGAGGACATTTGTGGCTACATGGTAAAGGCCCTGGAAGGAAACAAAGTGAAAACAGTTTTGTTTTCCTTTTAATGGCTCACATGTTTACTACTTTTCTTGTTGCTGTGACAAAATACTTGACAAAGGTAATTTAAGGAAGGAAGAGTTTATTTGAGCTCATAGTTGGAGGGTAGAGTACCACCATGGTAGGAAAGGCATTGTGCCAAGGACACAGGTACCTGGTCACACTGAGTCTTCAGTCAAGTAGCAGGGAAAGATGATTGTTAGTTCCCTGCTCTCTGCCTTTGTCTTATTCCACCTGGGACCCTAGCCCACGGGATGATGCCACCCACACCCAGGATGTGTCTCCGCTCTTCAGATAAACAATTCAGTAGACAATCTAATAGATGCACCTAGATATGAACATCCAAGGTGGTTCTAAACACACTTCTAAATCAAGCTGGTCATGAAAATCCACTATCATATTTGGCTCTTGGAGTTCTTGGAAGAAACTTGCTTGCTCCAAGATTCTTACTGAGATTAAGAGCAGTGGTCAGATTTGAACTTCCTTTGCACAAAGGTAAAGATTTATCTGTGGAGAAAGGGAAGAAAAGGGCATGTGAGTCCTACCCCAAAATGTAACTTAAGGAGGTTATTATCCAACCTCATTATTAAACCACTGACTATCATGGACAGAAAGATGGATGGAGTTTTCATTCCCTAATCTCTTCGGAAATTTGGAATATAGCCTACCCTAATTATACAAGATTATTTTCATGAAAGAATAGTCCTAACAAGAAAGGCTTTATGCAAATATCAGATGTTGGCACTGGAGAGATTGCTCAGCGCTAAGACTCTTGCTTGCAATTCCAAGGGACCAGGATTCATTTCTCCAATACCCACATAAAGCCAGATGCACACGGTGGCACAAATATCTGGAGTTCATTTGCAGCAGCTAAAGGCCCTGGCATTCCTACCCATTCTCTCTCCCTCTCTCTCATAAATAAATAACTAACTCTTCAGAAAATATAGGATGCAGTAGAAATGCAAGGCCAGCTACAGTACTGTTCTAATCTCAAAAGTCACTGGCAGCCATTGCAATGGGATAATAATATTATGCTGAGATTCAATACCTAGCCAATTTTATTCTTAATAAGAAATAATGTATTGGGTCTAACTTAGTAATGTAGCTTTCCAACCTTGAAAAAGCCAATAACAAGTCACACAGTGTGTACCAGACACTGTGCTTTGTAAGCATCTTATACACATTGCCTGATGGCTCCTCATAAAAATCAGATATGCAGAATCTATCCTCATTTAATAGTTCAGGATGTCATGGTTCATAGCAGGGGGTCCTTGAGGCCAGAACTCAAACAAATTTCTCAATATCCTTTTCAGATTTTAAATTGAGATGGTCTGGCACAGATGTAGTCCTTCCAACTTTCCAGATTGGTTGTTATGATCAAATTAAACCTCATATGTAAAAATATTTGCATACTTTACAATATTCAGGTTATAAGTAGGCTCCATGAATTTTTCTATCAAATGACAGTGTATTTTAATCCCTGGAAATCTGAATCAATTTTCTAATCTCTATTTGCTCTGCTGAGGACCTGTCTGAAGTGATCTGCTCAGGATAACACAGCCAAGTCTGTGATTTCAAAGTTATCACTGATGAGATGGGTGGTGGAAAATGATGCAATTTGGGATGAAGTTCTGTGCCAAGAGCCAAAAATTATAACTTCAAAGTGTCTTCATAGATAACACATCCCAGTCAAGGTCATATTTTATGGAAATTTGGGCAGAAATCATTTTCCATTGTCTGTGCACAAAAGAAAGCACAGATAAAAGAAATTATAGAATGACCTACATGTCCCAAGACCAGATAACTTGATGTTCATTGAAAAATATGTGAATGGGAATACATCAATTTAAATGAAACAGATAATTGATGCACTGTTAATTGACAGTCACTTATTTCTCTTGAGATTTAGACTTGCCGATGACATTCTTAGGGGGATTTAAGACATGACCTTATCTGGGAAGGAGTAGAGAAACACAAACCCTCTAGTTTATTCTTGGGCCAATTGAAGGCATGTAGAGTCAGCCTCACATGGAGATGCAGAAGGTCTCAGCTGTCCCTGGAATTGAAATTGGACCCATTTGTGGTGCCATATTGCCATTCCGAGCAGGTGTGGTGGCCCATGCCTGTAATATCTACTTCTCGGAGACTTACTGGAGAACTGGGAGTTTCAAGGCATGACAAGGCTGCAGAATGAACCTGTTTCAAAAAAAAAAAAATAGGATATAGAATTCATGACAAACTTGAATTAATTGGCTCTGTGCTTCCCTTTAAGGAAATATTGATACATTCTACACCTCCTGTGGTTTGGCCTATGAGCAGATGAAAAGACCAAGTTCTTACTCAGAGAAGAAGACAAACAGTGCCAGTGTCCCTGGCCAAGAGTTCTTCAAACATGAGCTAAAAAACTGTACCACAAATCCTTTGGAAATCTTTTGTAATTGAGAAGCTAAAACATTTTTGTTTTTTATTAAAAAATCCAGAGTCTAAAAGGAATAGAATCATTTGCAGACAAAACTAAGACCCATACACTCTATCCCTGAGTTATGTAGCCCCTGGAGTTCAGCATTGCAGTTTAAGTAAATGCACTAATATCAAGATATCAATATCCATTGTTGAGACATAGGCAAATTTTATACACAGATTTTTCAAATGAGTTCTGCTTGCCAACAAGAAGATAGGGCTTAACAATATTCTCCTCATGGTGTGCGGAGGGGAGTGATGAAGAACTCAAACCACCCTCAGGCTTCTTAAGATGTCATTGAACAGAAATATGTGGGCACAGTAATACACAAATTGACATGGAGTGGATAAACAACTGGGATAAAATCAGTTGTACTTCATTTGAGCTGATTGGCATAGTTCCAGTTAGTTCAGCAGTTTCTAATACCTAGGCTCAACTAAGAGAGAGCACTAACTTTTTAACAACATTTTCTTCAAGATTACATGAACTTTGTGGTTTCTGAGTTGATCACTGAAAATGTGAAGGATTTGTGAAAGCAGAGGGGAGGGCAAGAGAAATGAGGGAGTCATGGAAGTAGTGTAGGTTTTGAACTGAAGCCAGTAGTTTGGGAGCGTAATACTGATGGACTAAACTGTGCATTAGGAATTTACTAAACCCCTTAAACTTCCTTTTCACTAACTGTATGCAATTCCATGTCTACTTTTTAGTTTTCCTCTCAGAATTATGTGACACTGTCCATACTGGACCTTGGCCTGTGCTCTGTGCTAGGATTTAGACATGGTTGAATACAGCAAGTGAAGGAGATTTATCAGATATCTCTGCCTGAGAGACCCGGGATCCACAGAGGGTTCAGGGTAAAGACTTAGAGATCAGAACAAATTCTCAACTTCTGTCAAAGTTCCTTAGCAAGTCACTGTATCTTGCTAAAATTTACTTGTCTCAAGTATGAAATGGAGATTCAGTAGCCCAGGAAATATTGGTTGAGCACGTACTAACTCCACCTCAGGTGCTGGGGTATATCAGGAAATAAAGCAAACAAAATTCCCTGCTGTCCTGATGATAAAAAATACCCATCTACAGTAGCTAACTGTAGGCATTGGCTCTACTGGCTGTATAGTCAGACCATCTTACAAGGCTGTCAAGGTCTTTCCGTAATGTTTGTAAATGTGTTTTCTTCCTCTAAATTGATAGAGTCAAGCCCCAGCTTCCCAAACTGTCAGGTACTACAGCATATAGAGATGGTCATGTGGGGTTCCGTGAAACATTGAACAACACTAAAATGTTTCTGAATGCACAACACCAACAGTTAATTTAAAATCAAACACAGGGATCCAAGGTGTTTAAGGCAATTCCTTCCCATGTTTTCTCCAGTGACTTAACTGTAGCCTTGGCTCTGAACACACGTGTATGTTATGCACTGGAAAGGCCATTAAGCCCCACAGCACCAACCAACACTGCTGAAAACACCATGGCTCATATTCCAGACTGTTGCTCACTATGAACTGCAGTGTTATAGCTGCAGGAACACAGATGTCTGCTTCTGTAAAAATGTAATGATTTAATTTGGGGATATTTTCCTACCACAAATCCTCAGCAATCATTGGATTGGACTGTGTCAACATGTTTGGTTTTAAAAGTTGTTGTTTGAGTTGTTAACTTGCACTTCATAAATTCGTCAAGTCGATTTTGACTTGGCAATAGGATGGAAGTTCCAGCAATTTCTAAAATGGCCCAAATGTACGGCTGCCATTTTGCACCCTATTTAGTAAAGCAGTATTCTCAGCATTGACAACAACAAAATAAAAAAGTTGATCAACTCTGAGAAATGCTAAAAGGGCTATGGATCATGCAGAAGGTGACATCCAGCCAAGATTCAATTCTTCATGTAAAAATAAGTAGGAATATCCATCCCATTAGTTTGTAGATTTGCTTTTATATTTAGTAAATAGTAAAATTATATATACTTCAAAATGCATGTTTACATGAATTAATTTGCAATTTATGATAAGTAAATATTTACATGTATATCTATTTAAAATATTTTATATATTTATTTATTTATTTGAGAGAGAAATAAAGAGGGGGAGAGAGAGTGGGCAGGCCAAAGCCTGCAGCCACTGAAAACAAAATCCAGACACATGTGTTCCCTTGTGCATCTGGCTTATGTGGGTCCTGCAGAGTCAAACCAGATTCCTTTGGCTTTGTAAGTCAAGTGCCTTAACCAGTAAGCCATCTCTCCAGCCATGTATACCTATTTGATATAGTTATATACCAGGGCTCACATTAAAACTTGGAGTAGAAAACGGACACAAATGGGAAAGTTTAAGAATTCCAGTGTTAAGAAAATTGTCTTTTCCTCCATGTGAGCCTCATCCGATCAGTAGAAGTTCAGAGCAAAAGAGCCAACTTTCCCATAGAACTTAGCTGAGATTATAAAAGGCATGAAGCACTTAGATGGCTGGTACTCTGTGAATGTCAGTAGCTGTTAGTGAATGAGGCAGATAAGATTAATCATCAGGGCTGAAGAGTTGCCTTGGCGGTAAAGATTCTCTCCCAAAAAGCCAAGGGACACAGGTTCAATTCCCCAGTACCCATGTAAGCCAGATGCACAAGGTGGTACATGTACACCCAATCTCTCTCTCTCTCTCTCTCTCTCTCTCTCTCTCTCTCTCTCTCTCTCTCTCTCTGTCTCTCTCCCTCTCTCTCTCTCTCTCTCTCTGCCTCTCATAAGTGAATAAAAATAAAATATTTAGAGATTAATCATCAGAGGGGAAATATGGCTTCTACTGAATTGTTTTGTATATGTAGCTCCCTATATGTTTGTGATATAATCTTATTTTAAATGAACCGAATCTTCTTTTTTTGTTTTATTTTTATTTATTTGAGAGTGACAGAAAGAGAGAGAGCGAGAGAGAAAGAGAGAGAATGGGCACGCCAGGGCTTCCAGCCACTGTAAAAGAACTCCAGACACGTGTACCCCCTCGTGCATCTGGCTAACGTTGGTCCTGGGGAATCGAGCCTCAAACTGGGGTCCTTAGGCTTCACAGGCAAGTGCTTAACCAATAAGCCATTTCTCCAGCCCTGTGTAAAAATCTTAATCAAGGTGAGCATCAGGAACCCTGAGTAAGAAGGAGCTCACTCACCAGGAAACACCTGCTTCTTAGGTGGAAGCCATGAGGAGAAGGGAGCTACAAAGAGGGGTTCCATTCATTTCACACTTCCTAAACAGCAAGGCGTGGCCCCCTTCAACCCCCCCAGGAGCCATGGCACACATGGCAATGGAAGGACCCACACACTTAAGTAGTTGTCGGTGGAAAGAAGCAGCCGGTTGCATAGAAACCGCTGAGGCATCCAGAAAACGTGTAGATGCAGAGTCATGACGGTCCCTGGAAGGAAGCCTGAGCAAAAGCGGGGAGTCAGGGCACTACGTGTACTATGTGACCTGCTTCTGTGGGCGTTCTTAGTGGAGCAACAGAGACTAGGCGCTAGCTGAGGTTAGAATTCCCTCACCCAGTGGCTCTCAAGTCATAAGGTCTTGTCTACAATTAGCAAAGAACTGAAAAGTGCAGGCAGGGAAAAGGGAACATGATGAAAGAGTTATGTTAAGAAGAGTAGAAGCAGTAAGGAGGAAAAGTGAGGAAAAGCCCCCAAGCTGAGGGGATTCCCCCTCCCAGGTGGGAGGGGGCCCCAGAGGAAAGAAAGTGGGGAAATCCACATGAAAATTGCAATGAGTCTTGTTAACAAGTTCAAATCTACACGAAGGGCCTTGATTTTTGGTAGGCCTGGGAGGAATGTGCAGACCCAGGGTGGGTTAAGGAGGAAGGCTTAGCAAACTGTTCCTTATTCTTCTCTTGGGCCAGACTGGAGTTCTACTTTTGTGTGGTACGGATGCATTCACATTCACATTTGCTGGCTACCTGCAAAAGAAAGAAGCCTGGCTCCTAACCCATATCATTAGAAAGAAAGATAACCTTCCAAAAGCTATGTGCCCTGCAAAGAATGTGTGAGAAGCCAGTGTGAAATACCTGCCCTGATTAGTGCTCAACACTGCTGAACCTGTGCCCCTGAGTCCCTCTGGTCCAGCTCCATATGCAATGCATGGTGCCTAGCACAAGTGCCCAGTTAGTGTCTCTATTCATAAATACATGTGTTGAAGAGACACTGTAATAGACACTTTGGGTTCACTAAGATGAACTTCCAAACCAGGACAGTTATAGAGTAAGGGATATTTATTGAAGCTCATAGATTGAGGGGAAGTTTTATAAGGGTAAAAGAAGTTGGCTCCCTCTTACAGGACAAGGAAGAGAGAGAAAAAGCCAAAAGCAAAACGACACAGCACACTTCAGGAGCTACAGGAGCAACTCAGGAACTTTGTATATTTTTAGATTGGAATGTCAAATCCACCACCACACCTAGGGCTGGACTGCCCAGTGACACCTCCTCCAGCCAGATAGATAGTAACCCAAGAAGTTTTAATAATCTCTTGAATATATTGGGGAGCATTTATTCAAATGACCATACTCCACCCCTGGTCCCCAATAGATTCAAAACCATTTCACATTGTAAACTATACTCAGTCCAGTTTTAAAGGACCCCACAGTGTTTTTTTCTTTTTTTTAACCAACTTAAGATAGTTTTAAAGTCTCAAAACTTATCTGAGATTTAAGAAGTTTTTTAGTTGTGAATCCTGTAAAATAAAACAAATTATCTATTTTTAACATATAAAAGCACAAAGTAAGCATTTTTAACTGGTATAAGCCATAACAGAGAGAGACTAGAGTAATGTAAACTCAACAACCATCAAAGAAACATCAAACTTTTATAGTTCAAGTTCAGTCATAACCAGTGACTGAAAGATTCTGGATTTGCCAATTCCATCTCTCCAGGTGCGCTGAGTAGCCAGGAGAAACTTCTATTCTTAACTCACTGCCTCTGTGGTAGCCTTTTCACAGTCCTGGTATATCCAAAATACCTTTGGGTCTCCATGTAAACCACAGTCTATTTTTCAATGGCTTTGTCAGCCTATCAGGCTCATCATGTCCTGTCTCATTTCACATTTCAGCAGTGGCTCCAGGAACCACGTGCACTTTGTGACCACTCCATGCAATTTTCATGCTTCCAAAACTAATACCAGGTGCATAGAACACAGCCATATTTTCAATTTAGGGATGAAACAAATTGTGACCTGGAACAGCAGGTTTCTTTTCCAGGTTTCTTTCTAAAAGAGTTTGTACTTTTATTATAGGTTTTTTAAGGTATCCTCAACATTATTTTAATGTAAAGCAGTTGGGTCATCTTTTTTTTTTTAATTGTTAATGTGTTTGACAATAGCAGCTTTAGTAATCTAAAATGTGTCTCGGTGCCTGTAATTTTAACTTGCTTGAGGTTTTCCAACTTACAATCTTAAATATCTCAGTCCAATATCTTTAGCCAAGCACATCATTCCATTACAATTTTAACCTTGATCAAATTCTCTGGGCCGGGGCAGCAGAATGCAGCCAGCCCTTATGCCAGCAGCCCAGTTCCAACAAAGTCCTCTGCAGTCTTTCCATACCCTTAAAACACTTATAAGCCAAACTTCTAAGATCTATTCACTCAGCATCTAGCACTTTCAAACTCTCATAAGTATAGTCAATAATACCTGACTTACCATTCCAGAAGGCATCTTCAGTTGCAGGCACTAAGTCCATGCCCATTTCTTAAGAACAAAAGTTCCATAAGACCAAAATCCACATGGTCAGATTCATCTCACCCTACTCCTAGTACCAATTCAGGTTTGCTGATATGAAATTCCAAACCAGGCACAGTTATGGAGGAAGGGATATTTATTAAAGCTTACAGATCTAGGGGAAGTTTCATAACAGTAGAAGTTGGTTCCCTCTTAAAGGAACAGGCAGAGAGATAAAAAGCAAAATTGCAAAAGCAAAACTGCACAGCACATTTAGGAACACCAGGAGGAACTCAGGCACTTTGGGATGGACTGCCCAGTGACACCTCCTCCAGCCAGGTGGCTGGAAATCCAAGAAGTTTTAATAAACTCCTGAATTTATTGAGGGACATTTATTTAAACTACCACAGAGACCACAAGAAGAAATTGCAGGAATTACAGTAAATATTAAGACATGCATTCATGTGGACGTCGCCTGAACAGCATGATGAAAGAGCATTGGAGTACCCACCCCAGAGCAAAAAGCTGATGGGAAGTTTTTTTTTTTGTTGTTGTTTGTTTGTTTTTACTTTGGCTTATAGTCTCAATGGGAAGCCTCATGATCATGAGGGAAAGGATGGAATGTGCAGAGGCTGGACATCACCTCTCCATAATCCATGAAAAATGACATCAAGAGAGTGTTCTCATCTCTGGCAAGGGGAAGCTGGCTATTAGACCCCTTAATACTCCCCACCCTGGGTCAGTAACGCATCTCCTCCAGCAAGACTCCAAATCCCAAAATGCCACCAGTTGCAAACCAAGCAAAGAGAACTCAAGAGTTTATGGAAGACATATGATTTTAAAACACCACTAAATATAAACAAAACTGCAAAGAAGTCTGGGGAGATGGTTCAGTGGTTGCAGTGCTTGCCTGCAAATCATAATGACCTGGGTTCGAATCCCCGGTACCCATGTAAACCAGATGCACAAAGTAGTACATACATCTACAGTTCTTTTACATTGGCTAGAATCCCTGGCACATCCATACATTCAAAACCTCTCTCTCTCTCTCTCTCTCTCTCTCTCTCTCTCTCTCTCTCTCTCACACACACACACACACACACACACACACACATTCTTTCTCTCTCTCTCTCTCTTCAAATAAATAATAAAATATTTAAAAGATTACAATTAATGTAGACATCAGTGTCTGCTCCTAAACAAATATCAAGTAAACAGTAAATGCTCAGAATAAATATGATCTATTGTGGAGAAAAATTAATGCGATATGGGCATGTGAGAGCATTATATTTAATGGGTCTTGACTTTATATAGAAATTCATTTTCAAAAAGAGAAAAAGGAAAATGAAAGAACTTGGGTCAAACCTTGCCATCTTTCTGCATTGTGGTCATCTTTCTGATGTTGCAGCTTTATTTCTGAGGCCTTCATCATTCTTGACCATGCAGATCCAACAGAAAAACAGTTTCACCTCATGAGTCAACATGACTTCTTTTTCATTATGAATCCATAATTCAAAAATCATACTATTTATAATAACTCTTGCTTTGATTGTTCTGGGAAATATCAATTGATAATTCACTCATCCAATATTTCAAAACCCTATCAGCACAGATATGGGCATTAAGAATATCAAGATGAACAAGACACACTTGATTCCATAGAGGTTGCATTTTATGATGTGGCAAGAAACACAAAAGTAGAAACAGAATTGAGATCATTTCAGAAACTTGCAATCTTTTGAATAACAACAATAAAATAATGCCTTAAACAAAGTAATCTGTGGCAAGAAGGCACTCATGCTAATGTACCCAGTGAGGAAGGCAGATCAGAGGAAAGCTCTCTGTAGAAGTGAGATTTCAAGGTCTGAATAATGAGCAAGCAGCCATGTGAAAAGCTGTGGGAGAACACTGTAGGCAGACTGAACTGTCACGGAAGCGCTCTGGGTCAGAAATAAATGTGGAGGGGATATGCTCATGAAACATAAAGAAGGCCAATGAGCTGGAACACCACTCAGAGTGCTGAGATGGAATGGGGGAGGGGAAGAGACAGAGCACCCAGTGCTCTCTGAATGTCCAAAATGAGGTAGCATGTTACCCAGCGTGAATGGATAGCCTTTGAATGTTATTCTGTAGCCAGGGACATAGCCTACTTTGATTCTTTAGTAGCTTATTCTGGCTCTTGTGTAGGGAGTGGATGAATCAATCAATTCTTACCTTAATAACTGCTTTGTTAGAAAATAGTATGCAATTCAATAGCCAAGTTCAAATGCCACCACGCCTCCATTCAACAGACAACTATTGATCACTCCATGCAGTGGCTCAAAAGATGTTGGAGCTGATCTCACAAATTTAACATCCCAACAAGAAATCCCTACATTAAATTAAATATTGAAATTTGGGGTGGGGACTCATGTCTGCAATCCTTGCCCTGGAGGCTGAAATAGGAGGATCAAGAGACTGAGGCCAATGTGGGAAATATTGTATGACTCCTTATCTTAAAAAAAAAAAAAAAGAAAGAAAGAGGGATAAAATCTAGGCATGAGAGATGGCTTGGGAGTAAAGGCACTTGCCTGCAAAGCCTAATGGCATGGGTTTGACTCCCCAGTACCCACATAAAGCCAGATGCACAAAGAGGCACATGCATGTGGAGTTCATTGCAATGTCTGCAAACCCTGGCCAGCCCATTCTCTCTGTCTCTAGCTTCTATCTCTCTCTCCTTGAAAATAAAATATTTTTAAGTATTAAGAAAAAAAAATTAAACCAAACAAAAGAAAACAGAGCAAATATCACAAAACTGTAGCTTGGACTTTGACTAGTAAAAATCATAGAGGCAGCTTTCTTTCTGGCTTAATTGAACTTAACCTAGACTAGAAAATTGGAGTGCCTGAATCCCAGGATGCACAAAATCTCATTTTGCCAAAAGGCCTGTGAATGAGCCAAACCTTTTATATTATTCAGGTCTCCTTTCATCAATTTCATTAATGTAGCTGAAGGATCCAGAGCTGAGCGTGTGTACCTAGCTTCAGTCCTTACCACCTTAAGGACACCAACAAATGCAGGGACAGAATCTGGAAACTAAAAGTGAAAAATTGGTTTCTTTGAGAGGGCAGGTGAGGAGGGAAGGAGAGCACCAGTTCCCATCCCAAGATCTACAAATAAACTTTGTTTAAATCCTTTGTTGACACTTGAAATGGTAAAGTTCTGACTGCAAAGCTAAGGATTGAAAACCCAAGGGGTTGAATAGTGTTGGCTGCTGCTCACCATAAGGAAGATGGTTTGGATTCTAAGTTCCCAATACACTTAAGGATTTTAGGAGCAATGTGTATATAATGAGGCAAATGATAGAAAACGTAGGAGAGAAATAAATGTTGTAGCTTATAAGGGATATTTGAAATAGCACATATGATGGACAGACTGGGCAAAGGATGGACAGATGAAAATGTCAAGAGACAAAAATTTAAAAAATTCATCAACAACTGACTCACAAAACATCATACTAGAGGCAATTCTACAGGTGGAATGAAACAAAGAGAATACCATAAAGGAACCCATAGATATAATAATAAAGGAAAAATATGTGGGCTTTTTACTTTTCTTAATTTCACTTTTCAAAGAAAGATGACATCATTATGGGTTTGTTCTTATATGCTTCTATAGAACACAAAGTAACAGTAACATGCGGGCCAGAGGGATGAAGCCATTCTGTTGCAGCATGCTTCTAGGTTAATATATGTGGTTCAAATTAAATCTAAAGACACTAAGTTAAGTTGAGGACAAAGAGATATATTCTACAATCATTGCTAAAACAAGTTAGGTTAAAAAGCCAAGAGATATCAAAAAGCTGTAGGCTTTCAGCTGGGTTAACTGTACCAGACACGAACTCCATTCTATAGAGCCAATCAAACAAAAATGGGTAGGCTGGGGAGATGGCTAAGCAGTAAAGGCATTTGCCTGCAAAGCAAAGGACCCAGGTTCAATTCCCCAGGACCCACATAAGCCAGATGTACAAGATGGCACATGCATCTGGAATTAGTTTGCAGTGGGTGGTAGCCCTGGAATGCCCATTCTCTCTCCCTCTCTCTCTCTCTCTCTCTCTCTCTCTCTCTCCATATCTTTCTCTCTGTCAAATAAATTAATTAAAATGAAATGAAAAGAGATAGAATGTTACCCCCATAACAGACATGCCACTATTACACCATTGGGTGCCTTGTTCCTGGCTGGCCAGCTGTGTAGCTTACAGAGTCCATTGCTGATTAAGGCTGTTAAGGACTTTACTTCCCCAGCTTCCTGCATAATACTCCTAGCACTATAATAGCTAGCAGGGTAGAGGCTCCCAAGCTCATTTTCATCGTGATTTCACAATATCCTGTAGCGGAAACATGTGCTGTCTTCAACAGGGTCTTACCATCCAGCTCTGGAAACCAGGAGCATTGCCAGTAACTTGCATCATTTGGGGGACTCCATAACCAACAATGGCAATAATGCATGCATAGGTATGCACCTGTACAGATGCAGCTGTGCATGTAGGCACTAGAGGATGGCCTCATGAATACTGCCTCACATTTTCATTGGGAAACTCAGGTCTTCATGTTTGAGAGGACAGCACTTTGCTGAATAATATCTCTCCAGATCCCTGAAACTTGAATATTTTTTGAGTTTTCTGAGTAACATGAATGTGTTCTTCAAAGCCTTTTCCTAGAAGAGCCCTTGATAAATAGTACAGGGATTCTTGGATCCTAGATAGCACCAGGGCAACATTTGGTACAGTCTTTAGGGTCTTGAGTAGATGCTAGGTTCTGCTCATGAAGGGCAAGTCTTATAGTGTATCCTCTGCCTGACAGCCTCCTGTGAGTACTTTTCTCAGTTTTTCACTGAAAGATACTGGGAAACTGAAGCTGGAATTTATAAATGACCAAATATCCCCAGGTCAAAATGAGTCACAGTCTGTCCTCCTCTCTGGGTTCTAGAAGGAGAGCACAGTGACATGTTCTGTAAGAAGACAGAGAGTGACTGCTGAGGACACAGGTGGTGGTTCACAAAGCTACTCCTTGGCCTGGTCACAGCAGCCTGGAAGCAGCCATGGGCACTAAGAAAACATATGAGCTGGCTAGGTTTCCATCTAACATCTGTGAAGATTGACATTTGAGTTACATTTTTTTAAAAAAATATTTATGTATTTATTTAGTATTTATTTGAGAGAGAGAAAGAGGCTTATAAAGTAAGAAAAAGCATGCCAGGGTGTGGAGGTTTGATTCAGGAGGCCCCTATAAACTTAGGTATTCTGAATGCTAGTCTCCCCAGCTGATAGCATTTGGAAAGTAAAGTCTGGAGGCAGT
This sequence comes from Jaculus jaculus, assembly GCF_020740685.1. NCBI lineage: Eukaryota > Metazoa > Chordata > Mammalia > Rodentia > Dipodidae > Jaculus > Jaculus jaculus. The sequence goes on along the minus strand of NC_059107.1, from coordinate 17,452,637 downwards.
GTGTTGTTAGGGTGGGCTTATAGATTTTATAGCCAGTGTCCCCTTGCCAGTGATTGGCACACTCTCCTGTTGCTATTGTCTACCTTATGTTGTTCAGGGGATGATGTTCACCCTCTTCTCATGCCATTATTTTCCCCTGCCATCGTGGAGCTTCTCCTTGAGTCTGTAAGCCAAAATAAGCCTCTTTTTCCCCAAAAGCTTCTCTTGGTTGGGTGATTTCTACCAGCAATGTGAACCTGACTGCAACAGTAAACTGGTACTGAGGAGTGGGATTGCTGCTAGACACTTGGAGCTAATTTTCAAGAGAAATGTGGGAGGATTTGAAACCTTGGCCTAAGAGATGCCTTGCAGTGCTGTAAGTACAGCTTGATGGACTCTTCTGGTCAGAGTTGAAAGACCTGAATGCAGTAAGAACTATGGACTGTGAGGTTTGGCTTATGAGGGTGAGAAAGAGCTTTGCTTGGACTGGGCTATCAGTTTGTGTGGGAAGCTTGCTGTTATGCCGGTGTCCTGAGAAGTTGTGCAGGGTTGCTTTGTGTAGAAATGAACTTGTGTGAGCAGAGGGATATCTCACAGAAAAAAATGAAGTCGTTGGGCCTTAACTGCAGCCCACTCAGCTGCAAATTGTTTGAGATATTACAACCATTGAGATTAGTCCAGCTAACCTGCACTAGGGTGAATATAGACTCTTTTGAAGGGGCCTGGATGCTCAAGGAGTGTCTTGTTCTTCAAAGTCTGCTTTATTACCTCTTGGATTAACAAATTGGCACCCTACCTGTTATTGTGGAGTATAAGAAATGCAGGAAAGAGATGGTCATTGAGTTTGCAACATGGTCTTGTGGTTTGGAAATGGCCATGGGCAGTGTGAAGCAGGGTTTGCTGGTTGCCTGCATGGAGACCCCATGGGACATTAGGATGAACTGTGGCTTGCAGTGGAGACCCAGTAGAGATGCTGGGACCACGAGATGGCTGCCAAGGAGAACTGTCAGCCCCAGTGAAGTTTTCCAGGACTGTGAGTAGCCTAGCTAGAGGGGCAGAATTAGAATGCCAGAGACTTATTGCTTCTTAGAGTTATTGGTCTTGGATATTTGTCACGGGCTAGTGTTGTTGGACTTGAAGCTACAGAGTTTGATGTTGCCCAGGTTGGTTTAAATCTTGTATTGATTGAACATTTCTTTGCCATGCCCAATGCCATCTTCTGTAGTGTGAATGCTTATTCTGGGCCATTATGGGTTTTTTGAGGTTACTTTTTGGTATTATGGCTCAGTTAAAAGATCTTGAGCTATAGGGGTATATGAACAGCAGTGGGATTGATAAAAACTATGGGGACTCTTAAAGGTGGACTGAATGCATTGAATTTTAAATCATGTATAGTTATCAGTTTATGGGGGCCAGGGGCAGAATGTGGAGGAGCAATTCAGGTGTCCCCCATAAACTTAGGTATTCTGAATGCTAGTCTCCCCAGCTGATGGAAATTGGAAATTAAAGCCTCCTGGAGGTAGTGTGTTGTTGGAGGCGGGCTTATAGTGTTATAGCCACTTTCCCCTTGCCAGTGTTTGGCACACTCTCCTGTTGCTATTGTCTACCTTATGTTGGCCACGGGATGATGTCCACCATCTGCTCATGCCATCATTTTCCTCTGCCATTGTGGAGCTTCCCCTCAAGCCTATAAGCCAAAATAAACCTGTTTTTCCCAGAAGCTTCTCTTGGTTGAGTGATTTCTACCAGCAATGTGAACCTGACTGTAACACAGGGCATCTAGTTGCTGCAAACAAACTCCAGAAATATAGCCACCTTGTAAGTCTGGCTTTATGCGGGAACTGGGCAATCAAACTTAAGTCCTTAGGTTTTGCCAGAAAACACCTTAATCACTGAGCAACCTCTCCAGCCTGCAATCTGAGTTACATTTAATTTCACAGGATACTCTTATGATTCCCTGCTACCTACATAAGCCAGATGCACAAAGTGCCACATGCATCTGGAGTTCCTTTGCTGCGGCTAGAGGCCCTGGCATACCCATTCTCTCTCCCTCCTCCCCTCAAATAAATAAATAAAATACTTTATAAAAATATATGCTCACTCTCCAATATCAGGCTACCATCAATCATGGGCTACAAGAGGGCCTCAACCTATTAAATTCTCTATAAAAAAAAGTAAGGGTTATCTCATTTGTCCTGGTGCTAACTTACTCTCTGTGGGAGAATCTGCTTCTCTTTTCAGATGGATGTAGATCCTAAGGAGGGAGCCACTTCATCATGCCTCAAAAGGGCCTCGGCTGAAACTAAGAAAAATTGGCGAAGCAAGCAATGGTGCTGTTTTCCTGATGAACCAGATACCAGCACAAAGGGGAAGGAGACTAACACAGAGAAAAATCAACTCCTACCAAATCAGAGAGCCAGAGCCTCAAAGGCCCCCAACACCCTATCACTGAAGCAGACCAAAAATGAACCCAACATGGCTCAGGGAAATTTTGCGGAAGAGGGGGCGGAAAGAATGTCAGAGCCATATGTTGGGTCAGGATATGCAGAAATATTTATTGTACCAATAACTGTGGGCAAACTCCACAATGCATGACCCAAATACCTCAACAGTGAGGGGCCAATGGGGAGGGGGTAGGAGGGGTGCCAAACTGACTGTATTTGCTGAATACAAAACTAATTAATAAAAAATAAAAATAAATTTGCCCAACAAAGTGTGTCCACCAGTATATTCTTGCGTGTGCATATGTATGAGTCACATGTATGAAAACATGTACACAAACACACAAAGCAGGCTATGACCAGATATCTAGCAATCATCATCCTATGGAAAAGAAATTCAGCAAAGCTCATATTTAGAAATGCTGAGATTCTATTAACCTTCTTACATTCTTTTTATACTACCTGTAAATTCTCATTACTTCCCACTTTTTTGGTAGATTTCAAACTGAAGATAGCCCACTGAGCACATTTCGTAAAATACAAATTGAGCAGGTACTTATGTGTGCTTAGCATGGGTTCCTTAAATTGAAAATTACCCATCTTATCTTAACAGAATTGAGTGGAAATAATGTGGTTGATATAGTAATATCAAAAATGTCAATTTTAGCATAACGTTTAAATTTGATAATAAAGAAAAATGCTTGATACCCCATATGTTCAAAAAATTTAATGCAAATGAGTTTTTCTTTGAGCCATTTTAATAACTATAATAGGATAATACAAATGATAGATGGCATAAGTACTTCTCTTGACATTTAATAAAATTTGAGAACAAAAGTATCCAATGTGGACCTAAATTCATTGATAACTTCAATCTTTAAGAGAACAGCCATAATTTTACAATAAAAGTAACGAACAGAAGAACAAAAGCGTAATGTGGTATTTTAACACGAAGGATATCAGAATTTAATGATTTATCTCTCTCCAGATCCCACGTAAGCCAGACGCACAAAGGTGGGACAAGCACAAGGTGGCACGTACCCACTAGGTGGCGCAAGTGTCTGGAGTTCAATTGCAGTGGCTCAGACTCTGGTGTGCCAATTCTCTCTCTCTCTCTATATATATATATATATAAGAAAGAAAAAAAATTCTGAACAATAAAAATAATTGAGTATGGGTCAGGGAGGCCATTGAGGACTGGGTGCTGCTTGGTTGCAGCCTCCCGCACCCGTGACCCAGCCTGTCTATCACCACAGGAAGATCTCTGACCCCTGGACCTGGGAGACCCCCGACCTTTTCCCTAGCTGAAGCTACAGGGTATTGAGGCAGTAGCAAGATGTCTTCCCACAAAGCATCTGCAGAGGCACAGGGCAGTGGGGCTCCTGCCCGCTACAGGGAAAATGGCACACTGGATCTGGCTGAACTGGGATCCCTGCTGAAGGAGAAGGACCAGCGGGGGACTGCCAACATCACCAAAGCTGAAGAAGAGCCAACCTGCCCAGTGCCCAGGAAGAAGACCGGGAGGAACCAGTGCTGACACTTGCCCCTGCAGGCTCACCATGCTGTGAAGAGGATGGAGGAGTTTGTGTGTAAAGTCTGGGAGGGATGGTAGAGGGTCTTCCCACATGATGTGCTTCCAGACTGGCTGGAAGACAAGGACTCCCTGCTACCTGGCCACAGACCACCTAGACCCTCTTTTCGGCCTTGCTTCAAGAGCATCTTTCACATTCACACAGAAACTAGCAATATCTGGATGCATTTACCTGGTTTTGTGCTGTTCCTGTATGTGGAAATCTTGACCATGCTCCTACCAAATATGTACTTCATGTCTCCTCTGCAGGAGAAGGCGGTTTGGGAGATGAACTTTTTGTGGGGGTGCAGTGCTCTGCCTCAGCTTCTCCTGGCTCTTCCACACTGTCTATTGTTATTCAGAGAAAGTCTCCTGGACTTTTACCAAATCGGACTATTCAGGGAATGCTCTCCTCCTCGTGGAGAGCTTTGTCCCCTGCCTTTATTATTCCTCCTACTGCTCCCCACAACCTTGGATCATCTACCTCACCATCGTCTGTGTCTTGGGCATTTCTGCCATCTTTGTGGCACAGTGGAAAGCCGGATTGCCACTCCTATGCACCGTCAGACAAGAGCAGGAGTGTTGCTGGGACTTGGCTTGGGTGGTGTTGTGCCTACCATGCACATTACTATGGCAGAGGGCTTTTTCAAGGCCTCCTCAGTGGCCAGATGAGCGGGTTCTTTCAGGGGCTGGGATGGCACCGGAGCTGGCCTTGGTGCTGCTCGCATTCCGGAGCGCTTCTTTCCTGGACAATTTGACAGACGGTTCTGTTGCATTGGATTTTCCTCGTCCGGGTGGTGGCAGCAGCTTTTGTTCACTTGTATGGCGTCTCCAACCCTCGGGAATTCCATTCTGGCCTAGAAAGTGGCTGTACTGATGACTCCCTGCTCTGAGCTTTCCCACCTGAGGGGGTGGACAAGAACTTCCCAGGTGCTTTAAAAAAAAATAAATAACGTCTTTGCTGAAGCAAGAGGAAGAATCTGAGTTGTTTCTAGAAGAATCATCTTGCAGAATCCAATAGCAGTCAAGCTTCAGCTCACTTTCACAGCCACTGGGCAGTGAACGTTTTCCATTTTCGTTCCCTGCCTGGGGAAGGTGTGGCTGATGGATGCAGATGTCCGTCTCCTCAGCTGGCAACTACTGGTCCTTCACAGACACACAACTTTGGAACTCACATTGAGATTTTACCCCCTCCAACCATTTTGGGGAAAAAAATTATGGTCTGAAACTCTTTATAAACTATATTTGTTTTTCTTGAAGAAAATATCCCTTCCTTGTCCCTTTCCTTACTGTGTAACCTGGCTTATAACAAGCCATCATTTTTGTAATACACTTTTCAAAAACAATTATAACCTAGTCCCATATTTCTAGGGCCTAGACCTGCTTACACAGCAGGAACAATAAATTCACCAACTTTTACATAGCCTAGATAATTATGGAAATATGGCCAGACTTCAAATAACTTGAATTTTGTTTTTTTTCTTAGACAAATAATGTAAAATTAAAGTAGGGAAAGATATTTAATATTTAATGCTAATCTTTAAGAAGAATCCTGCTATTGTTGTTATGTATCTTGATGCAGAGACTATGATGATTAAAAAAGAAAGTTAAAAAAGACAAAAAAAATGGGGTAAGAATTAAATGAAGAGACATGTTTATCTAAGAATCTTGAACTGTTTTCTATAAACATTAGGGACACATATATGGGTTTTAAGTAAGAGAATGATCTACTGAGATATATACCAGAATGGGATCTCTATGAAAATCTGAATAAATTAATTTTATCGTTTTTTTTTTAAATATGTGCAGATTCAAGGAAAACAGTTAAGTAAGACAGAAGTTATAGTGGCAGGGATCTGGAAAAGGATGAGCAGATTCAAGGGGGCCCTTATAGGGCCAAATTAACAAGGCAACAAAATTATATGCAGTTGGACTGTAGCAGAGGGATCTCACAAAGCCCTTGGGTAATAGTACTTTGCCTTGGCAGAAAACTAGCTGTCCCACCTGGACTGAATGCACACAGCAAGGACATGAGGCACTGGAGACTACACAGAGCACACACAGCCTTTGGTGAGGAGTGTGCATACATAGCAGAGGTGCAGGAGATGAACAACACGTGCTCTGTTTCCATAGCTTTTAGCCTGGAGCCAGGTGAACTTGGTATGGCTGATGCAAACTGGTAAGGCTGTTTCTTTGGGGAAACTTACTTCTAGCTAGAAGAAGCGTAGTTACTAAAGAGAATGGGGAAAGTGAAAGGAAAGGACCTCTAAATTTTCTCTCTGCAAACCTGGGCTACACACAGCCAGATGCATAAACACTTAGCCAAAGACCAAACATTAGGAGATGATAGAAAATATGTAAAAGCCAGCCTGCAGGTAGATTAGTGGAAATTTGAATAAATGAGATAAAGAAAAATTAAACTAATTAGACACAGCCTCAGGGAACGTGTAAATAGTATCAAACAGAACATCATATATGCCGTTGGAAAACCAGAAGGAGTAGAGAGAAAAAATGATGGAAGCAAAAATTTGAAAAAAAATAATGGTAAAAAGCTGCATTTTGATTAAACAAATCCAAAGATACAAGGTATTTAATGGATACAAAGCAAAACAAACACAAGGAAAAGTATACTCAGGCTCACATTCAAATTTTGAAAATCAAAAATGAAAAGCATATTTTGAAAGCCCTCGGGAGAAATGTCACTTCACTTACAGGGGGTAAATAATTCAATTGATATTTGATTTACTATCAGAAACCTACAGAGGCAGGAAGAGAATGCACCATCTTTAAAGTTCTGAAAGAAATGGGAAAAACTTAACTGTGCCAGATTCTAAATTCAGAAGAAAAAACTTCAAAAATAAAAAGACTCTAAGGAAAAAGAGAAATTTTAATTAGTAAATACATAGGAAATCCTATAGACTGGGATCAAATGATATTGGACAGAAACTCAGATCCTCGGGCAACGTTAAGGAGCACTGAAATGATAAATATCTGGATACATTTATTTCTATTTGTGTGTGCATGCATGTGTGTGTGTGAATGTGAGCATGTGTGTGCTCCTCAGGTACTGTACACCTTTCCTGAGGCAGGGTCTCTCACTGACCAGATCTTACTAATTAAGCTAAATCCCTGGCCACTGAGCCCTGGGCCGCCTCCTGTATCTGTCTCCCCAGTGCTGGTATTACAGGTGCATGCCACCATATCTGTTGTTTGATTTTGTTTTTTAATGTAGATTCTGGGCATCAAACTCAGGTCCTCTGGTTTGCAAACCAAGTGCTTGACCAACTTAGCTATCTCTCCAGCCTCAGGTAAAGTTAAATAATAAGTACAGTACTTTTATTTTTTGTTCATAATGTTTACTAAATTATGTAATTAGTAGAAACAAAACTTATAAGTAACAGTGTTCCATAAAATGTATAACCCATGGATATATTTATAGAGGCTGTACCTTAATTTTATGTCTAGATGAATAGATACTATTGCAAAATTTCTTTTCTTTTAAGAGATGCTATATTGTCTTTAAATAGACCAGAAAATATTAAGGATGTCTATTTTCCTTATGACAACCTTTTTGAAAGTACAATAAAGCATAAAGTGCATAAGATGCTGAAAACTTCTTTGATCTATTGCTTAACAAGTAACACATAAGAATGGGATCAGAAACCTTCTAATAGGATACTGCAGCAGCCAGGGAAGTGTGACACTTGAATCTCCCTTCAAGAATGAGTTTGTCATTCTGTTGCAAGGAGGACATAAACAGACCACTTCCAGCCAAAAACTTCTCCAACTTTTAAGCTGAAGCTGTGTTCTTCCATGTCATCTCTCCCAAAGACCTGAGAATGAAAAAGACACCAGAGCCTGGTCATGTCTAACACAAGCCCCTCTGATTGGTGATATTTGATCCTGTGTTCTTGCATTTCATTGGTCAAGACTTTTTCATACCTACAGTGATGTTGGAAACATTCCCTGTCCAGTGCAGCTAATTTTCCTTTTATCTTTCCTACTCTATACTAGTTAATTTTCTCATCTCTGTGACAAAATACATAAAGGCAACTCAAGGGAGGAAGGATTTGCTGTGGCTCACGGTTCACAGGTTTCAGTCCATGATTGGCCCCATTGTCGCTGGGCCTGTACCAGACCAAACATGACAAAAGTGTGTGGTGGGGTAGGACTACTCAACACATAGACGCTGATAAACAGAAGAAAGTAAAGGCCAGTGCTTTTTGATTCATTCCAGCCCATGGATGGTGCCACCCACATTCAGGAAGAATCTCCCCTCCTCAGATAAATCCCTCTTAAAATGCCATCCACAAACATCCACAGATACATCTCCTAGGTCATTAAGACAATGGAGATTAACTGTCATACACTCAATATACCCCCTATACTCATTAGACATCAGTTTCCCAGAGAACCCAAACAGCACAACTCACTGTAAAGCTTGCCTGCCTTACTAAAAATAGCTTGTCAGGCTGGAAGGATGGCTTAGGGGTTACAGTGTTTGCCTGCAAAGCCAAAGGACCCAGGTTCAATTTCCCAGGATCCACATTAGCCAGATGCACAAAGAGGCTCACACGTCTGGAGTTCATTTGCAGTGGCTGGAGGCCCTAGAACACCCATCCCCCCTCCTTTATTTGTCAAATTAATTAATTAATAAGTAAAAATAAAATAATTTTTAAAAATAGCTTGCCAGTCAAAAATTATCATGCTGGAACTGAGATGGAATCCAGTTCTCTCCTGGATAGTCCTCATAGTGTTAGAAAATGCTATGACAGCAGCTGGAGGAAAGCAGTTGCCAACTGATTGATTAAGCAAAGAGATCCCACCAGTTACAAAATCAACCAGCCAAGCAACAAACACACACATATGCAACAGTGACACCCAGCTGATGTTGGTACCCCGTTCTGTAGGGATGGATCACATATCTTGCTCTGGGAACAAAGCTATTAATCCCAGCATTTGGAGGGCAAGAAGTAGGAGGATTACTGTGGGTACAAGGTCAGCCTGAGAGTACATGGAAAATTCCAGGTTAGACTGAGCTAGAAGTGAAACCATACCTCAAAAATGAAAAAAGAAAAAAGAAACACAAAGTTGACTTTTGGCCTCCACATGCATGTGCTCACATGTACTCACATGCACTTGTACACACATGTGTGCCCATGCACATATAAACATGCAACACGCACAATTTACTGAGTTTTACTATAGAAAGTCAGAATTAATAGGTCTGAGTTAATGCCTATAAATATAGTTTAAAAATTAAGTCCCCCACTGGACTGGTGAGATGGCTCAGCAGCTAAGGGCACTTGCTTTCAAGACCTGATGGCCCAGGTTCAATTCCCCACTACCCACATAAAGTCAGATGCACAACATGGTGCATGCATCTGGAGTTCATTTCCAGTGGTAGGAGGCCCTGGTGTGCCAATACTCATACTTTCTGTTTACCTGTTTCTCTTTATCTTAAATAAATAAAAAATAATTTAAAAAATATCCCAGCACAAGCACAGTGGCTAATGCCTGTGATCCCAACCTGAGGAGGGTGAGGCAGGAGAGGTACCATGAGCTCAAGGACTGTCTGGGCTCCAAAGGATCTCCAAAGAAGGCTTTTGAAGTAGAAAGCCAAACTCTTGACACTTTTCCTACCACCCACAGCAATCCTTGGCTTGTTTTCACTGGGACAGGAAAAGAAAAGTAAGAAATAGATCATAAGAAGAAGCATTGAATTAACCTTCATTATAGGCCTGTTTTATGCCTCAGCAGAACAGGAATTTACGTTGGTATTTTTTCTTAATCCTTTCCACTGCATGGGTTAAATACAATACTGGATTCCTGGCAAGAAAATTAAGCCTCTAAAACTCTCACAAAAACATCCCAGGCCAGGTTACAGGTGTTGCAGAGTTAGTATATAACACCCCTATGGCTATAAACCAACCAAAACGAAGAGAGGGGCAGGAGAGAAGAGAACACTTCACTGTGTCATTAGTTTACAGCTGGTAGGAACTCCCACATTTGATTTTATTTCAACTTCATACAAAGTTTAGTGAGCTAAGTAAATCTGGCTTGTAGAAGATATTATAAATGAGGGAAGCAGAGGCTCAGGAAGACTATACAATATGTCCAAGTTCACAATGAAGTGTAAGTAGAGGGTCTGTGAGTACCAGATAGGTTTTGTGGCCCCACTTGCTCTCCTTACACCATTCCCAAGTAAAAGGAGGGTAGGGAAGACTTGAGGTCTGTAATGGTCCAAAGAGTAAGAGTGTCAGGTATGTCTTCTGAAGAGCACATGGCAATTTTTCCTCTCTGAATGCAAGCCCAATTATTGCAAGATATCATACACTCCATGAGGACATGAAACACCTTTTTTTTTTAATAACTGTAACCGTACTTCCTATCACAATGCCCTCAATATATAGTTGTTGAAAGAATGAGGGAGTAAAGGAGATTAAAAGAGAGTGTCTTGCTTCCGACACTTACTAAGAATGACTTTGATGCATTATTGGCAAGAGGAAGGCTCACCTGTGAAACCTTTCAACCATTCTGAAGTAAGCTCTGACAATGTTCAGTGATGTTTTTTGAATGCATTAGTTATATTTTCCAAGCATTTCTTGGGGATCCTCTACATGACATGTTTTGGTCTCTAAAAAGATAAAAATCTCTGGATTCTCAATGTTCTCATTTTTTTTTTTTTTTTTGTCTATTCTTCAAGAAAGAAATAGACCATATCACCAAGCCCTACTCTGGAGTGGCTGCCTGGCTCCAAGGAACTGGGATTTGGAAGTGTGGTGAATGTCTCTGACCTCCCGCCAGGTTAGATGATAGAGAATGAGAACTTGCTTTACAGAGTTTAATTATACCAGAGTTATTAGCTTTCTTCAGCCATCAAATTGGGATGAGTTTAGTGTGATTCCTAAGGCTAGAAGAACATAGCATGGAACATCAAATAAAAACTAACAAATAGTTGAAAAAGCACATATTTCTTCTCAGGAAAAGAGTCAGAGAACCTAAACCCCATGACAGAGCAAGCACATTTGTTCATTTGCTTGCCAGATGGGGACCTGAGGTTCCGGAAGGCAGGACTGAGCCCCAGGGCGCCTCCCTGTATTAATGAGGTTTGCCCTAGAATTTGCAGAGACAGATGGATCTGCAGGTTGGAACCCCTCAGCAATCTCCCTGGGAGTTGGCACGGTGGTTGCACCGAGCCCATTCCCACCTTTGGGCACTGGCCCTTTCTCTGCCCTGCCACTCACTTGCCGACCTCGGTGCTTCCTTGCTGTGGTTGTTTGGGTAAGGCTCCACATCCCAGTAAATACTCTCCTCCATGCATTTCCTTCTCCATTTCACTGACTGCTTGTGACCTCTCAGCTTCTCTCTGTATCCCCTATTTATATACCACCTTTTCTCCAATATTTTTGTCTCTAACTGCTGCAGCTTGATTATGGCTGACCCAGTTAAATTCCTATTTATTCACAAGTGTTCTGATAATGGGCCACATGTGAATTAACGAGAAGGAAAGGAAGATACTGTTAAAGGTTCTTATTTCTGGATCTACACCATTTTAAAGAATTTTCTTCTGAAGATAAAAGGAAGATAATAGTCTGACCATTTGAAGAACCATATGAGTCTTCCAGTTGGCTTTAGTTGTTTAGAATGCTGCAGATCACAGCCAGTGTGGATGGTCTCATCATGCGTTGAGACTTAAACACATTTCCACGGACCACGACAGACTCACCACAGAGATGGTAGTTTCTAGGCATCAGGAATCATGCCAGTTTGTTGTGGTACACTGGTTTTGAGAACCCCAGTTAACAGTTCATTTATGAGAAGAATGCTTCAAATTCAAAAGCTTTCCTGTGGGCTGTCTTCATCTCCCGCCAGATTTCATCAAAAGCAGCCACTATAATCTGGCAAAAGCAAAGAACGCCTCTTAAGAACATAGAGAGTGCTGGGTGTGGAGACAGGTAATTTTAATCCCAACCTTGGGAGGCTGAGGCAGAAAGGCTGCTGTGAGATCAACGGCCAGTCTAAGATACCTAGTGAGTTCAGTCAGTCTCAGCTATAGAATGAGATCTTTCTAAACTGAAACAAGCTAAAGAATGTAGAAGTTGATGAGGTGTATACACACAGTGGAATGTTACTCAGCCTCACATAAGAAGGAATCATGTATTATGCTCCGACTTGGGGTAACTTTGGCAGAGCATACTAAGGAAAATTAATTATGTATGATTTAATTATGTATGATTTCATTTATAGGAGACATGTAACTATAAAACAAATACTGTATAGCTTCATCTATATGAGTTATATAAAACTAAAACAAAACCTGCAACTCCACTGAGGACAGTTCCCAGCAAAATTGGGGCAGGGACGAGGGAAAGGATGGTACCAACACATAATGTATTTATACAAAGTGCTCCATAATTAATAAAAACAAAGCAAGAAAGGAATCAACTAAGAATTTAGTGCAATGGTTAGTTCAAAAATACCAGGGAATAATATGGAATTGGATGGCTAAGGAAAAATTCATAAATAAATAAAGATTATTGTCATCACTTCATATGTTTCAAAAATGTGTGGTGAATTCAAGAGTGTTACTATGTTGGAAGATAGCTAGTCAATCAAAGAGAATTGCGTATGAGTGCATGATGAGGGTATGCCAGGAAAATGAAATTATGAATTGATGCCGGTTAATTCTGAAGGAAGTAAAGGAAATGAAAAGGTTATCTCACTCTTCAGTTTAAAACACTTCAAAATTCTTTTTAAATTGAAACAAGAGTCCTCACAATGGCTTTGAAAGCCTCACGACCTCTCTGTGCAGCAATCTCCCTCCTCACGGCCATCTTGCAGCCTTTCCACAGTCCTCTAATTCCTTTGCACTTCTCATGAGCACTTGTCCTCCTGCTGCAGCCTATGGAGCTGCCTGCCCACTTTCCAGAACATGCTTCTCCTTGCCCAGTGCCGGCTGATTTACACTCTTGCAATCTTGGCTAGAATGGGCTTCTGTCTTCACAGCAGCCTTCTTTGACCTTCTGTCTGAGAACAGTCCTGTAGCACATCCTGTGGAACTCTGCTTCACCATCACTGCTGGCAGCAAGGGCCTGCCTATGTTGCTCTTACCACTTTATCTTGAGCAGTCAAGAACAGTATTGGGGGTTATATGTGTAGGATGAGATGTCACAATAACAAAATGAGGGATCTTGGAGTAAATTTTAACTGCCTTTCCACATAATCATGGAGGTCTCTGTACCTTGCTGAGTGGCCACAAACTATTAGGAGGAAGTTGCAACAGCTAATATGTGGTCTTTCTCTCTCTCTCTCTCTCTCTCTCTCTCTCTCTCTCTCTCTCTCTTTCTCTCTCTCTCTTTCTCTCTTTCTCTCTCTGCTCCTCTAACACAACAGGCATGCTTCCAACGTTAGCATTGCTCTCTGTGCTCCCTTTACCTAGCATGGTTCTCTTCCCTCTAGTTATCTGTTTAACTGCCTCCCTGACTAATTTATGCTCTGCCCAAATTTCACTTTTCATGAGGATTGGGAAACTTTGCATTTCACATGGACCTTCCAGTTTCATTGGCCTTTTGACTCATTCCATAACTATCTGACCTTTGACTTTTTTCTATAAAACTTTTCATATCCATGCATTTATAATATTTATTATTTTATCAACCTCCCTAGAATAAATGTAGCTCCATATGGCAGAAACATTTTCTTATGATGATAAGTATACATGACAAAGATCATCATCTTAACTCTGTTGAAGTTGCACTGTTTAGGGGTCTTAAATATATTTAAATTGTTAGACACAGCTCCAAACTATTCTCCTCTTGGACAACAGAAAACCCATACCCATTATCCAGCTTCACCTTTCTCCTGTATCTGCAAATCACTATGATACCTTCTATTTCCAGGAATATGATCACTTTACATAGCTCACATAAATGGAATCATTAGTTTCCCCCTTTGTGATTAATTTCCTTCATTTAGAATAATATCCCCAAAGTTCATTTCTATTGTGACATGAAATCGGACAAATAGGACTCATGTCCTTTTGATGCATAGACACAGACACACACTGTAATACATTTTGTGTATCCTTTCTTCTGTCAAAGAATATTCAGAGAATATTCAGGGTTGTTATTTTTGTCCTGACAACTTAGATACTAGCTTTATGAGCTATGTTTTTGCTTTAGACAAATGGAACCAATAAAATTATATATATATACACACACATATATATGTATATATATAATATATTATATATTATGTATATTATATAATATATATTATATAGGTTATATTACATGATTATAACAGATTATTGGATTAAATCATAGGCTGAGTAATCTCCTAAGGCTAGAGAACCTGAGAATTTACAGAGAAAGACAGAGGGAGAGAGAAAGGGGGAGAAAGAGAGATGAATCACCAATATTTCTGCCCCAGCCTAAGCCCAAAGACTGGAAAGCCCTCTGGAGAGTCACTGATGTGAGCCCATGTTCAGTGCTTGAGGAACTAGTCTGATGCTCATGAAGGTGTGGATGAAGGTCCCTGCTCCAAAAGGCTCTAGTGAGAACTGGTGCACTGGCTTTCCCAATATGTGTCCACACTCCCTTGAGGCCCAGTTTATTGGACAGTGATACCCAAATTCAGGGCAGATTTTTCATTCAGCCTCTTTGGACACTTGACCAAGTTTTAGGCATCCATCACTCTGGTCCAAGGTGACAACCAAAACTAAACATTGCATAGGGAATTTTTTTTTGGTTGTTTTATTGGTGTGACCCAAGTAGCTAAGACTAATGTATCAAAAAAATCTCAAAATGGTTATATTTGTTACAAAAAATATGGAGAGTAAATAGCTTTGTTTTTCTAAAATTTGAATGTTTCTTGGCAATTTTTCTACCCTTCCAATACTAGGGTTTGCTCCTTGTGTTTGGCATATCTCTGCAGCCTGGTACTTATGAAGGAAGTAGTTAGGGATCCATAAAGCCTGACTAGCCAAATATTTCTTGGCTGCAAGGATGCCTCAGGATTGGAGTCTTTGGAATGGGTCTAATCACTACAAATCAAATTGGTACCACTTTATCTGGGGAGATTGAAAATACTTTGATGTGTCTGAGCAAATACTTTGATTAGTGGTAGGTCCCCAGCTCTGAGACCTAAGGGGAGAAGAAAAGGTTTGATTGGATAGGAAGTGTACAATCTCCAGCTGGAAAAGCCTAACTGTTGGTTCCAGAAATTACATATATTTTGTTGATGAGTATCTCTAATTGCAGTGAGTGTCTAAGGCTGAAATTCTGCCATTTTACTTGAAGTTCTTCAAAAAAAGATTTCTCTCAACCCAATGACCTACAAACAAAGATGAAGGCAAACCTCATTTTGTCATTTTTCAATTAAAAAAGGAAAACCTCCCCAATATTTTGATACCTTCAAGTTCCTGATAACAGACTTAGAAATAATTATGAAAGTTTTCATAGTCGGATTTATTTTCATCATGGAGTTCTTAGCTATTAAGATCTACAATTAAGCCAAGGCCTTCACTTGTAAATTACAGAAAAGTGAAAGTGAGATTTACAGAACAAAGTCCAAAGACAGCCTCACTGAAAGAAGTGGCTGTTCCTAAGCTTTCATTTGTGGATGTACTATAGAACGTTGGCACATGCTTGCACATGTTTGGAAATCTCCAATTTATATACACCTCCATAGCATGTAAATTTCCATTAAAAAAAGTGATATTTGAAAACAACAGTGTTTCCTTCATTCTTCAATGTGTATATTAGGAAATAAAAACTGCTTCTGAATCAGTTCCCTGGAGAGTTCTGTTTCCTATTCCCAGCATCTAGAGAAATATTCCCCAGGAGGTTCTGCATATTCTTGACTAAGGTGTCTTACATCCCTATTGAATGCTACCTTTACACTATACAAAAATGTGTGCTTCCACAAAATTAAAATTGATGTACATGGGATGTTATGAGTCCTTAAAATTCCTCCAAACCTTGATTATTAAATGAATTAAAGTCAAACGTCCATGGCATAGTCTGTTGCAATATTGGAGCCTTTAATCACAAAGGCCAATTCACAACTAGTTCTTTATTTATGTGATACAAATTAATAAATGCCTCTTCAGTCTAGGGAATTAGTATAAATGAAGCATCTCATGCAAGTGTCAGACATTGCATTGCTATGACAAAATACCTGACAAAAGCAAAATAAGGAAGAATGGGTTCATTTGGATCACAGTTTGCATTATAATCCATCATGGAGGGGAAGGGGTGGTGGCAGGAATGTGAGGCAGGTGGTCATATTGAATGTGTGATCAGGAAACAGAGATAAATCAATGGTAGTGTTCAGTTTGTTCCATTTTATTCAGTCCATGAACCTGCCCATGGAATCATGCCACCCATATGAAGGGTGTGTCTTCCAACCTCAGTTAACTCAACCTAGAAACTTCCTCACAAACATACCCAGAAGCCTGTTTCCTGTGTGATTCTAGATCCTGTCAAGTTGGCCACTTTGGTTGTTTGGATTTTATGCCTCCTAATGGATGCAGGTGTTTCATTAAAACTTGGATTTCCAGGCCCCTGGCTAGAAGAGGTGTCTCTGGGGGCAGATTCTGCGGTCCAGCCCAAAGGTGTTACTTCAAGGCAGATTTTCTTCAAACCTAAAGGTACTCAGAGTACTGGCGTTCTGTCTGAGTCCCTGCTGATAGCGGAGGTATTGGTGTGCTCATTTGTGGTGCTGGCCGGCTGGCGGTGGTTTTCCCTCTGCTTGGATCTGTAAGAGGGAGCCAGCCCCTTTCACCATTATGGAACTCCTCCTGGATCTGGGGGCTTAAACAAATCCTTTCCTCCGGTAAGCTGTGCTTGGTTTGGAAGTTCATGAATTCACAGCAACTGTGGTTTCTTAAGGAAGATTAAAAAAATTAAAAAAAAAAAAACAACTAAGTCTGTCAATACTTCACTTTCAGTGGGGAAAGATACATGAGACACCACCCCTCCCAGAGTGGCAAATGACAGCTAATATAGTGATGGAAACACAGGAGAAAGCTAGCGTCTTGAAAGCTAACATCTTCTAGGCAGTTTCAGCTAGGGACAAAGACAGAACCAGAAGGCGCCACCCAGCCTTGGCAGAAATGAAACTCGTGGTGTCTGATTCACTTTCATCCACAACTACAGTGCCCTGTATCGCTTCCAGTAGAGCACACTATCTGGGAGGGCTGGCCTTGGGAGTCAATGCTTTGAAGCTACAGACCAATCAGGTTGACTTGAGTCTGACAAAAGAATACATTTTCTTTCTTTCTTTCTTTTATCCTTCTTTTTTTTTTGTTTTTGTTTTTCTAGGGCAGGGTCTCACTCTAGTCCAGGCTGACCTGTAAATGACTATGTAGTCTCAGGACAGCTTTGAGCTCACAACAATACACCTACCTCTGCCTAGAAAATGCTAGGATTAAAGGCATGAACCACCATGCCCAGAAAGAATATGTTTTCAATCAACTATAAAGGCTTGTCCCTGCTGTTTCCTCCCCTTTCTGCTCTGTGATCTATATCTGGACATGTAAGTCTGCCTTTCTCTTATCCAGCTAGGTTGGGTAGGGGCGAGCATCTCTTCTTATCCTGGGTAGTTTTCTGATTGCCTCTGCTTTATGCTTTGGAGTAACTTCTCACTTTAATTACATGTATGATTTTCCTCTGATCTCAGAGTATACCATGTGGACACTTCCTTTACATTCTAGAGCTATCATGTGGGTATTTCCTCAAAACTCCGGGCCTGCCACCTGTGTAATTTCTCTAAGCTCCACCCTTAGTCCCATGAGCACCCTCTTCTTTCTGTATTCATGTCTCAAAATTGCTGTCCTCCTTTTCTCTGCATCAAACTGTTGGCTCTCTTAGAATGTCAGAGGTATTGGTGGGACAAAGGACAATCCCTGTGAGGTCATGAATGTTTATAACTGGAGGAGAGTGTCCCTAAGTCCTTCTTCCCATCCTATAGTTTTATACATTCTTTCTACTCCCTCTTTAACAATGTTCCCTGAGCTTTGGAGGACATGATAGAGGTGTCTTATTTAGTGGCAAGCTCTTATTTTCAGCTCTAGAGTGCTTTGAGTCTCCTCAGTGTCTATCACCATCTCTATAGAGAAGCTGCTCTGGGGCTAGCAGGGAGAACAACACTCATATGCAACTTCCTTTGTGGTGTTCCCTGAGTTAAACTGAGTACACATGTTACCTATTCAGAGAAGCCCTTTCTAAAGCTTAACCTCCCCCTTTATTATGCATACTGCTTCATTTGATTAACTCCATACCACACATCATGATCCATACAAATCTCACTAATTTGTCTTCTTATTTATCATTATCTCCTAGTATTTTACTAAGTTCTTTTCCATGGAACTCTAAAAATGTCCATCTATAGTTGACACATACTAGACATTCACCAAATGCAGGAGGGATGAATGGATGAGCTAGTAGATAAAGCCTGCACCACCAATTGTTATATTCCACATGGTGATGCTATGTACAGAAAATGATGCAGAAATCTATGTCACAATGTAAAAGAAAACATCCCAAGATGCTAATGTAACCTCATGGGGCCTCTCTGAAAACATAAAGCGTTGCTCTATTAAAAAAAAAAAAAAAAAAAAAAAGTAGAATTAAGATACATGGAGGAACTTTTGGAAAGTTATTTAGCCTCAACATTTCTGAGGTTTTCTTCTCTTCACTTAAGGATGGAGACAGACCTGCCCCTCATTCATGGGAATGTTCTGGAACCACAGATAATACATAAAGGCTTCTGAGTGCTAATTAGTTCTGTCTGTCAGGGCACAGGAAGCCAGCAGGTCTGAGTGGCTGATTGCAAGGTCTGTAGCTGAAAATACTTCTTGCCGACTGCCTGGAGTGGCTGATAAGGAAAATGACTACATTCTGAAAATTAACATAGTCTAAGCAGGTCAGGAGTCCTGGCTTGTAGAACCACACTGATAAAGATAGAAAGAAAGGTGAAAGAACCCCCATTTCACTTGCCATGCCTAAGTAATGAAGCTATAAATTCCTTAACAAGGATCGTTGCCTTGGAGTCAGGAGTGGGTGGCAGGCAGCTGAGTATAATTTTGGGGGATAACTACTGGAAAAAAATTAAGAAAGATATATGCTTGAATTTGCTGCACATTTCTTAGTTCTCTTTCCATTTTTCCCTTTCATACCTGAACAACAAATTTCCACTTTGTTCCCTCTCTTTCTTTTATCAACTGAAGATTTGTAGCTCTGACCCTCCCACATGGGTAATTTCCCAAGTACTAGATTTCCTTGCAAACTCTGGTTTATTGGACACAGCCCTAGACTACACAGCAGAGCAATCAGGACTCAGGATGTGGCCCCTGAAGTGTAGATGTATTTTCCATGACTTATTTGGGAGGGAGTTATAGAAACTTGAAGTAGATTGAGAAGGGGTGGAGCAGAGACAGTTGTTGGCTCATATAATTGAAGCTCAAGGGAGGAGAAGGCTTTAGGTATTTTTGGATCCCAGGATGTCTCAATCATTCTCACAAATTACAATTGGCTTGGGTGAATTTTTGTAACTATTATAGATATGTATTTCTTAAAATTGAAGATTATGATCAACAATTAATAAAACCCTAAAAGATTCTGAGATAAGGGGGCAATCAGCCACACCTCAAAGAAAAAAAAAAGACAAGAAGCAAATTTTTAAAGACCACTAAACAAGAACAAGTACTCAGTACCTGAGTAGGTAACTGGGCAGTATAGAGGGAGAAAGGGAGGGGAGATGGATAGAAGAAAGATGATGGGTGGATAGATGGATGGATGCATGGATGAATGGGTGGATATATAAATGGTTAGATATATGAAGGCAAGAAATTTGCTTTCTTTCCTTTGTAGCCATTCCAAATGATTTTTCTAGTACTGTCAAAGGCCATTCTCAAGTGAAGTAGAGCTCATGACCGCAGCTGAAATTATTAGGTTACAAAACACATGGGCATTTGCTCCTCTTGACTGATTTGTACTATCACTGTTACACACTAAGTAGAGCTAATCACATTTTTATTTCCATTTTTGATGGGTGACGGACTAATATAAAATGTCCCCATTACTTTGCCTTACCTATTTAGCGCTCTGCTTCTGGACATCACATTTTGTTTCTGTTATTTACACACCACTACGCTACCATGGCCATTGCCCTTGCTGGGTAATATTGCCTGAGAAATAATGTGTTGTGTAAGGCTGCACATT
The DNA here is from genome assembly GCF_020740685.1 of Jaculus jaculus. Taxonomy (NCBI): domain Eukaryota; kingdom Metazoa; phylum Chordata; class Mammalia; order Rodentia; family Dipodidae; genus Jaculus; species Jaculus jaculus. The sequence continues at coordinate 17,432,418 of NC_059107.1, read as the reverse complement.
ATGAGCCAAATCAGATCCATTAAATGCATTTGCCTTGTAATTTGTGATTAGAGACCTAGAGGAAATAAAGCATGAAATATGATTATTGTTGCTGAGAATAAAAGAATATAAATCTTCTCATTTATTTTAGGACTGGGAGTTAATTTAGCATGAGATGTTAACTTTGGAAATGGGATTGCCACAGAATAAAACTCTTCCTTCCACCTTTGGACCAAGGGTGATTTCTCCTTAGGCATCCAGTCTTTTTCCAACTGTTAGCTTCTCTGTCCTTCCTCTTTCTAACTCTGCTCAATCATAGACCTCAAATCTTCAATGTCCTGGATTGCTCTGCTTTCCTAGACTCATCCACTCAAAAAAGTAGCCTGTTATAGAAGATCAGTGTATGGGCTATAGAGAAAGAAGGCCTGAGCTTAAATTCTGGCTCTGCTACAAACTAGTATTATACCTTTCAGAGCCTTAGTTTCCTCATTTGTAAAATGAAAATGAAAGAAATGATAGTGATTAACTCACATGTTTATTATAAAGATGAAATGACGGGCTGGAGAGATGGCTTAGCGGTTAAGCGCTTGCCTGTGAAGCCTAAGGACCCCGGTTCGAGGCTCGGTTCCCCAGGTCCCACGTTAGCCAGATGTACAAGGGGGCGCACGCGTCTGGAGTTCGTTTGCAGAGGCTGGAAGCCCTGGCGCGCCCATTCTCTCTCTCTCTCCCTCTATCTGTCTTTCTCTCTGTGTCTGTTGCTCTCAAATAAATTAAAAAAAAAAAGATGAAATGACATAAGGATGCATTGAGCAGGTAGAACTTGACAGTAAATTTGCAATCAACATTGTTATAACATTTTTTTATTGTGATTTTTCAAGCTAGGACCTCACTCTAGCACAGGCTGACCTGGAATTTACTTTGTAGTCTCAGGTTGGCCTCAGACTCATCATGGTCCTCCTACCTCTGCCTCCCAACTGCTGGGATTAAATGCTTACACCACCATACCTGCCTCTATTTGAACTTTAAAAATAAAATAAAAGCAATTTAGTAATATTGCAGAAACCATGAAAAACAGAACAGCATAGTTATGACTCTAACTGAGCCCACATCCTTTATTTTTTTCTTTCTTTTTTCTTCTTGACATAGGTTTTTATCATACAGTATAGTCTGGATGATAAAAAAAAAAAAACATGCTGTGTAATTCAGGCAGGTATTTTTCATTTTAATTCACTTGCTTTGAACATGGAACTTTGTGTTTATCTTTTCCTTGCTGTTGATGAATCAATAACTTGACTATTTCCTGCTACTGTTTTCTAGAAAAGACTTCATAGATCTAATTATAAAAGGCAAAAATTTTGCTTCCAAATTCTAGAGTATTTCTATATTTTGAAGATGTTTAGATTTATTTTATTGTCAAGTACAAATGTTTTCTTAATGCTATACCTAATCCATGATTTATCTCATTAGTTACAATTTTTGTGTTTTTCACACATTCCATAGAAAACTCTGGTTTATACTGCATTAGAATCATGGACTTAGTTTAACACCAGCCAGACTGGGACTCAAAAACTAGAATCTTGGGCTACAGAAACAGCTGAGTGATTAAGGCACTTGCCTACAAAGCCTAAGGACTTGTGTTTGATTCCCCAGGTCCCACTTAAGCCAGATGTGTGATGCAAGTGTGCAAAGTTGCACATGTGCACAAGGGGGCACATATGTCTGGAATTCGCTGCAGTGGCTGAAGGCCCTGTCATGCCAATTCTCTCTCTCTCTCTCTCATTCTCCCTTCCTTGGTCACCCTCTTGCATACAGAAGTCTAAAAAAATTTTTTTAAGAGAGAACATATTTAAAAATAAAAACTATAATCTTGACCTGCGATCTCAGGTAGACATCTGAGCTCCCATGATGGTTCATGTGGGAAGAATGAGGTTAATAGCTTTTCATATTACAGTGAGAAGTATAAGAAAGTTAAAAAAGGATGCTTGCCTTAGTTATCAACTTGAAAAGTGGTGGGTGAGTTTTCCCTGGAAGGATGACCATATAATTAAATGTCCTAAAGTGTAGGATGCTGGAGACAGAAGTATTCCTCAGGCACTTTAGGCACTGACTATGCTTTTAGTCACCACACATGCCACATGTCCACCTCACTGAAGGGTGCTATCATGATTACATAGCCAGCAGATCTATATGACTGTGGACATTCCCTAAATCAGATGTACTGATGGATGGATCCCTACATGTTAAAGGGCAGTGGTATGACCAGGCTGAGGATTTGGGATGCATCAAAATTTTCTATAAATGGACAGTGTCATGGTGGTTATGACCAGTCAGAGCTTGTATGGGCAGGGACCCATTGATGAGTCTAGAGACAGAGAAGTACAAGATCAAGGTACCAGCTTACTTGATTTCTGGTGAGAGCTTGTTTCCTTACAAGGCAGACCTGTTACATACTCACTTGATGGAGAGAAAGAGATACCAGGCTCTCAGATCTTCCTTCCTATAAGTAATTTGACTTCATATTAAGGTCCTGACTTCATGACCTTCGTTATGTCCTCATAGGCCCTATCTCTCTGAATATATTCACCTCAGGTGATGGAGGCTTGAACATAAGTATTGTAAGGGTAGGAAATTCAATGCATAGCAGGGGTACAAGAAGCAATGCTGAGTTTTGCACCACCTGTTCCCCAATGAGTTGTGTCATATTATTATATCAGAACCTAACATTAGCATATCAGATTTGTATGTGCCTGTCACTTCCCCTCTCCTTTTTTTTTAAAATTTTTTTTGTTCAGTTTTTTTTTTTTTTATTTATTTATCTGAGAGTGACAGACACAGAGAGAAAGACAGGTAGAGGGAGAGAGAGAGAATGGGCGCGCCAGGGCTTCCAGCCTCTGCAAACGAACTCCAGATGCGTGCGCCCCCTTGTGCATCTGGCTAACGTGGGACCTGGGGAACCGAGCCTCCAACCGGGGTCCTTAGGCTTCACAGGCAAGCGTTTAACCGCTAAGCCATCTCTCCAGCCCACTTCCCCTCTCCTTTTTGTTTGAGCATAGGAAGCCCAGGTCTGCCACTCCTTGCATGGGAGCAAAGCTAAGTTATAGAAAGGAAGGCCATGGCTCTCCTTCCTTCCTTCAGACCCCACAATAGTCCCCAAATGTCACCCACAGAAGACTCGAGTCATACCTCCTACATATTCTCTGACAAATGTGCCTCAGGATAAACTGTAATGGCCCAGATTGTTAGAATGCTTTCAGAGGCACACGACACTCTGATTTCCACTCATGATTCCTTTCAAGAGTTTATAAAGTCAGCTTCCTGCCTCCGCTTGATGACTTGCCTTCTTCACCTCACTCCTTGATAATGTCTGACACAGATGGGGCTCCTTACAGAGAGGTGATCCAGGAAAACAAGCTCCTTGCTGGGAAACACATTAGTATGGTCTCTACAGCATGCTGTACACTCATTTGATGCATGATATGTATTATTGTCTAATAAAAAGTAGACTAGGTTACAATCTATCTGCATGTGATAAAACATCTGCTGTTGTGTTCCTCTAAGCAAGACAAAACACACATTCTGCTAATTTTTTCAAAGGTTTCTTTTATCCAGACAAAGTTGCATCAAGTAATTTAAATGGTTTAATTATGAAGTGTGCATTGGGAAATAGTTCATTCCTCCTTAGAACTATTAATTAGGCTCCTCTTAATCTCTTCTGCATATCTTATGAACTTCCAAAAATTCTCTTTGATTATGCATAAATAGGATATAATTACATATGAGTGAAGGTTATTATTTACAAATATGATGCAAATTTATATGGATACAATGCACTAAGGTGTTAGTGGACATCTCACAAAATAATGCAGAGTTGGACCAAAATAAACAATTGCTCTTGCAGTATATGTCTTGTCTATTTCTTTTTCAGCAGGCCACAGAATAGGGAAAAAATAGTCATTATAGCTTCAAGTTAAAAGGGAAGCTTTCATTGTATATTTGCTTGTGTTATTTTCTGTGTTAAATATTTTTGTGTTATATTCCCTTAAGAGGTAAGTTAACCCTTATTGCTGCTCTGATTATCTCTCTATTGTTTCTTTGCTCTCAGCTTTAGGTTCAGACTTTTAAGTTGAAATCCTAAACCCATCTTTAAAATAAATAGAGGAAAGATGTTTAAGGGACAGTAGAAAATATAGTCTGCACCATAAATATTTTGTTTTCCCAGAATATACACAGTGAGAAGTCTCTGGAAAAATATAATTTTAAGAATGGTCAACAAAATGATTTCTTTTTTCTTCTAACAAGCTGTTACTGCAAGAGGACTCTAGTGAAACTCCAGTGTGCCTCTGAGTATGTGTGATAAACAGCTAATTACCTGTCAGTTACCATAGCAATGTTTACAGGAAGACTGAATAGCTCACATTGCCTGTTACCCTGTGTCAGAGAGAAAAACCCACATAATTTCTTTTTATTTTTTTTCAATCCCTAGCAGAGATTCTGGCAGCAATTTTAGGATATTCTTCATTTGGCAAGTTCTTGTAGAACCAATTTAACTTTTTTGCTTTGAGAAAAGTATGCTGGTTTGAGTAAGAAGTGAAGAAAAACAGCCCTCAGAGAAGCCCTGAGATGCTAAAACAGACTCATGGTTGAGTTCTGAATAGTTCTGTTAATAACAATTCAAATTTCAGCAGGGAGCCATCTTAAACACCTCTGCCTAGTCCCTGTGAATTTTCCAAATAAACATCTATTGATTGCCAAGAAAACATAGTACTTTATGGCTAACAAATATTTTGGAGCTCCTACCATGAGCCAGCCCACACTAGCCTCAGGGGATGTCATAGTGAAGAGGGTTCAAGGAAGATGGGAAAAATGGGACAGAGAAGTAAGAAAGGTCTTAAGAAAACTGCCAATTTTCCTTTGAAAATATAATTAAACAATACCTCTTATCCCATGTGTTCTGAAAGGTGTTTTCTGAGGTTTTGCCCACTGATTGGTGAAGTGTATACTGTCTCTACTTGAACATGGATAGAAATTTAGAATTTGCAAGCTAGCTTACAAGATTTGTATATGTTAGTACCTTACCCTCTGAAGGAGTTTGCTTTTAGACCCAAGCACCTTGGGGAAAAAAAGATGCTGGAGGGATTATTCAGTGGTTAAGGCACTTTCCTGCAAAATCTAACAACCCATGTTTTATTCCCCAGTACCCATGGAAAGCCAGATGCACAAAGTGGTGCATGTATCTGGAGTTCATTTGCAGTGGCAGGAGGTCCTAGCATGCCCATTCTCATTCTCTCTCTCTCTATTTCTCTGCTTATAAATAAATAAACTATTTTTAAAAAGTAGAAAGATAATAGAAGAAATGAAGGTAATAGTTTAATAGATGTCGGTATCTTCAGGGCTTTTTGTCATAGATAGGTGGGAGAAATACAGAAAGTAGAATATAGTATGGTTCCAGTCATGAAAACAGGGTAGCAGATGTTGCCATTAATTTTGATGAGAACACTAAATGAAGCCACACATGTAGTTGGAGCAACATATTATAAAGTAAGATGTGCAGAACAAATCCTGCTAGCACCCCATGACTCCACAGCAAGAGCTGAAGATAGAAAGGACTAGATATTTATCACAATTCCAGATGTTCCAATCTCCTAAGTCAAGTTACAAAGAGTAAAGTATTCCTTCCCAAACCTTTGTTCATTATTGAAGATAATAATTGGTAACTTCATATGTAAAATATGTGTAGTGTCAGGACCCTGTACTAATAACTTGCTTATTGGAAGGGTAATGGTGGGGGGGGGATAAAATGCTGAAGTCAAACAAAAAATCCCCATGGAAAGATTCACCAAGACAAAAGACTGTGTGGAGAACTTGAGGTTAAAATGGAGGAAAAAGAGCAAGGAGCCAAAATCAGTGACAAGCTGAAAAACACATATGAGTAGACATAGACATAGGCATTTGGTATATAATGAAAGGATCAAATCTACAAACATATGGAAAGGAGAACTTCAGGGCAAAGGAATAGATAATATTTTAAATAAAATTATAAAGGAAAACTTCCAAAGTGTAGAGATCTCCATCCAGATAGAAGAGGCATATAGAACAGGATACTGAAAGGATACTGGGGCTGGAGAGATGGCTTTGTGATAAAGCTTAGGGACCCAGGTTCAATTTTTCATTACCCATGTAGGCCAGATGCACAAGGTGGCACATGTGTTTGGAGTTCATTTGCAAGTGGTGTATGCATCTGGAGTTTGTTTTCAGTGGTTAGAAGCCCTGACATACCCATTCTCTCCCTCTCTCTTCCCCTCCCTCTCTCTCTCTCTTTCTCTCTCTCTCACTCTATCTGCCTCCCTTCCAAATAAATAAATAAAATATTAAAAATAAGTTATTCTCTGGTAATAGCTCATAAAAGTTAAATTCCTTGAGTGGTATAATACTTAGATTAGACCTTGGGAATTCCAGGGCTAAGTGGTATTTTAGAATTAGCTTCAGCTCTAAGGATACGGACAAGGAAGATGAGGCCATGAGAGGCTAGAAGACTTATTTAGAGCATTCTGGAGCTGGATCCACCATTGTCATGTGGTAGTTTGCCACATTGTGGTAATATTTGCTAAATAAGAGAAATATTTTCCCCTTGGAATATATGTCAACAACATTTTTTTTTTTTAAGGAGAAGAAAACCATCTTTAATTAGTGCTCATTTTCCAGGCTGGGAATCTGTTCTTTAATCTGCTAAGCACTAGAGAATAATAGAGGAAATCAACATCCTTTGTGGTCGTTGTTGGAAAATGAACAAGACAGATACATTGCAGGATAATGAGAGAGGAAAGGAATAGGGTTCATGACAATTCAGGACCTCAATATTTGGTCATTTGTACCCCACCCCCACTACAAGAAGCCACGCCCTGTCCAAGCCTGGTACAACAGGAGTCCTGTAACCTTTGGCTAGGAAAATCGTATATGGTGTCAGCCAGCAGCCTTTCACCCAGCCCATCCCCCTGCGACCCTCTTCCCAACACTGTGTGGATCACCTGACTCTCCCCCTGCGTGCTGCAACAAAAGTCCCCAGGCTTCAGCTAGCAACATTTGAACCCACCCTCTTCCTCTTTCCACTCTCAGCTGCTTATAAACCCATCTCCCTATGGAATAAACAAGAACTACTCTCTGAAGTCATCTCTGGGTTGGACATCCCATCCCACTATGGCCTCTCAAGACCCGGCTCTCCACGGTTGCCTGGAAGCTTTGGGAAATTACGGGGCCTGAGGATCCAGGGACCCACAGGAGGTATTTGTAGTGAGGTCTCTGAGAGCCAGACTTCAGGATTTCAATGGTGCTCTGTTCCAATGGCCAGACCTGTCACTCTACAGTCGTATAGCATCAGTAGTATGTTCAGTGAAGATAACAACCACATCTTCCTGTGGGTTTGTTGTGTAAACTCCTGAGAGGGCACATGAAAAAGAAATGCTCAGCATGCTGCCTGGCACGGAGCAGAATTGTGTGGGTTTGTGTACCTCCACTCTGTTACATCACCCTGCATTAGCTGGCATGTCTTTCCTTGCCTTCTATATGAACATCATGTCATCACTGCCACATTTATCACCCTATTATCACCTAGCCAGCATCTTCTGAACATCTACCATATGTACAAAATTTGTCAGAGATTAGGGGAAATGCCAAACATAGGTTACTCTGCTGGTTAAACCAAAAAAAGTTTTTATATTAGGTAATCTGAAGCAGGTATAAATTGGACATTTGTTTCCTTCTTAGTGAATAAGGAAACTTTTCACTAAAGGGTTTATCTTCTGCTTCACACTGAGTCACATCTCACCAGGTTTCCTTCCTAGAGAAGAATACAGAAAAAGAGACAAATGCCCTTTCTATAGCAAACAGAATGTGTTGGTTAGCATCATGAGAGAATGAGAGACATAAATGCACAGTGAGACTTCTGAACCTGTGATATCAACACTGGGTAAACAAAATGAACGAAATACAAAATTAACTTAGGTCTTGTTAAATGGTTCATACAAATCTCAAGTCATTCAAATCGCTTTCATGTTTCCAGGTCACTAAGGGCTTGTCCCCGTCAAGTGGATCATTCAAATTCCTGGGCTAATGCAAGGAGAAATATATTAGTTTTTACTAAACAACATGACTGATTTGCAGGGGCTTCTATTATTGTCACACTATGCGGCTACTGAAAATTGGTGCAATTTAGCTATACTGAGCTGGACCAAAATCCCTGCAGTTGTCTGCCCCTGAGAGCTCTTCAGATAATACTTACGAGCTTCTCCATCCCCCATAGCACTGGAATGAATTTCTGCCCATACTAATTTCTCCCACTAGAATAAATTTCCCTTTCCTTATGGTGAACATGCCATTGATGCCCTGTTATCTTATGGCAAAACACTTTGTAGAGTCATCCTTTTCTGTTGTTGACAAAAGATCTAATGTTTCTCGGCTGATTTCAAACTCACTTAATAACCAGCTGCTTAGTAGCTACTGAGAATAACTGAGCTGTGGTTCCCCTGCCTCCACCTCCCCAGGGCAGGAATTGCAAGCATGAGCCATCACTCCTGGCTTTATGCAGTTTTGGTGGACAACGCCAGGGCTTTGTGCTTGATACACAAGGACTCCACCAACTGAGATACATCTTACCCTTCTTCAGCCCCTGTAGAAACATTTTGAGTGAGCTCTCTGAAAGGAAAGAAGTTGGTTTCTATCTTTTTTTTCCTCCACAGAGCCCAGCTAGAAGCCTTGGGAATCGGCCAGCTTCAGCTAGGTCCCCGCAGATGCTATTGAGACGGTGTTACAGTTTCCACACGCAGGTGGGACGCTGTCCAACCCCCTCACCAAAAAAGGAGCTAGTCAGACTCTTCCCAGATAATGCATCTACTCTAACACTTGCCATGTTCAAAGGAGACAGTTTAAAGTGTTAGCTCTCCTTTTAAACTGAATAAACACTTTGTAATTAAGACCACAGAGAACACCACAAATCTTAGCAATGGTATTCTTTGACTAAGTAAGGCTAATTCTGGGCTTTAAACTGAGAAATAACTGTATGGAATTTTCTCAAACCTGAGCCTTTAAGTCTAATCTATGTTCTTAGAAGTTAGACCTCACACAGTGATCAGCCACACTCCTTGAGGAAGTAACTTCGTACATTGACTGATATCGAAATGACAGTCCCACCGCCAATGGGCAACTGTTAATCTGAACCTAATTCAAATGAAGTTAATATTCTACCACACCAACTTGACACAGGCACTGTGCCAGGCAACATGGTAACTGTACCATCCTGTGGGCCTGGTACGGCCTGAGTCACATAATTCTAGTTCATTTATACTTAGAACTATGTATCCAATTTGTAGGGACTATATAAAAAGAGCTCTAGTTCTCCCAATACATATTCTGATGCTTATAATATTAGCAAAGTAACGTCAATTTTTGGATGTGACAGAAGTAAACCGCTTTCTATGATGAAGCTTTGTAATATGCTAAGCAAACCTCCAACATGCATGTGTATTACACAAGGCTTTCTATGCGTACTAATCAAGAAGGTATTTTCTGGAGCTGGAGAGATACTAATGTTAGTAAAGTATTTCTTTGCAAGCATAAGGACCTGAGTCCAGTTCTCAGAATCCATATTTAAAAAAAAAAATCCATACAGCCATGGTGAAGTGTGCCTGTCATTCCAGAGTTGCGGTGGCTGAGACAGAAATCTTTCAGGGGCTTACACAGCCAATCCTAACTGGTGAATTCCATGCCAGTGAGAGACCCTGTCTCAAAGAAGATGGGTAGAGTTCGTGGGGATGACAACCAAAGTTGTTCTCTGGTTTCCAAATGCACACACACCCCCACGTGAGTGCACTCACCCATAGGCACCTGCAGACACACGAGGAGCACACCTACATGCACAAACACACGTGCGTGAACATATATAAATACTATTTTCTTTGGAGCCAAGGTCATTGCTGGCAGTGGTCTGAAGAAGTCTCTCTCTGGAAACTCTTGTGCTTTCTGTATCTTTCTCCTCAGCTGTCATAGCTCAGGACAGCAGGAATGACACTAGTATCGACTCCAAGCTTGGCCCTGGTGCCGGTGAAGGAGAAGCTGCAGCAATGTGCTAATGCTCATTAGCATCTTGGCCTCATGATGCAGTTACTTCCAGGCTTTGAGTAATGCAAGCATTATGAGAAACAGCAGCACAAGGTTCTCTTGCACACAGCAGCACGTTCCTTCTAGAGGTGATGCGTTTATCTTTCTTCCTTTGTTTGCTTTTCTTTTCTTTTTTTTAAATTTATAATTTTTTCTCAATTTTTATTAAAATTTTCCATGATTATAAAAAATATCCCATGGTAACACCCTCCCTCCCCCCACCCCACTTTCCCCTTTTAAATTCCATTCTCCATCATATCCCCTTTATAAGCAGCTGTCTAGATCTGTTTCCAGAACATGAAGTCATTCAGAGGAATTTGACCACTAGAAAAAAATATATATCTTTGAGTAGAAAGGAGTCTACAACGAAAAGTACATATGACTCATAGACATACAGATGATGGTGGTGGCAATGGTGCTGACGATGAAGAAAGATGGCTGGATAGATAAAGAAACAGACATATGTATGTCTACACACACAAACACTCTCTCTCTCTCTCTCTCTCTCTCTCTCTCTCTCTCTCCTCTTTCTCCTCTTCTAATGTACTTCTTTAGTTATAAGGCCCAATTTGAATAAAGCAAACCAGTTCAAATATATTTTTAAGTATTTTATTAATTTAAAAGAAGGAGAGAGAGAATGAGTGGGCATGCAGAGCATCCACTGCAAATGAACTACAGATAGATGCACCCCCTTGTGCATCTGGCTGACGGGAGTCCTAGGGAATCAAAGCTGAGTCCTTTGGCTTTGCAGGCAAATGCGTTAACCACTAAACCAACTCTTCAGACCCTCAAATCTAGTTTTTAAGAGTAAAACTTACACCACTTGGGAAGTAAGAAATTAAATGTACATTAATTGTTATTAAGGGAGTCGCCTATGAAAATACAAAATAACAAGCAAATTAAAATGAAGGACAAGGGCTAGAGAGATGGCTCTGTGATTAAAGGAGCTTACTTGCAAAGCCTGATGGCCTGAGTTCAGCTCCCCATGACCAAACATAAAGCCAGGTGAACAAAGTGATGCATATGTCTGTAGATCATTTGCAGTGACAGGAGGACAGCCATTCTCTCTCTCTCTCTCTCTCTCTCTCTCTCTCTCTCTCTCTCTCTCTCCTTCTCCCTTCTTTCAAAAATAAATAAGTATATTTTAGAATGAAAGACAATGTAGGGATCACCTACCTCTGACTTTGAAGCTGAGAGTTCTTGTGAGAAAATGAGCATTGGTGAGTACTGGACTGTGGGGAAGCAGATGTTGTAGTTGAGATCAGAGAACCGAAGAGCTGGGAGGAAACTTAGAAATAACCAAGACCAATCTGTTTATGGAAAAAAAAAAAAAACTTCAAAGCCTTCCTTGGCAAGATTAAGGGGACTGCCAGGATCATTCGCATGGATAACAGGAGCCTGAAGGTAGGGATCTGTTCCCTGGTGTAGGAAGAATCACTGCCGCGCCCCCAGGCAAGTACCTGAAAGGATTTGCGGTCCCACCACACTCCTTGAATTGGTTCCACCTCATTTGATCTCATCTTGGTAAATGCTAACCCCACCCATATAGTAAATTGAATTGGTTCCACCTCATTTGATCTCATCTTGGTAAATGCTAACCCCACCCATAGAGTAGAGAATATCCTCAACCCAATACTCATATGTTGCAAGTCAGTCTCATTGCCGTTGGTTTATCCTTTTCTGTCTCTCCTCCTCTGACCCGAGTGACCCTCCTTAGGTGTCCATGGTCACTATGATGTCCTGAGTGCACTAGTCAGTTCCTACTGGGAGGACAGTGACTCATGGGACACTTTCCCACTCTGTGTCTCGGGTATTCTTTCTGTCCCTTCTTCCACAGCATTCCCTGAACCTTGTGGTTTTGATCTCTCAATATTTACTGCAGTCCAGCTTTCAATTTTTCTTGACTCAGCTTTCAAAATTTATTCTTTAAAATACGTTTATCACTCCTGATGCTACCAAACTATACAACTTTTGGGGGGAGGCAGGGGAGGGCTCTTTCCAGTTTGTCTCCCAGCTACCATGGTCCATCCTCACAAACCATACCAGCACAATCAGAACGATGTCCTTAAAACAGACAGAAAACTTTGAAAACTCTCCAGATTAAAAACTAATGAGGGCTGGAGAGATGGCTTAGCAGTTAAGTGCTTGCCTGTGAAGCCTAAGGACCCCGGTTGGAGGCTCAGTTCCCCAGGTCCCACGTTAGCCAGATGCACAAGGGGGCGCACGCGTCTGGAGTTCGTTTGCAGAGGCTGGAAGCCTTGGTGTGCCCATGCTCTCTCTCTCCCTCTATCTGTCTTTCTCTCTGTGTCTGTTGCTCTCAAATAAATAAATAAATAATTTTAAAAAAAAAACTAATGAATTTGGGGCTAAGAAGAAGGCATAGTTTGTAAAGTGATTGCTGCAGTAGCATGCGGACCGGAGTTCAGATCCCCAGAACCCACATAAAAGACAGGCACAGAGGCACATGCCTGCGATCCCAGAACTAGAAAGCAGGAGACAGAAAGATCTTCAGGGCTTGCTGGTTTGCTAGGCTAGCCAAATGAGTGAGCTCCAGATTCAATGAGAGAATGCCTCAAAATAAGGTGAGGACTAATAGTAAAAAAGAGAGAGAGACCCAGTGTAACCTCTTGCCACCACAGGCAGGCACACATAACGTGCATGCAAACCTGTACACCATACACATACCCAAACACATATACATACATACCCCTCCACACACAAAAGGTTTAATTCATTTGTTAACTTTCATGGAGACACTAGTTCCGTGAGCCTGATTTAACACCACTAAAAGTATAACTTGAGGGAAATAAACAAACACACTTCTCATAAGCAGGGTTGAATCTGAATTAGCACAGGTCTCTGATTATAAATTACAAGAAATTGGACCCAGATATGAGATAAAAAGAGAAAGTTTTCTTTTATTGTTTTGTTTTGAGACAGTCTCATTATGGAGCCCAGACTGGACTTGAACTTCTGATTCTCCAGCTTCAGTTTGAAGAGTGCTGGGATTACAGAAGGGCATCACCATGTAGGGCTTGAGAAACTATATGTTAGGCACCATTCAGGAGGTTAGTGAGATTGCCTAGTGGGAACATAGAATGGTCTCTTCCCAGTTGGCTCTAGGGTGAGGAGATGGAAGAATGCTGAGGAGCCACTTAAGCATGAGGGCTCTCTGTGTGGAGATCACCAAGTTCAATTCCCCAGGCCCCATGTGAAAAGCTGGGTATGGTAATGCACATCTGTAACTCAACTCCATAGGGGCAGAGACCTGAAAATCACATAGTTCAATGACAAGTAGGCACTCTCTGTTGAGCAAGAGATCTCAACTCAAAGAAAGCAATATGTGGATGGGTGATAAGAAGACACTCAACATCCTTTCTGACCTCTGCATACACATGTTCATAGACCACACAAAAACATCTGGACCACTGCATGTGATTAAATAAGAAGGAAAACAAAAGAAGATTGAAGAGAAAACAGAAATATTAAAGTAGACTTCTCAGAAAAGGAAGGATTAGGATAGCCAGGAAAATGTGCTAGAATGTCTTAAGGTTTCCAGTCATATTTCTGGATGCTGCTTTGGTTCTCTGTCAGAGTCAATACTGCTTGTGCCCAATGGCCAGCTGCCTGTCTTGGCTTACATCTTATCACCTGAGACACATCTTGCTGAATCTCCTCTGTTTAACTATAGTTTTTCCTTTGGCTTGATGTCATCACTCTAATCATGAAGACGAGTGTTCCCTAGGAGCGTGAAGTAAAGGGAATGAAGCTCACTCACCCAAGATTATAAAGGGAAATGGTGGTTTTTCTGTCATGGGAAATCATAGTGCATGTTATCATGTGAATGATAAATACAAGCTTTTCAGCAAAACTTCCAGTATCCGCCACTGTACAACATCAGCACTTTTCAATGGAGAATCAAACCTCACTGACACCCTCTAAGAATCCTTTCATTGTAACACTTTTTTATTCTCTAGCTTTGAAACTATGAAACTGAGCATGTCTGTCTTGGGAAAGGAACAATTCTGCAGTTATATTATTGTGGATTTTCCCTCAATCATCTGTATTCCTCACTAGCTATACCTACTCGGTACATTTTCAACCTGCTTTTGCTGTGCGCACTTTCTACAGCCCTGTCATATATTTGCTGCACAAGCATGACTTTTTTTTTTTCAGGATTTTATTTTATGCCTGTCATCCCCTTAAAGAGTTTCTCATGTTTAAAAAAAATTAAATTCACATACTCTGTACCATCACACTTTTAAGCACAACTCAGTTTGCACCTAATTCTAGCTATATGTTCAAAAACAAAAAGTTCCTTCACAACACTTTTATATGGATTGTATTCTTTATATCTGTGCAATCACACAGATTCATAGTGTGACATTATAAAATCATTCTAAGTCATAATACTTCCCTGAAACCATACATGCTGGAACCTGGACATCAGATATTAAGTCAAGTTAAGAAGAGTCATAAGTGGTAAAAATATATATAAATAGCAAAACAAATTAACAAACAAGAATAAAAATGTACTGTATCACTGACCTACTAAGATAGAATATGCCAGGTAATGGTAAAATACATTTGATTTAACATCTAATAACTAAGTGAATATAATCTCAGAGTGAAATATTCATATCTGATGACCTTCTCACACTCTTTGGATTTGGAAAGCAGTTTCTTACTGCTGACCCCTAGGAGTGTAGAGAAGACATATTTACTTATTCCTTGAAAGAAGGCAGCTCCAGGCTGGCCAGCTACACTGAAGGACACAGGGGAGACAGGAGGCTCCTCAACTCAAGCATCTGTCAGGAAGTGCCTTTGAACTTGACCTCAAGAACAGGAGTAGATAGATTAGAAGCATTTTCTTTAGTCCCAAAGAGACACTGTTCAAGTTTGTCATCAAAAACCTGTCTCTTCTCTATTTTCCTCTTAGACAACACAAGAGAGCTAAGCAGGCTCCTTGCAGAGGCCTGTGTAAGAAGGCTGTTCTTCCTCTCACAGATACTTCTTCACTCTTATCCCTGGTCCTCCCACAGAATGTGAAAGTCACTTTCACCTTGAGGACTTTAGAAGGAAAAATTGGACTTAGTGTTTTTCATACTGAATCAACCAATCAATCCTTCTTTATAAGTAACACTTTAAGCCTCTCCTATGATATGATATATGATGTAATGTGATGTGATTATGATAAGAAAAAGGTTTCAAAGGTGATTTGGAAAGTTGTGAGATTCAGCCTTACAACATAAAATTTAAGTATGGTGCAAACGAGGAAATATTTTCTGGCCAATTAAAACTTAAGTATTTAGGGCTGCAGCGATGGTTCAGTAACTAAAGGTACTGGCTTGTAAAGTGTTGTCTGGAGTTCCGTTCAACAGCAAGAGGCCCCGGTATGTCCTCTCTCTCCCCTTAGAAATAAATAATAAATTATAAAAGTCAAGTATTTACAAATTATTAAGAGAGAGAGACTGCAAGACCATGTGTTTATAAATAATTGCTAATCAACCAACCTCTCTTTGTTTTCAGGAATCTATAATTAAGACAAGTTCTTCTGATCCATTGTTGATAATGAATTATTAATGTGACTGATAAACCAAGAGACTTCCTTCAGTTCTTCTTGTTCACTCGCCATGGGTATGATAACTAATTTTACATGTCAATTTGATAGATGATAGGGTAACCAGATGTTTGATTAAGTGAGCCTATGATGCTGTTTCCTGAGGACCTTGACATTTAAATTGCTAGATGGGAGTGGCACACACAACCAGCATGAGAGTCTTCTCTAACCAACAGAAGGTCACTAGAACAAAAGCTGCCCGAGATTTTCCTCCATCTGTCAGGTGGTCTTTGAACCACTCCTGCCTTTGGATTCAGATTTAGGCTGAAACTTAACATTATCAAATGTAGTCCTCAAGCCTCTGACCTAAGACAGGAAGTACATCCACCCTGGTGATTCTCAACTTCTGTAACTCCATAAGGCAATTCTTTACGTATCTCCTATGGGTTCCACTTCTGCTCAGAGTGCAGACTAATTGAGCATCACTGTTGCAGTGAGTGTGCCTCATGACACTTCATTTGGAATTGATTACTTATGGACTTATTGTACACCTACTGCATGCTGGAGTGTGAGGATTATTCCCATGGATAAGACATCTGTGTCCTTGGGAGTAGTGAGAGTCAATCCCAACACTGTTAAGTGACAGGAAGATGGTAGTCTATCAGCACAGAAGAAGAGCATCTCATCTATATAATCAAGGGAGAAGAGCTGGGAAAAGTCTTTGGAGAAGAGAAAGAACTTGAGGTGGAAACCTTTCATCAGCTAGTGGTGTGACAGTTGAAAATGTAGCTTCTTATTTCTCTGTGCCTCGGTTTCAACACCCACAAAATGAAAATGATTATAACCAAACCTACCATACATCATGACCATCTGAATTATAGGAGTTAATTCACATAAAGTACTCTGACCACTGTCCAGCAGGCACAATGTCAAAAAGTAAATGTGAGAAGCATTTTACTCTATTAATATAGAAACCCAGATTCCATGTCAAATTAGAGGGTTCTTTCTGACCCTTAGAAATAAAGCTTCTTACCATCTGATATTCTTTAAACAATGAAAGCCTCTATAAGATGTCATAATATCTTACTATGAGATTATACAAAAATTCCAAGAAGTTGTAGGGCTCATGAATTATTGAGAAGAGATCTTACCATGGTCTCTATAATTCCCTTTCATAAATGTGTGGGGCATGGTTCAAGTTGTCTGGCTTTATCTCAGTCTCTTCATGTACATGTAAATGAAAATTTGTGTATACTGTGAATGAGGACTACAGACTTTGTATAAATACTTCTAATATTTCCACTAAATTGTTGATATATATACATATGTATGTATGTATATAGACACATATCATTCACTGTTCTGAGTGTTAGTAACACATTATTTTACAGAAGAAGTCTGATACTGGCTTGTGTGCCACTCAAAGACTAGTGAGATAGGTATGGGCTACTATGATACACTGTGTCTGAGTGAGACAACCTGAACTCTTGATTGTGACCTGGATGGAAAGGTCATATTTGTTAATAAATCAGAAAATATCTACTTCCACACCATCATTTAGACACAGACAGAGGCTACGGAAGTGATTTTGTTGCGCTTAATGAAAAAATAACCATCTGTTATGATTGGGATATTATATTGGGACCCCTTTTTAGGTATTTTAAAGTCTATTCTAATGAAAAGTCTCTCTTCTTTGCTCTTTAAGACAAAGACATTAAAAGGATAGTTCTCTCTTTGCACTGTTCTTATCTGTTAGACTTGACCTGACCTCCTAGAAATGGACTGCTCTCCATTATTATCAATATGGTGCTTTTAACTTTATGTCTAGGTGACATATTAGAAGTGAACATAAATAAGGATCCAAGCTATGATTATCTAAACAAGACAAGTAATTCAGTGCTTATTAGCCAGTGTTAATCACTAGGATATTCAAAGAACAAAGCAGATGACTAGCCAAAAGATGATCGTCTCTGAATTGGTGTCAATATTATTTCACTCAATGGTTAGGGTACTTATGGTGCTTTTTTGTGGAAATAGACTGGAATATGTACACTAACTATTTAATTATTTTATTCATACACGCATATCACAAATAGGAACAAGGCATGAATATTGACTTAACCAAAACCCTGCTAGGTGACATGACAGATCACAGACAAGGTCTCTGATCTTAGGAATTTGTGATCCAGGGAGTAGACAAAAAATGAGGAAACCAAAACTCAAATAGTTATATATTGTGAGTCAAGATTTAAAAGACTTATTTATAGACTTTTTCAAAGTTAATGAGATTTTAAAATGCCATAAACCGCTGGAGAGATGGCTTAGCAGTTAAGCGCTTGCCTGTGAAGCGTAAGGACCCCGGTTAGAGGCTCGATTTCCCAGGACCCACGTTAGCCAAATGCACAAGGGGGCGCATGCATATGGAGATCGTTTGCAGTGGCTGGAGGCCCTGGCGCATCCATTCTCTCTCTCTATCTGCCTCTTTCTCTCTCTGTCACTCTCAAATAAAATGCCATAAACCATTCAAATTAAATTCAATCAAGCAGTAGAATAAACAAGTAATCATAAAGGAAAACCACTTGAAATTATCCAATCAGAGGATGGAAGAGAAAATAAAAAGAAAGACGAAGATAGACTTTGATGTGTATGAGGCAACATCAAGTAAACCAGTATGTACATTGTTAGCTTCCAAAGGAACAGTATGAAACAATAGGCTAGTACCCCCAACTCTGAGGAGGGAAATAGACCTGTAGACTTGAGAAGCACACAGCATCAAAGATGCATTTAACATAATGACATCTTCAGCAAAGGCATTAAGATTAAATTAGCAGAAGCCAAAGACAAGACAGTGTTTTGAATGCAGTTTGAGGAAAGTGGCTCATTACATGCAAGGGATACCCTACAAGACTATCAGTGAGTTTCTGGCTAGAAAAATTTAGAATGATATATTTAAACTACTAAGAGAACAATTTACTGTTAAGAATACCCCGAAAAGCTGTGATTTCAAAAGAAAAGGGAGATAATCTTTAATGCTGAGGACAACAAGGGTATATCAATGCATCAAGAAGAGAGACCTGACTGTCTACCTGGAACTGGCTCACCTCCACCTCATCTGCCTGGACCCAGAAGTCGCTGCAGGGGAAGCAGTGACATGAATACTCCTCTCATGGCTAGCCTGATCACCAGTTCCAGGGAAATGGAGACAAATCCTGTGGTCACTGAAACCTCATAGAAACAGAGGTTCAGAGTCTACAGAGAAAGCAACACTAAATCAGATCTCTAACTGACCCACCGAGACTCAGGAAGTGTTGTGGAAGAGGGGACAGAAAGATAGTAAGAGCTTCACACTGGGAAGGAATAGCCTGAGACACCACGTTTCCCCCATCCATGTAGAGACTGACAGAGGCCTTTTGGTCCCAAAATGAATACCAATAGCCCCACCGAAGAAGACCCTCAGCAGAATTGGGGTGGGGGAGAGGGGAACTATAATCTTTTAATAAAAATATTAATAAATTAAAAAATTAAATAGCGCTAGAGAGATGGCTTGGCAGTTAAGGCACTTGCCTGTGAAACTAAGAACCCGCGTTGCACTCTCCAGGTCCCATGTAAGCCACAGGCGCAAAGTTATGCAAGTGTGCAAGGTCACACATGCGCACAAGGTGGAACACATGCCGGAAGTTTGGTTGCAGTGGCTGGAAGTCCTGGCATGCCAATTCGTACACATACTCTCTCTCTTGCTCTCACTCTCATAAAAAGAAGGCCAGTCTGTTAGGCTTGACTCAAAAGAAAAATAAAATAAAATATATGATACATTAAAAAAAATGAGCTAAATCCTAACCATTAGACCTGTCTTATAACAAATATTTAAGAAAGTCTTCAACTGGGATCAAAATACGGCAACAACAACATGAAAGAAACAATCCATAAATCCCAGCAATCGAGGTAAACATATAATCAGATCCAGAACAATATGTAACATTGAGATTATGCCATGAAATCTACTCAAAACTAAAAGTTGAACAAAAATATTAAGAAAAACCATAATTCCAAAATTTTGTTAATAGATTCGTAATAGAAGGAGGTTAACTCTAACATGAAACAAACTATGGGAAGATGGGAAAGCTGGTAAAACCATAATATTTTGTATGCAGTTGAATTCAAATTGATATTGAATTTAGATGGCTAAAAATGAAAACTGTATCCTGGTCTCATGGCAACCACAAAGGAAAAAGAAATCTGTTGTAGACACACAAAATAGAAAGAGGTTAATCCATCGCACTCAAAAAGTCATCAATTTATGAAACAAGGTAGAAAGACAGAAAGGGGAACTAAAAGAAGTGAGAAACACGCACAGTGAAGAAAACAGAAAGATGAGTTGAAGCCATCTCCAGGGAACCTTTATTCTATCTAGTAAGCAAGGGAGATGTCCTAAGATTGTGGGAGAAAGGAAAACTTTCCCTACATGATGGAAAAAGACCCAGTGTCAAACATAATCTGGAGAAATCACACAGGTAACAGCCAACATGCAGATTTACCAAAAAGAAAACCCAAGGCCTGAAATAGTAGGAGCCTGGTACCATGCCTGCCCACACTGTCCAGGACCCGTAGAAGCAGGTTCTGGGAACAGGCAGATGCTGGGTCACCTCGAGATGGTGTCATTATGTGATTGTATGTAGGCCTGCAAATCTACAGGGAAATTCTGTGATGTGAACCACTGAATGAGGAGAGATTTTTTTTTTTTTTTTAACTTTTGCTTTCAAAGCAGAGACTATTAAGATGAATTTCAGAATCAACTATAATCCCGCAGCCTACTGGCAGGAAATTCTCTAAAACTTTTAAAATTACGTGGGAAAAAAACAAACAGTGAGTGTATAGTTTTCTTGGCAGCACTTTTTTTCTCAGTTTCTTGATGAAGTACAAAATTTCCACAAAACATAAGTGTTCAGTAGAGAATCTTCCAGGTCACTATCTATCTATCCAAGGGCTGGGGAAATAAACACAGCTCCTTTGAAAATTCTCGCTGTTCCTCAAAGATAAGCCCAAGTTACCTTAAACCAATATTCTTATGTCTCGATTTTCCAGTATGGGGAATTTTCTTCCTTCAACCTAGATGGCTGTGTACATGACATAAGTGAGCAGTGAAATTCTGCTGACTCAAGATAGCAACTCCTGCCTACCTTCATTTCTATTTTTTTTAAATATTTTGATTTATTGATTTGCAGAGGGAGAGAGAAGGGGGGAGAGAGAGAGAGAATGAGCACACCAGGGCCTCCAGCCACTGGACCTGAGCTTCAAGTGCACATGCTACTTTGTGCACCTGGCTTTATGTAGGTAATGGGGAACTGAAACTGAGCCTGCAGGCTTTGAAAACAAGCACCTTTAACCACTGCGCAGTCTCCTCTGCCCTGTCTTTTTCTAAATTCCAGATACATATTTAATTTTTTTTCTAAGTGATATAACTAGACCTGATATAATGGCATGCACTCGTCATCCGGGTATTTGGAAGGTGGAGGCAAGGGAACTGCAAGCTCAAGGGTAGCCTGGGTCTTACAGATAGACCTTGTCCTAAACACCACGTGCTCGGCGGTAACTCAGTGGTAGAGGAGAGGTTTGATTTCCAGCATTATAAAGAAAAGCAGGTGCACTGGAGAGGTAGCTCAGTGGTTAAGGTGCTTGCCTGCAAAGCCAAAAGGACCCAAGTTTAATTCCCCAGTACCCAGGCAAAGCCAGATGCACAAGGTGGCACATGCATCTGGAGTTTGTCTTCAGGGGCAAGAGCCTCTGCCCTGTCTTAATTTCTTGATGCAGCTATGACAAATTCTCACAGAGTGGCTTAAAGTAACAAGTCTTTCTCTTATGGCCTAGAGGTCAAAGTCAAAAGTCTATGTTACTAAAGTATGATTATAGAGCTAATTTCCCCCAGACCTCTAAGGAGGAAGCCATTCCTCCCATCTGCAGGTTCTTGGGTCCCCCAAATGTCTCATGACCAGAGCTGTACCTCACATGCAGGGCAGAAGCACCTCCACATTTACTTCTCAACCCAACAACTCAGTCACCTTCTGTGGGATTCTGAAATGGTTACTCCCAGTATAACAATTACTTCCCAGACAAACCAGAATAATTTCCCACTTTAAAATTCTTAATCAGATAAAAAAAAAACTTGTCATTTGTAAGTTAACATAATCACATGGACATTGACATCGTAAGAGTGTTCATTAATTCTAACCTAGAAGATATCCATATTGTCTATAAAGGTATTTGGCTTAATGAATGGGTTTGAGTGTACACACCTATTCATGTGTATATATAAATAAGAATTGATGGCTAAGGATCCAAATTTGTGACTTTTTGGCTCTCTTAATATAATATTTTATTTATCATCAAGAATTTATAACTTGATTCACATCATTTTCTTTATTCAATTTTATTTTTAACACTATTTATTTATTTATTTATTTATTTACATGAGAGAGAAAGAGGCAAATAAAGAGAGAGAATGTGCTTAAACAGGGCCTCTAACCTCTGCAAATAAACTCCTGAAACTTGGCTACTTTGTGCATCTGGCTTATGTGGGTACTGGGGTATCCAAACTGGGTACTTTAGCTTTGCCAGCAAGTGTGTTAACTGCTAAAGCCATCTCTCCAGCCTGTCAATTTTATTTTAACTGACAAATGGAATATTTTTCAAAGCTTTCAATTATATCAAAATTTTAACCATTTTACTATTTTAAATGTCCTTTGAAAAAAATATATATAATATATATTTTAAAATATTAACTTTATAAGGCAGAGTAAAATGATACAAATTATTCAACCAGTTAAACACTCAGAATGTAGAATATTTTCATCACACTTAATAATTATCTTTTGCCTCATTGCAGTGATTCTCCCTATGCAAGACAAAAGTACTTTTTGTTCAGTTGCCATAGTTTAGTTTTGCACGTTTCAATATGTTTTCACTTAAACCTAAGTTATTTGTAGTTAACATAAAATGCCTGGTTCTCTTACTCAACACAATTTTGAGATATCTCCATATCATTCCCTGACTCATTCTTTGTACTGCTGAACATTATTCCATTTCACAAATACAAACGATTTCAAAGTTTAGCATTGCTGATGGATATCTGGATTGCTTTCCATTTAGTTCTGTTTTGGTGATGCATTTGTAAACATTCTGATAAAAGTTACCTTATAGCCATATGAATTTACTTTTCTTGTATGCACAACAAAATGGAATTTCCAGTCCATTGAAATGGCTTCTGTTTTATTAGAAAATGATAAATGGTTTTCTAAGTCATTTCGTGGTTTCACTCTCCCCACTATCACACAACGCTACCCATTGCTCCACGGCTCTCCAGCTCTTGGTCTTCTGGAGATATAAGGGTTTCCTTTTCAGTGATCTTTTATGCAGGTGGACGTCCATGTGTGTGAGTGCAGGCATGTGCATGGCATGGAGCGCGTGTGGTGGTCAGAGGACAACCTCATATTTCAGTCCTTGCCCTCCACCTTGCTTAAGGAAGGATCTCTTTTGTTTTGTTTTGTTTTGTTTTGTTTTGTTTTGTTTTGTTTTGTTTTGTTCTGTTCTGTTCTGTTCTGTTCTGTTCTGTTCTGTTCTGTTCTGTTTTGTTTTGTTTTGTTTTGTTTTGTTTTGTTTTGTTTTGTTTTGTTTTGTTTTGTTTTTGCCTCTGCAGATGCCACATTAGCCAGCCCACAAGCTTTGAGGAATTCTGCTTCTACCATAGGCATGCTGGGATTCTAGACTGAGACTCAACTGCTGTGTCTGGCTTTTCATGGATCCTGGAAATCCAAACTAAGATCCTCACATTTGAAAAGCAAACACTTTGCTAACTCCTCAGCCCTAATCTTTTAGTTTTAACCTTTTAGATAGCAAGAGTAATATGCCACTGCGCTTTTATTGTCCCCCCTTAGGACTTTCATGCATTTAGATACCATTCAATACATTATTTTGTAGAGCAATTTATGTTTTCACTGTTGATTAATATATCTTTATATGGTCTAGGTTCCAATTCTTTGTCCCACATATATGTTTTCAAGTATTTATTACTGGTCTGTCATTTTCTTTTTAGTTTCATTAATGCTATCATTTTATGAGCAGAACTTCTAAAATTTGTGAAGTTTCATTGAACTATTTCCCCCCTAGGGTTAGCTTTGCTTGCATTCTCAACAATAAAGTAGAAATAAAGCACAGCCACCAAAACTCAGGGAAATTTGCAGAAGAGAGGGCAGAAAGAAGGTAAGAGCCATGGGGTGGGAAGGAATAACCAGAACCATATTCCTTTGTCCATTGCAGGGAGTGCCCCACAATGTAAGACTGCTGCTCTCACAACTCATATCTACAGCTACATGGTGAATACCAGCAATCCCACTAAGGAGGACCCTCAGTGGAGTGGTGACAGGGAAGAGGAATATGATGGCACCAACATATGATGTGAATATACAAAATTTCTATGTAATTAAAATGTTATAATTAAAAATAAATATGCTGTATTTAAAAATTACAAATTTGTTGTTAATGCTTTGTAAACTAGTTATCCATAAGCATTTTGGATTACCACTCAATTACAGTCCTATTATACACTCTTCTCTTGTTGAACTCAAAAATACGAACATGATAGCCAGGCGTGGTGGTGCACACCTTTAATCCCAGCACTCGGGAGGCAGAGGTAGAGGATCGCGTGAGTTCGAGGCTACCCTGAGACTCCATAGTAAATCCCAGGTCAGCCTGGGCTAGAGTCAGACCCTACCTTGAAAAAACAAAAAAAATATGAACATGTTGCTAACTTTCTATATAGATTTATTTTCTTAATTACACTCAAGTTATTACTAAGTTAAAGAGTCAGTTAAATTAAGCTACCCATAGTAATTGTATACAATTTAAAACATTGTTATCTTTGGCAAAAGGAAAACTCAGAACCAGAACACTTGGATTTGTGATTTGGATACCAACTAAATTTATAATATTCTAAATTATTTGTGATTTTGTGGTTTTATCTTTCAAATGGAAATAGAACTATTATCTTCCTTACAAATCATATAAAATGCTACATTAAAATTAAGATCCAAATACAGAAATAGCATTTCCTTATAACACCTGAAATTAGTAAGTGCTCAACATGTGATAATCACTATTAAGATGTGTCATGATAACTCTATAGTCAACCTTTTTAGGAGTGTGGTTGTACCATCTTACATTCCCACCAACAGTGAATGAAGGTTACTGTTTCTCCATATCCTCATCAGCATTTGTTTTCATTTGATTTTTTTTTATGTTTGCTATCCTTACTGGAGTAAGGCAGAATCCGATAGCTGTTTCAATTTGTGTTTCTTGATGATTAGGTATGATGAACATTTTCTTAAGTGTGTGTTTGCCACTTATATTTCTTCCTCTGAGAGCTACCTATTCAGTTCTCTGCCCCATTTTGTGACTTTTTATTGTTTAGGTTTTTTAGTTCTTTCTAGATTCTAGAAATTAGGCCTTGTTCAGTTATATAACCAGCAAAAATGTTCCCCCATTCTGTGGGAAAACTATTGGCTCTCTTATTGTATGTTTGTCTGTGAAGAAACTTTTCAGCTTCATGAGATCCCAATGGTAGAGTAATCATTTAAGTTACAAGCTAATGGTATATTGTTCAGGAATTATTTTCCCATTCCTATATCATGGAAAGTTCCTCCTACTTTTTTCTTCCAGTAGTAGCAGAGTTTCCAGCCTTCTATTGAGGTCTTTAAAGCAATATGGAGACTCCTAAAATGGTTGACTATAGAGTTACCAACAGACCCAGTCATTCCCTTATTGGACATTTACCCTAAAAGTGACACACTTAAGTTCAGAGAGATTTCCTCAACCATGTTTATAGCTGCCCAATTCATAATAGCTAAGAGCTGCAATCAACACACATGTCCATCATTAGATGAATGGATAACCAAGACATGCTATATCTACATGATGGAATTCTACCCAGCAGTAAGGAAAAATGACACAATGAAATCTGAAGAAAAATGGTTGAACCTGGAACAGATCATTCTCACTGAACTCACCCAATCACAGAAAGATAATCGTCACATGGTCTCACCTATCTGTGGCTCCTAACCTGAACCTGCATGAGATGCTGACATACCTAATAAGCATCAGGAGACTGGGCAATAGGGAGGGTGGGGCAGGAAGAGAAGGTATGATGAAGACTAACCTTAATCTTCTCCTGTTTCCCTCTCTCTCTCTCTCTCTCTCTCTCTCTCTCTCTCTCTCTCTCTCTCTCTCTTTCTCCCTCTCTCCCTCCCTCCTCTCTTTCTTCTGTCTCTTTTATATTACCTTTTTCTTCTTTCTTTTCCTTGGCACTGGCCTATAACTCCCAGTACCAGCATGTGGTTAACATACACAATGAGCTGTTGATCACAGAGACCTGCACAGTTTCCCAAAAGAAGACCGATTTCTGTCAGAGAAAATTCTTGATAATCCACCAAAGGTTATTGGCAAGACCCTACTGCTGAAGACATCATATACTGTTTATAAAGAACATGGAGTGACCTGGCTGGAATCTGGAAAAGAGTCAGTCCCCAGACAGTTAGCTCCTCTATTGCCAGAAGGTGCTACATGAGCAACTGGGGAAAAATGACCAATATCTGTCCAAGCAACTCATGGTCTAACCTACTCAGCAGCAAACAACCTGATGTGATGGTCACACAAGTGCAAAAGTAGCACACAGCCATGGTGGGTAACCAACTGCTCTTGATTTGGCTAACTGATTGGCTCAGGGGAATGGAAACCATAGCTGGAGCGGGAAACAAGTCAGAACCATATCCAAAACTGAGCCTGCTCTCCATTGCCAAGCTTCCACTGATCATGTGTTACAAGGTGGTCTACACCTATTAAATTCTCTCTAAAATAACAATGGCTATCTCATTTATCTGGTACTGACTTCACTCTCTGTTGGAGAATTTGCTTCTCTTTTTAGATGGACACAGATTCTGAGGAGAGAACCAACCTATCGCACCTCAACAGGGCCCCAGCTGAAACTAAGAGTAATTGGGGAAATGAGCAAGAGTGCTGCTTTCCTGTGAACCTGGACCCAGCAGAAGGGTGAAGGAGATAGAAACAGAGAACAATCAACTTCTAACAAAACAGATATCCAGAAACACAGTGGCCCCCAAGACCACATCACTGAAGTAGACCTAAAATGAATCCTACATGGCTCAGGGAAATTTGCGGAAGAGGGGCAGAAAGATTGTTAGAGCCACATGTTGGGTCATTATGCATGGAGATATTGCCTCTTACCCACAACTAATGGCTAACCCCACAATGCATGACCCACAATCCCCATGAGGGTCCCTGTGGAGGGAGGAGGCTAACAATGGTACCAACATGGTTGTGTACACACTGTGTACAAAACTAATAAAATAATAATAATAAAAAGATTGTGTCATGATTACTAAACCCTGAAATTTCTTTAAGAATTTTTTGAGCTAAATGATATTTTTTAGGAATTTAGAAACACTGTATTTTACACATGCCCTTAATTCCAGCACTAGGGAGGCAGAGGTAGAATTATCATTATGAGTTCTGAATTTGAAGCCAACTTGATACTACATAGTAAATTCCAGGTCTGCCAGAGCTAGAGTGAGACCCTACCTTGAAAAAAATAATAATGATGATGTGAATAAAAATACCATTAATACATGCATTCATTTATTCACTTAACATACATGTTTTAAATCTTTTTCATGGTCTAGGCCCTGTGCTTAATCTATATATCTAGAGGCATAGTTAATCACACAGAGAAGGTAAGAGAATTTGAATCTGTTTATAGCCCATGAAGCATTTTAACCTATCTAGATTGAGGCCATTGGTAAGTAAAAGCAATGACTTTCATATACACACTAAGTATTGGCTGAGTAATCATGTAGGCTAGTTTGCCTAAAACGACTTTACATCTCTGCTTTTCTGCTTTTTGTTTTATTTTGTTTTGTTTGAAGTATAAAGATGTTAAACTTGAGAGAAAAAAAAACTATTTACCAAATGGAATATTAAATGATTAAAAGATGAATATTAAAAGAGTTAAGTCTAATTAAAACCAAGTTAAAGAGAAAATGCTTGTGTCACTAGATAGCTAGATTATTCCCTGCTGGCTAATTTCCTGTGTGCCCTGTAAATCAAAGTACAATTTTTCCTGCCCAAGAAAATCTATCTGTCAAACTTATTCAAAGGTTTTGCCATCTTTCTTTTAGGGATATAACAGTTGAATAGCTTGGAAATGTGAATAATGTATGCCTTTTACATAACAACTGGATTGAGTCAAAGTCTACCTCACTCCAAGTATAAATTTGAAGATATAGAAATACAGATATTTCTCTATGTCCTAGGATCTTATGGCCTTTTCAATATAAGTGCAATTACCTAAAATAAGTCATCCTGGGTGGGCAGAGGTTGCCCTACCTTCCTGTCATATACAGAGCATGCCTCTCTCTCTCTCTCTCTCTGAGAACACAATACTGGAATGGATGTCGAGCCATGATCTCCCCCTAGAAGATTGAAGAACTCATTGAATAGTGATCTAAGAGACATCTAGGTAGATAAGGAGGAAAGGTGCACTGTTTCAAAAGATAGTGATGGACAAGAATCAATTTCCTGTTGTTTTAATTATTATACAGTTTTGTAAGATATCATCAGTATTGATGGAGACAGGATAAAGTGTTTTCAGGACTGACTTTTGGAATTTTCTATGTATTGATTATTTCAAAATAAACATTTTGAAAAAAATGTTCAGAGCTAGTCCAAATTTCTGCTAGCAGTGTAGCCACCATCTGCATGTGGTTCCAGAGCACGTGAGGTGCCCTGTGAACCTTGCAAGTATGAGACATATACCACGTGTATTACTTTCCAAATACAATATTTCATTAATAACTTCTATCATTGATTTTTCACTATTCGGGGTGTATTATGTTAATATATTCACTAATTTTGTCTTCTTAGATGTTTTTATGTGGTCTGTAAAAAAATTCAAACACCTTAAATGTAACAGCATACACTTCTCCTAGACTGAGCTACCCCAAGTCATTTTCCAGGGTTAGTGGGGCAAGCTACAATTTTTTCAAGCTAGCTTCATAGTATATATTATTTCATATTATATATGAATGATAAAAGACTATAGTATATTCTATAATGTGTTATATTATATTTATAACAAAATATATTGGAACTAACTTTTCTGGCATGAGATGTAGTTAGGGGAAAGCAAAAAGGACCAGAGAAACCTTTAGTTCTCATATGTGTATTTGTGTTTAGCTAACAGGCAGCCTTGTCATGTGCAGACTTTTCAGCCTCATTTATTAATTCTTCTTTCTGTGTTTGTTTCAGTGTCTAGCACTTAAAGAAGAGGACAATGGTGATTAGGTTCCCTTAAACTTAAAGCACAAATAGATATATGAGCTTCCAAGAGGACACAGGGGATAAATGAAAAACATAGCACCACGGCATGTATGTTGAGCTATACATACACAATTAATCTAGCAAGAAGTGCATTGGAAGCAAACGAATAAAACCTGAAAATGTGGGCAAGTGCTTTGGACAGCTATCGCACCATGTGTCAGCATAGTACATAGCATCCCCAAGCTTGGGGAGAACTTGAATTCATACTGTGAATTTGAGAAGCATCCCATAGGCAGTGGAAGGCATAAGATAATGCAGAGCAAAGGAGTACAGTAATCACCACTCTGGCTTGGAATGAAAGCTGGGAACGTGAAGAGTGACATCAAGAGAAAATGAGGACACGGTGACCAAAATACTCAAGAATTGCCAAATATGCAGTAAAGCCTAGGCATTAACGGTTAAGACATTTAAATAAAATAAAAAAAATCATTAGTTTTAACTTTGAATTCAATAAGCAATTGTTGAGAACATTTGCAAATGCACCACAAAGAAGGTCAGCTAGGTGACCTGTGCTTGCCAATCATCTACTACATTAGTCATTAAAGACTTCAAAGTGTGTCACAGCACACTATGAAGGTCATGTACAAAGTGCCTCTTACACCTTAACTAAGCTTTTCTACATCTGCATGCAATCATTCACCAGCAGAGAACTGGTAAAAAAAAAAAAAATACCAGAGAAAATGAACGTGCTAGCTGAAAAAGAAATGAGATCAAGTGACCTCAGGCATAAAGAGCTGGACGCTTTTAAAGGGCCTACTGAAATCCATCATGACCAGAATTTGAGGCCACACAGAGAACAGATATTGTGGTTGTGATATCTTGTATTCTTTATGTCATGGGAGAGACTCCATTCCATTAAAAAGGCCTGAAAATATGAAAGATTGTTATATGAGATCGGGAAGTGAGTATGCAGAAATTTACTGATATATGGAATTCACCCAAGCACTATGTCATAGAGGACACAGACAGAAATATGCCAGAATACGACCAATATGTTGTTCCCAGAGGAATAATGAAAATGTGCTAGGTAGTTCACACCTGTTAAAGATATCCATTGTAGAGTAAGTGAGTGAGTAACTAATTGGAAAGCCAGAAAGGGTTCTTTTAGGAGACAGTTATTATTTGGTCAAGAGGGATGGTTCATATTGGCTATCAATTTGACAGGACCTAGAATCACCTGTGAGGGATGACCTAGATGAACTTAGCCTCTTAAGCCTGTGAGGAATTATCCTGATTTGGATAATTGAGGTGGGAAGACCTACCTTAACCAGTACAATTCCATGGACCAGGGGGCTGAACTCTATGTAAAGGAGAGAGCTGGTTGACCAACAGCATTCGTCACTCTGCTGCCACATTGAGGACTGAATGTGCTGAGGTGTCCCGGCTCCTGCCACTGTTCCTGTTGCTTCCTCACCATGATAGACTGTAACCTGGAACCAGAAGCTGAAGTAAATGCTTTTCCTCTTAAATCAATTTTGGTCAAGTATTTTATCTCAGCATAAGGCAACAACCACATAGTGCTTACTGGAACTTTAGTTTGCTAAGGGGAGTAAGTAAAACAAACAAACAGAAAGCTAGCATTATTTAAGAAGGAAGTGGAACAGATTAAATTCAATACAGGTAGGTAATGAGGAAGAAAGAAGCAGAATAAAATGTGTGTGTGTGTGTGTGTGTGTGTGTAGATGACAGATTGACAGATACAAAGCTTTTATGCTCTATTGGATTAATTGGATCAAATATTTTGAGATGTTAAATACAGCATCATATTTCAATTCATGTATCTTATTCAAAATTCAAATAATATTATCAAGGTTCCACAACTAGCAAATAATGCAATAGACACTAATGGCAGACCTCTTGATTTGTCCTTAACCCAAATCTTTGTTCTATTTATTTGTTTCTAATGTGTGCTTCATGGCCCCTAAAGGTGAAAGACCTTAGTTGAAATGCAGAACAAGCATCCCACCCCAGATTTCTTGAACCTGTGTTTCAGCAAGAAGTTGAGGCAGATGGATGGGGATGGAGGGGAGGGCATCGAAGGGGTGGGAAACACTAATCTACACCGAAACAGCAATGGTACCATAAAATTCTACTGCCTAAAAGGCAGACCAAATGGCTGAACCTTCGCCAGGCCCTTACAGGAAACACCTGAACCACAAGACACCAGTGAGAGTAGGATCAAGTCTAACATAAATCTTCTACATCTTCCCTCCCTCCCTCTCCCTCTCTCTCTCATCTCTCTAATTATTGCATATTAGTTATCTTTTTCCTCATTTTCTTAGTGGGCACTGACCTGTAACTCCCAGTACCAGCATGGGGCTATCATCCACAATGAGCTTTTAATCAGAGAAACCTACAAGGTTTCCTAAAAGAATGACAGATTTCTGTCAGAGTATTTGATGACCCACCAAAGGTTAGTGGTAAGACCCTATTGCTGAAGACACCATATGCAGCTGACACGTAAAATGGAATGGAATGGCTGGAAGCCTCGAGAGAGTCAGTCATCAGACAGTCAGCGTGTCTAGTGCCAGAAGGTGCTACATGGGCGACAGGGGGAAACGACCAATATCTGTCCAAGCAGCTCATGGTTTAACCTACTTAGCAGCAAATAACCTGTTGTGATGCCCACACAAGTGCAATAGTGGCACACAGCCATGTTGGGGAACCAACTTCTTTTGATTTGGCTAACTGATCCCCTCAGTGGTACAGGACCCATAGCTGGAGCTGGGAAACAAGTCAGAACTATATCCAAACATAAGCCCACTCTCCAATATCAAGCTACCATCAATCATGGGGTACAAGAGAGCCTACACCTATCAAACTCTCTATCAAAAAAGTAATTGTTATCTCAATTTTTCGGGTGCTAACTTACTCTCCGTTGGAGAATCTGCTTCTCTTTTTCAGATAGATGCAGATCCTAAGGAGAGAGTTGCCCCAACATACCTCAAAAGGGCCCTGGCTGAAACTAAAAAAAATTGGTGAAACAAGCAAGGGTGCTGTTTTCCTGATGAACCGAATACCAGCACAAGGGGGAAGGAGACCAACACAGAGAAAAATCAACTCCTACCAAATCAGAGAGCCAGAGCCTCAGAGGCCCCCAACACCTCATCACTGAAGCAGACCAGAAATGAACCCAACATGGCTCAGGGAAATTTTGCGGAAGAGGGGGCGGAAAGAATGTCAGAGCCACATGTTGGGTCATGATATGCAGAGACATATATCGTACCAATAACCAAAAACCATAATGCTCAACCCATATACCTCCACAGTGAGGGACCAATGGGGAGGGGGTAGGTCACAGATGAGCCTAATAATGGTACCAAACTGCCTGTATTTGCTGGATACAAATCTAACAAAAAAGAAAGAAAGAAAAAAAGAAGTTAAGGCAATTTGTATTAATTCTTAATGAATTAGCTATTAATGTTTTATATCTATTTTTTTGAGGGGGGAGGTGGAAGATAATTGGTGAGCCTGTGCCTCAGCCACTGAAATCACCCTACAGATGATTCTGCCACCTAGTAGGCATGTGCGACCCTGCAGTTGCCTCACCTTTGTGCATTGGACTTGCTTGGGATCTGGAGAGTCAAACATGGAACCTTAGGGTTCACAGGCAAGCACCTTAACAACTAAGCCATCTCTCCAGCCCTTAATCTTCTATATCTTATATTTTGCTTTTGTGTTTAGGAGTTCAAGGCTAATTCTACAAAAGATAATCATTGACAACCAGAAGACAAATGCTTTTATGGTCCATTGTATCTTAGCATCTTAAATCTCATTTTTCTGTTTAGTTAAAAGGACTATTTCTGGTCATGCCAGGGGGCTTCTTTTATTCTTGAAAAAGAAAATTTTAGACAAAGTTCAGCCATTTTTCTGTGACAAAGGATGTAATTGGATATAGCTATGAGCTCCAAACACAATCAACCTGCTATTTATAACAGCCTAAATTGATCTTAAGGATAGAGATAACACAGTTGATCCCTTAGATGTTGCTGGCTTTGTAAGTTATCCTTGACACCAATCTAATTAATTCTAGACAGACATCTTATTCTCAATTATTTGTTAGAGAAAAGAACACATTCTGTTCCCAAAGGCTGCTATGGACACTTACCAAACGCTCTGTTATGTACAAGCCTTCAGGATATTTAAGTGCTTTTCATATAAACTGAATGGATTTGTATTCATATCAAACCTCAGCAGACATTACATGATTTTCTGTATGTGGTGTTCATGCTATGCATGAGATTGACTCAAGATTTTGTTAACCATTTCCATATCTTGGTTTCTTGGCTAATTATTCCTTATTCTTTTTTCATTTTTCCTATAATCTAACCCAGGCATTTCCTTGTTGTGCTCTAGAATTTTGCTTGAAATTGGTCAGGTCTTCATAATTGATGACATTTCTGTAACAAAGGAATTGTTGTAGTGGCACAGCATGGTGCTGTTTGTCTTGGTTCCTCCAGAACATAGCACAGTGCACTTCGGTTCTGTTTGTAGTAGTCAGGTTCATGTTGACGAGAAGAAAATCACAAAAACCCAGTTTATGGGAGGAACGGGCTATAGTTCACCTAAAGATCCAAGGAATGTTCCATGAATGGTGGAAAAGCTGGCTCCCTTTCACAGATCCAAGTAGAAAGAAAAAACAAACACCCAGAAAACACACCTTCTACCTGGAACTCAAATCTATCCCCAGTGAGACCTTAGGACTGGACTCCAGGATCAGCCCACAGTGAGACCTCCCCTAGTCAGGTGGCTGGAGATGCAAGCTACAAGTTTAATTTTAACACCGGGGTCAATGGGGGACATCATTAAATTTACCACACTGTTTGAAACCAATGAAAACAAATTAAAGAAAACTAGAAAGGCTTACATAATAAGAAAGGTCTATTAAATCACCAAACCAAAAATTTGAGAATATGGTTTGACTTTGGCCAAAGCTTGATCGAGTGAATCAAACCCACTGAAGCCCAGCTATCTCCTCTTGTCAGTATGATGATTTATTTCATTGGTTCCAGGATTCCACATCACATCACAGTATTAAGGTGGGAGAGGGAGAATAGAATATTTCCTATTCTAAGAAAAACCCGTTTAGACAAGGCCCAATAGTTATATCTTACTTTTAATCAATTCTCGTATACCCATCCTTGAATCAATTTTTGTGACTAGGGAAGGAGCATGTGTTGATCTATTAAGTTAATTCAAGACACTCTCAAACTCAGGGTAAACTAGCTGATTTTATTATGTATGCCAAATTAAAATTCTATGTAAGGCAGGGTTTTCTGCAAGTTCTTCATCTAATAGAATGTGTTTGACTGTGTGTGTGTGTGTGTGTGTGTGTGAGAGAGAGAGAGAGAGAGAGAGAGAGAGAGAGAGAGAGAGAGAGCAAGAGAAAGAGAGAGTTGTTGAGGATGGCATGTATTAGATTGACATATAGGATTGGGTTCTAGGTAGTCCAAAAAATGGCAATCTGCAGACTAGAAAACAGAGGACCCAGTCTTTCTTCCATTTATAAAACTCAATGCCTCCTCATTTTCAATCTGGCTCTGAAGTCCTGGTAGCTCCTTGGAAGGCTGGCAGAGCTGCAGTCTCAGGTTAGTGAAGGATGGCAGCAACCGTGAGAGAAGTGAAAGCAGATGATGCAGCTTTTCCATTTGGGCGGCCACTGGAAAGTGCAAAAGAGCTTGAAGGTGGGTCTTCCCACCTCAGTTACTCCTTTTTGAAAACACCCTCCTAGAATGTTTCCTGGGTGATTCCACATCCCAGAAAGTTGACAATCAAGCTCAGCTTTCACTGTATAGGCTATTTTCAGTACTCTTGGTTGCCCACCAGAACTAGATGATATGAATCTCTTGGTGAAGGCACCACATGCTGTGGTTTTAGGGCAAAGAGAAAGCAAACTGAAACTGAGATGGAAAGTTCTGCCCTGTTGGCTAGCTGCCATAGAGCTAGACTATGGTATGTGGGCTGCTAGGAGAAAAAGGTATCAAAACTCTTAAAAGTTGTGAATCCTGTGTGCTACACTATCAGCCTTCCAGGCAAGGTGGGTCAATGAATGGGATAGCAGCATTAGTGTTTTAGGGATAACCAACTGCTTTCTCATTGGATTTGAATCCTATCCCACAGGATAACCTTCAAGCCTGAACATGTGAACGTAGTCAAAAGCTTGTGGCTGACATGGTCATTGGCCTCAGTGGAGAAGCTACTGTTATTATTTTGCTTCATGGACATGTTCCTGTCAAGCTTCCTAGACTAATATTCATAGATTAGTGATATCTCAGAGAGAAGCTTATTTAAAGTGGGAAGTGTCTCATAACTGGTCAAATTGCTGAGAATAAGTGACCATTGAATATCCAACCCTCAGTGGGACATCTAAAGAACTTCCACCAAGGTTCAGAGAACATTGCACAAAAGGGAACAAATAAAAGGAGTTTTAGAGCAGGAGGAAATGATGGAGTGTGGCAGAAAGTTATCTTCCAGGTATAATATGGGCATTGCATTCATGTACTCACAGTAGCTGCAATTGCTTACACAAAATATACATAAGACTGGGCTCTTGAATAGTCCATATGGCTGAGGTAAGATCCTTGCCTAGTCCTGAGGACTCATAAGCATTTAACACTTGCTAGAGGGATGCATTTGTAGGATCCCACTCCTCCCTAAGGGGCTTTTAGAAGCTACCGGTTGCTGGGGGAGAGCAATACATTTTCTTCATTTTTACAGGTACTGGTAAATTACCCTTGCTCTATTGAATAACCCTACATCCATGCTCATATTAGCAACTCTAAACTCATTGAGTTATAAAAGAATAAGAAGAGAAAAATAAAGAAAACAACAAAAGAATATAGCTAACTATCACATATTCTAAACATTTCCATAAGTGAATTGATTCATATTGGCTGTAGAGATCCTAAAACCAAAATCAAAATTTAATGTGCAGCTTAGGAATGATAATGAAAATAATAATGGTTTCTTAGATCATTGTTCAACATTTCTTTTTTTTTAATTTTTATTTATTTATTTGAGAGTGACAGACACAGAGAGAAAGACAGATAGAGGGAGAGAGAGAGAATGGGCGCGCCAGGGCTTCCAGCCTCTGCAAACGAACTCCAGACGGTGCACCCCTGTGCATCTGGCTAACGTGGGACCTGGGGAACTGAGCCTCGAACCGGGTCCTTAGGCTTCACAGGCAAGCACTTAACTGCTAAGCCATCTCTCCAGCCCATTGTTCAACATTTCTATGGTTTTTTCTTCCTTTTCTCACTTTTCCTTTCCTTTTTTTTTTCTGCTTGCTCCCTTCTTCTGAGACAGTGTCACATTACATAGTGCTGGCCTGAACTTATCACGTAGCGCAGACCGGCTATTATCTTGCTGTAGCTTAGCCTCCTGATTGCTGGGAGAATAGACATGTACCACTATGTCTCACTCATTCCTTACATCATTCCTAAGAGGAAAGAGCAGTATCAAATCTTCTTGTCATTCAAAGCAAAGAAGTTTATATTTCCTCAACCTCCATTACCTCTCTACTGCTTTATATGCATTTTTTTCCCAAATAAGTATTTAATTCTGCTTCTTCTGTTCTGATTACAATGTGACTAAATTGGCCTCTCCTAATTGCCCTATTGTTCTGGTACTTGAAGCTTCTTCAAACATTCTGCTCAAAGCTCACATCAAAAGCCATGTATCTGTCAGCACATTCCTTCTTTCTCTGGGCAAACCAAGTCTATGTGCCAAAAGAGCACACCCCTCCGGCAATGGCTGAACTCAGTGATCAAGATGCAGCCATGGACCTCTTTCTAGTGTACCCCCTGGGCCTGTTTATGTGCCCGTTCCACGTGAACTAAACTTGCCATATATTACAAACAAGAGTGGCACATTGGCAACTGTACAAAGTTGCAGTTAGACTGAATGGGCAAGTTCTAGTACTCTGCTGTAAAATGTGATTACAGTTGATAATAATGCACACATACCTGTCACAAGAGTTAAAACAAAGATTTTAGGGCTGGAGAGATGGCTTAGCGGTTAAGCGCTTGCCTGTGAACCCTAAGGACCCCGGTTCGAGGCTCGGTTCCCCAGGTCCCACGTTAGCCACATGCACAAGGGGGCGCACGCATCTGGAGTTCATTTGCAGAGGCTGGAAGCCCTGGCGCGCCCATTCTCTCTCTCTTCCTCTATCGTCTTTCTCTCTGTGTCTGTCGCTCTCAAATAAATAAATAAATTTTAAAAAAACCACAAAGATTTTAAATTACTCCCTGCAAAGAAATGACAAATATTTAAGTAATAAAGATACTAGTTTACCTTCACAGTACAATGGATAAATACATCATCATATTGTAACCCATTAATATTGTCATTTTAAAATGTAAAATAAAAATAGTTTAAAAGATTAGGTTGAGCTGCAGAGATGGCTTAGTGGTTAAGGCACTTGCCTGCAAAGCAAAGGATACAGATTTGAATCCCTGGGACTCATGTAAGCCACATACAGAAGGTGGCACATGAATCTGGACTTCATTTGCCATGGCTGAAGGCCCTGATATGCCCATTCTCTCTCTCTCTCTCCCTCCTTCCCTCCCAAATAAATAAATAAAAATATTGAAAAGCAGCTTTATAAAAGCTTAAAGTTAGGTCCTTCCTCTTTATGGAAAGCTTCCATTTAGTAGGACTGCTTACAATATGTTATTATTTACAGCAAAATGTTCAAAAAACAGCTTCTTGCTGTTTTGTTGAAAATATATCTTTTATATCATTGTGAGGAATTTGAATATTACTGATAATATATATAACTTGGACCTCTTGAATTAAAGAGTAGAACTCAGACTTGCTTTATCTTTTGTAATGTGTTCTTGTAATTAGCTACTGTCTCTGTGACAAATTCAACTTCTGTAAACATGAATGTCATGGATATAAATGATATGAAAATCCATATAAAATACTTCACACTCTCCTTCATTCTTGGAGTAGTCCCAATGAGCTAACTATGAAAATCTAATTTTAAAAATTCCTATGGCATAATTAAGACTGTGTACAACCATGACAGCACCAACACATTTAAAATATTTTTAAATTTATGAGAATTGATCATTTTCTCCAAAACCATGTAAAATATTTTGACAGTGGATTATAGGCACACATTTCTTTAAAAGAAAAAAAGCACTATTTTTTCCTCACTCATAGTTCAGTTTTCATATGATTAAATATTTGTGATATATTTCTTTATTATAAAGACAATGTTCAGCTTTACAATATTCTAAAGACCATTATTTATATCTAATATGGTGTACTTTGATGATAAATTTGGGTTCACGCCTCATTTGTGTCATATATTCACTGTGACTATGTGGGTTAGTTATCTACCCTCAATTTACCTCAAAACTGAGAAGGATGGTATACAAAACTCACTAAGTATAAACATGAATCATGGTAGAGACACTGTGAATGCTATTATTAACCCCAAAGTCCTTAATCATTTATCCCCAGCTTTTTCTAGAGTGAGTATAGTTTTATGAAGAAGTGGAGATCCTTTAATATCCATTTCAACAATCTTCTGATACCATAAAATACCTCAATATGGTTCTTAAGAGATAAAGTCCAAAAGAATAAAAATATGTTTATTTCACTAAGGCATATAGCCACATATTATAACCTTCTGAGTTGCCTGAAAACAACTGGAGACAGTCACTGTACTTGGGCAGTTTATTTTTTGGGAAATGATGCCAGTAAGCTACACTGGGAGGGTGGGGGTGGGGTGGGTAGAATAGACAGAGTGGATGAGGGATAGGATATAGTATTGAGCAGAGCTCTATCGTAGCCATCTGAGGTTCAGTTGCATAAAGCCTCACTGAAGAGCTGTAGAAAATGCAGCTGAAATGTTCACCTGAGGGCTAGAAGAAAGAAATGTTTGCCCAGTGTTGTCCATCCTCTGATGTTCCTTCCGCCTGGGTTTACACATGTGCCAGTGCCATACAGACCCCTCAACTCAGCCATGCAGAAGGTCCAGATCTACAAAGGATGAAACAGATAGAGGGGTGGCGAGATGAGTGAGGTGGTAGAGGCTGTTCCATGATGATCTAAGGTGCCCACCACTGAATGGAGAAAGCAGGTCAAGAGGAGATAAGGCAGGGGTCCTGTGTCAGATATAGCATTGATGATGTGTGGGTGGAACCCTGGCTGGAAATTCTCTCCCACAGACTCTCACCCCTCTGCAGTGATCTGCAATATTTTCTTTATAACTGTTTTATGATGAAAGAAATTGAAGAGGGAATTTAAGTTAGAGACCAAAAAAAAAAAAAAAAATTGCAGGAACCATAACAGATGTTAATGGTCATTTCCTAGAATATAAGGATTAGGTAGCTCATTTCATAATCTCTTTCCTTAGATGTGCTCCCTTGAGTTCTACAAGAAACAGCCCAGGTAAGTGAAGTTGTGACCCATAGTTTGTGGATAAAGACAATGGGGTTTTTGAGAGTAACTTTCCCAGAGATGGCTGGTAAATGGCAGTGATTAATGAGGACTCAAACTAGGTCTCCTTGACGTTAAAATTACATTTTCAAACATTTTCTTTTTTTCAAACATTTTCTTAATGTGTCTTTAAGTTGCTTATAATTTTCTCTTTTTCAAAATCCAATCTGTTACAGTCAGGTTTGCATTGCTGAGAAATCACCTGACCAAGAGCAGCTTGTCCAACAACTCTAGCCAGTGACAAATATCCAAGTCTGATAATTATAACCAGCAACAAGCCTCTGGAGTTCCAATTCCACCCTTCCAGCTAGACTACTCACAGTCCTGGAAAAATTCATCTGGGGCCAGCAGCTATCCTCGGCAGCCATCTCGTGGTCCCAGCACTGCAACCCATGGTTTATCCTCATGGCTCCATCAGGTCTCCATGCAGGCATCCAGCAAACCTGCTTCACACTGCCCATGACCATTTCCAAAACACAATACCATGTTTCAAACTCAATGACCATCTCTTTCCTGCATTTCTTATACTTTTCAATACCAGGCAGGGTGCCAATTTGTTAATCCAGAAGGTAATAAAGCGAATTGTGAAGAACAGGACACTCCTTGAGCACGCAGGCCCCCTCAGAAGATTCTACATTCTTCCTGTTGCCCCAGTGCAGACCAGCTGACCAAGTCTCAATGGTTGTAATCTCTCATATAATTGCAGCTGAACAGGCAAAAGTTTCAGCCCAAAAATTTCTTTCTCTGACATATCCCTCTGCTCACACCAGTCCATTTCTAGGCAAAGCAACCCTGCACCAGTTCCCAGTACATGGCTATAACAGCAAGCCTCTCACATAGCTGCTTCTAGCCCAGTCCAGGCAAAGCTCTTTGTCACCATCATAAGCCAAACCTCACAGTCCATAGTTCTTACTGCATTCAGGTCTTTCAACTCTGCCTAGAATAGTCCATCAAGGCATCTCTTAGGCCAAGGTTTCAAATCCTCCCACATTCCTCTTGACAATCAGCTCCCCAAAAGGCCAAAGTCAGGTGTCTAACAATAGTCACACTCCTCCGGTACCAACTTTGCTGTTGCAGTAGGGTTCATATTGCTTGCACAAATCACCAAACCAAGAGCAGATTTGGGGTGCAGGAAGGCTTATTTTGGCTTGCAGGCTCAAGGGGAAGTTACATGATGGCAGGGGAAAATGATGGCATGAGCAGAGGTGGATATCACCCCCTGCTCAACCTAAGTTGGACATTAGCAAAAGGAGAATGTGCCCAACACTGGCAAGGGGACACTGGCTATAATACACATAAGCCCACCCCTAACAATACATCGTTTCCAGGAGGAGTTAATTCCCAAATCCCCATTTGCTGAGAACCTGGCATTCAAAACATTTAAGTTTGTGGGTTTCATCTGAATCCACCACAGATACATCTTCTGATAGACTTTCTGTGAGGTATTTACTGATTAATAATCTATGATTAGCCTGTACCCTCAGTCTAGGGTAGTCAATAAAAAGATTGAAAACCTCAACATGTCTATCATTTAATCTGTTATTTTAATCACTTGCTATTGATTAAACAACTAGAGGATAGTGTATATCCAAAGAAAACTGTGCTCTCAACTGTGTGGGAGAGCTTGCCAAGTCCTTGTGGGATTTCAGGGTGTTTATTATTTAGCTTCTAGATGGTAGAGAAATGGTTTGAATCTGAAAACAGTATTGGAAAGTACATTAATGCACTGTAAAGTGATTTTCATGGAACTGTAATATGACCTCACAGGTGATGATTAAAGAAAGGCAGTTTCTCAGGTGAAAATGTAAACAGTGTCATCTGGTAGCCTGAGGCATTGGTAGTAGTCCTGAACCTAAAGCCAGAAGTCATGAGTCAGGGTCTACCCATGCCACACCTATGACCCAAGTTAATTCCATAAACCCTCCAAAGGCAGCTTAGTGATTTCTAAATTAGGTGAAATATACTGACAGATAATCATAGAGGTTGTGATGAGATAATATGCTAGAGAACTCTGAATGTGGTATAATGTAAGAGGCACTATGCCTTTAAATGCAATCAACAGACCCTTGACCTTTGCACTCAAAAATGGTGCAGCTATAGTGACAAATCCAGGAGTCAAAAGAGCCCAGAAGCATAAAAACTACATGCAAATCTGCCCACACTTAATGGTTATGATTACTACTTATATTTCAGTGGTATTCTAGTTAATGGAATTGGTACTTGAAACATTAACCTAGTTTTCTTCTTATGATAATTAAAATAACATATAACAGGTCTGGAGAGATTGCTCAGTGGTTAAAGGTATTTGCTCGCAAAACCTGACTTCCTGGGTCCAATAACCCAGTACCCGCATAAACCTCAATACACAAAGTGGTACACATGTCTGGAGTTTGTTTGCAGTGGCAAGAAGCCCTGGTGAACCATTCACTCTTACTCTCACTCATCCTCTCTGCTTGTGAATATAAATTACTTTCTAAATATTTTTTATTTTATTTTATTTTTATTTTTATTTATTTATTTATTTTTGGTTTCTCGAGGTAGGGTATCACTCTAGCTCAGGCTGACCTGGAATTCACTATGGAGTCTCAGGGTGGCCTTGAACTCACGGTGATCCTCCTACCTCTGCCTCCCGAGTGCTGGGATTAAAGGCGTGCGCCACCATGCCCGGCTTTAAATATTTTTTAAACCACATAACATAATATCTAGCATCATGACTATGCCTTAATGTTAAGAAGTTCTGGGGATTGAGCCCAGGGCCTTGCACGTACTAAGCAATTATTCTGCCACTGAGTTATACCTGCAGACCACCTTTTAAATATATTTAGGAATACAGTTAATCATGTTAAGTATATCCCTATTTTTATCAAATAGGTATCCAGAACTTTCTCATCTTGGGAAGGGAAGGAGAGGTTGGAGAAAAGCAAAAACGAAACTAAATCCAAAATGGACTGGTACCATAGAAACTTTTATCCTTGGAGATACACTAAAATAAACAACCTTCAAAAGCAGTAAGTGGGTGCACCTGAAAAGAAGGGCCTTGGAGAGGATAGGATGAAGCCTAAGCTTAATTTTGTTTTTGTCTCTGGCCTGTAACTCTCAATTCCATAAATCAGTTGCTACACAAAATAATCTGTTAATCAGAGAGACCTATAAGGTTCCCAAATCAAGACAGGTTTCTGCCAAAGCACTTGATTACCCACCTGAGGTCAAAGGTAAGACCCTATTGCTGAATACACCATATGCTGCCAACACAGAGCATGGAGAGATCTGGCTGGAATCCAGAAGAGCGCCAGTGCCTCCAGGTAGTTAGGCCATCTAGTGATGGAAAGCACTACACAAACTATTGGGGAAAAGTGGCCAACAACTGTCTGAGCAACAAGAGGTCTAAGCTACTCAGAAGCAAACACCATAACAGAGTGTACACACCAGTGCAACAGTGGCACACAGACTTGGTGGGTAGCTAATAGCTTTCATATTGGCTAAGACATCCACTCAGTGTAAAGGAACTCATAACTGGAATTGGGAACTAGATCAGAGCCCTAAGGAGATAAACATTATGCTCTCCAATATCAAACTCTCACTAGTCTTTGGCTATAAAAGGGGTTGCATACATCAAATTCTCCCTAAATTATTAATGCTTATTCCATTTAAACTATGGTAACTTCTTTCTCCATTGGAGAATCTGTTCTTTTTTTTTCAGAAGGTAGTGAGACCTGAGGAGATAAACTACCCTTTGCACTTCAGCCAAGACGCAGCTGAAACCACAGAGGAAATAGGAAGATGAGCAAAAGTGCCCCCTCTTCTACAAAATTTCCTGAGCCATTTTGGGTGAATTATAAGTCTACCCTAGGCTAAGGAAATTTTGTAGAAGAGGGGCCAAAAAGATTATAAGAGCCAAAGATTAATATTTCATGCCAAGGACATTTCCTCCCCCCCCAAAAAAAAATAACTGTCTGCTGCTCCCACAACACATAACACACAACCCCATAGGGAATACCTAAAACCCCACTGAGGAGGGTCCCCAGTGGAATGGGGACATGGGGAAAGAGGGTACCAACACATGATGCATCCATATGAAATATGTTATTAATCATAATAATTACTATTATAATAAAAAGAATGAATTAGGAAAAATCTGAAACTCTATAGCCATTAAACAGTAGCTCTTCTTTTCTCCCCCGCACCTCCTGGTAAGTACTGTTCTGCTTGCTTTTTCCACTGAGTGCTGGCTTTTATCAGATCTTCCCATGCACTAAACATTTAACGTGTTCTGTGTTTCCCAATGGCTGAGTTGTCCTATTCTCAAAGATTCCTTGAAAGGATTTAATTTCACAGTTTTTCTCCATATGTGGCAGTCGTTCAGAGTCCTTGAATGTAAAATGTCCTCCATTTTCTCATGTGTTTGTGATTAAGCCTCATCCTAGCTGGTGCAGCCTTCAGGAGATGCAGTCTTGCTGGAGGAGACGTGTTGATGTGGGTGTGCCTTGGGGTGTTATAGACCAGCCCGACTTGCTCACCTCAGACATCTAGCTTAATCTCTCTACTCCCCCCCCACACCCCCTGCTCTTAGGAGATGTGATTACCTGGAGTTGCCCTTGCCATCCTATCTCTGCAGTGATGAAACTTCCCCCTTGAGACCATATGCTGAAAATAAACCCTTTCCTTCCATAAACCGCTTCTGATCTGGTGTTTTGCCCCAGCAGTGAAAAACTGATGACTACCGTAATATTAGTAATACTTC
This sequence comes from Jaculus jaculus, assembly GCF_020740685.1. Classification (NCBI taxonomy): domain Eukaryota; kingdom Metazoa; phylum Chordata; class Mammalia; order Rodentia; family Dipodidae; genus Jaculus; species Jaculus jaculus. The sequence continues at coordinate 17,388,097 of NC_059107.1, read as the reverse complement.
CTCTTCTATTTCTGGGTAAAATGTTCTTTTACATGATGCTACAACTTGGTTCTGATGCATTTGAATTCCTATTAATCAAGGGTATGTGTAAATAGGAAAGTGAGTGAAAAACAAGCTTAGACAACAGGGATGGGCAGGTCTGTGTGAGGAAAAGTGGCAGGAAGGTGGAACATCATGGTATTTGAACAACAACAGAAAACAAACCCTGGGAGCTTAGCCTTGAGGTATCTCTGCCTCTGAAGTTTCAAAGGGAAATTTTCTCCCTGCCAAAGCTTTAGGACAGAGATGAAAAGACCTGTTCCATCACCACCTCCCAGCAAAATTGCCTGAAGGGGAAATAGCTGTGGTTTAAGTAAACTTTATGTGATGTTTCTTCAGGAAGGTACAGGCTGACTCAGACTGTGTTCCTAATTCCTTTGTTAAATTCTCTGTGCTAGCTTCTCAGTTGGCAGCTTGATTCCCCCTTTCCGTGCAGAATCTTTTGCAGTGTCTCTGTCCACCTGCACTCTGTATTTTACTAAGGTTAGAAGAGACATCTTAGGTGATGTGTCCTTCCAGTTCAGTTGCGAATGTTACAGTTTTAAATGCCCCTTATAGGCTTGTGACTCTAGATGTTGACACTATCCTGGAAGGCTGTAGAACCTTTCAGAGGTGGGGCTTAGCTGGCAGAGGAAGGTCACAGAGCTCAGGTCCTTGGAGCTATTTTATCCTTACCCACTTCCTGTTACACGCTTTGCTTCTTGGTCAACATGATGCAAATACACTCCATTTTATTCTCCTGCTACCATGTTGTTCCACCAAGACCTTCCCCATCATAGTGAATGAAATCCTCTGAGAATATGGGCCAAAAATAAACCTGTCCTCCTTAAATTGTTTCTAACATGTATTGTTGTCACAGTAACTCAGAAAGTAACTAACACACAAAACCATGTTGCTGGAATACTTCTGTTCACTTCGCTTCCACACACTCAGAAATACATACGTAGGTAAGCATACAAGATAAGACAGTAGCAGATGGGATCAATTCTGGCTTACTATTTATTGGATGACTGATATTTAAGTCTGATGGTTAGCAACTCCTCACTCCTCTCCTCTCAAGCCTAGGAAACTATAATCCAATTCTCTGATATCATGAGTTGAAGTATTTTACAAATTTCATGTAAGTGCTGCCATGCAGTATTTTTCTTTTAGAATTGCACATATTTATTCCACCTAGAATAGTGTCCTCAAGGTTTATACATGTTGTATCATAAGAATGATAGTCTTTAAACTCCATCATATTATCTCATTTCTAATATTAGTTAGAGTTCTTGAGAGGAACTGATGGAATGGATTCATACTGTTAAGGGAATTTGTTAGATCAACTTATAGATAGAAGCTGGGAAGTCTAACAATATACCAATCTGCAGGCTTGAAAGTTAAGGAATCTGGTAGCTGCTCAGTCCATGAAGCTGAATGCTTCAGCAGTCCCAATCAGCTACTGGAGACCAGAAAGATTCCTGACGAGCAGAGTTTCTGGTCTTCAGTCCCCATTGGAATGCTGAGGAAACTTGGTTCCAGTGCCAAAAGATAGTAAAAACAGAGTAGACTCATGTACGGAAAACAGCAGGGCAGCAATTTAAAAAGCACTCAACAATGAGTACCGTGGGCAACCTATGTTCTCTCAGAAGTTTTCAATATATAGCTCCCCCCCCCTGCATTGGACAAAGAACTTCTTCAATCAGTTAATCCTTCCAGAAACAACCCCACAGACCCTCCCAAGAAGCATGTCTCTTAATTCCTAATCTGATCAAGTAAACAACAGAAATTAGTGGTCACGCTTCTGGATATTTATCCAAAACAATTGGCATCTAGGACACACACACACACACACACACACACACACACACACACACACATATATATATGGATGACGGAGTGCCTATATATATATATATTATATATTATATTATATATATTAATATTATATATATATTATATTATAATATAATAAACAGTTTAAATGCCAAACCATCCTAGAATGAAGCAAATGTAGCATATGCACAGTATTATATTATTCGGTCCTAAAATAGATGTAGTCCTTCAATTGACTCAGAATCTGGAGATCTGTCTTTTTTACTGTTGTTAATTATTCATTCAATATTTAAGAATTAACTATTTCACACACATACAAAGTCAGATTTATGCCTTAAACTAGAATCTTTGTGACTTTGCAGCACTGACCCACATCTCAATAAGGTGAGGACCCCTGTAAGCTGAGAAGGCATTGCCTCTTAGGATGGATTAGTGCTCTGTAATACAAAGCAGTGTTGCGTGGTCCATTTTCTTTTACATTTCCAGGCCATCCCCAGTAATATTAAAGTTTAATGTCTTTTGGATTTTAAAGTAAAAAAAAAAAAAAAAAACCACTCTTTTTTTTGTGCCTTCAGAGACTGTATGTCCCTTTGTCTGAGTCATCAGCCACGAAGAAGAAAGCACACCCAGTACTAACCCTGGCCTGTCCCTTGCCAGGGAAAATAGCCTTTTCATATCACTCATGCTGTCTTAGGTTCCTTTTTAAATTTTTTATTAATATATATGTATATATTTTATTCCTTTTTATTTCATTTTATTCCTTTTTATTCTCTTTTATTCCCTTGCCTCTGGTCCATTTTCCCTGGGGTGCTCCTCAGTGGGATTATGGTACACACGGTGGTTCATGAAGGTCTTGATCAGATAAAATGATAAAATATGAAGAATTAAAAGCTACTGGAATTCATGCATGAATGACCTTCAGAATCATCTCAAGAAAATACCCCATGTCCCTGACCCCCACATTTAGTGTGCTTTCAGATCTACATTTGCTCAGGTTTTGGCTTTGTGTTCTGTTTCACTGCCTGGCAATAGATTCAGATGACTGACAAGCTTTGCATGTGTATAGATATAGAAACCATCAGTATGGGATATGATGGGTGCTCTCCGTGGTGCTGAAAGCAAAAGTCTGGGAAACAAACGCAGCAGAAAAGCTAATTCCAATAAAACCCACACTCCAAGATAGACATAGGCACTTGTGCTTTGCCCTAAATAATTATACATCTCAATTGCAATATTTCAGTCTTTGAAATTATGTAGTCTGAGCTGCTCTTGAACTGGCAATCTTGCTGCCTTCATGTCCCAAGTTGTGGCATTATATGCAGGTATTAGCATGCCTGACATGATCATTGTCTAAAAATATAAATTAAGTATGCATAAGCAGATGAGAAAACTGAAATATAGACAGGTTAGTTTATTCCACTCCTCACCACTCAGTAGAAAGCTCTCTTTTATATATCTCTGTCCTAGATGTGTGTGGGATATAAGTTGTTTGCTGAAGAAAGAACAAAACAAAATGGTAGCATAAGGATCAAACAGGGAAAGTAGATGGTGGATTAAGAAATTAAACTCCTGGCCATGATGGCACATGCCTGCCGTCCCATCTCTGGGTGGCTCAGGTGGGAGAATTGAGAGTCCAAGGTCAACCTAGACATATACTGAGATGTTCAGTCTAATAATAAAAATCCTGTGCCACTGGGGTTTTTTTCAGGAAGTCTTTTTCCATTCCTATATTATGGAAAGTTCCTCCTATATTTTCTTCCAATAGTAGCCAAGTTTCTGGTTTTATATTAAGGTCTTGATCCATTTGGACTTGATTTTTGTGCATGGAGAGATGTGTGGATCAAGTTTCAATTTCCTGCATATGGTTTTCCAGTTTGTCCAGCACCATTTGTTGAAGATGCTGTCTTTTTTCCAACCTATATTGTTAGAGCCTTTGTTGAATATCAAGTAACTGTAGTTGCTTGACCCCAAGTCTGGGTCCTTGATTCTATTCCACTGGTCTATACTCCTGTTTTATGCCAGTACCATGCTGTTTTTATTACTATGGCTTTGTAATATAGCTTTCTATCAGGTATGGTGATGCTTCCAGAGGTATTTGTTTTGCTGACAATGTGCTTGGATATCCGAGGCCTCCTGCCTTTCTATATGAATTTTCATGTCATTTTTTTTTCTACCTCTGTGAAGAACAGTGTTGGGATTTTAATTATAATTGCATTAAATCTGTATGTTTCCTTTGGTAGGATTGCCACTTTCACAATGTTAATTATGCCTACCCAGGAGCATGGGAGGTCTTCCTATTTTCTCAAATCCTCCTCAATTTCTTTTTTGAGTGTTTTTATATTTTCATTGTATAGATCTTTCACTTCCTTGGTTAACATTATTCCAAGGTATTTTATTGCACTTTTGCTATTGAAAATGGGACAAAGTCTCTTATTTTTTCTCTGTATCTTTGTCATTTGCATATGGAAAGGCTACTGATTTTTGTGCATTGATTTTGTATCCTGCTACTTTGCTAAAGGAGTTAATCACTTTCAAGAGTTTTTGGAGGGAGTCTCTCAGGTCTCTTACATATAGAATTATGTTGTCTGTGAATAAAGCTAACTTAACTTATTCCTTTTCAAATTGTATCTCTTTTATTTCTTTCCCCTGTCTTATTGCTTGAGCTAGGACTTCCAGTACTATATTCAAGAGCACAGGTGAGAGTGGACACCCCATCATGTTCCTGATCTCAATGGGAATTCCTCCAGTCTCTCTACAATTAAGTATTAATTGGGCTTAGGATCTTTTATATGGCCTTTATTATGTTAAGATATGAATTGTCCATGCCAATTCTCTCCAGTGTTTTGATCATGAAGTGATGTTGTATTTTGTCAAAGGCCTTTTATTGCATCTATTGAAATGATCATGTAGTTTTTGTGTTTAACCTTGCTTATATGGTATAACACTGAAAAATTTCCATATGTTGAACCACCCCTGCATTGCTGGGGTGAATCCCATTTGATCAAGGTGGATAATGCTTTTGATGTGTTGTTGGATTGTTTGTGAGAATTTTGTTTATGATCTTTGTGTCTAAGTTCATCAGGGAAATTGGTTGGTAGTTTTCTTGTGGCATCTCTGCATGGTTTTCAAATCAAGGTGATACTAGCTGCATAAAAGGAGTTGGAGAGCTTTCCCTGTTCTCCAGTTGTGTGGCTCAGTTTGAGAAAGATTGGTTGAACTTGGTACCAGCACAAGGGTGAAGAAATTGACACAGATAACAATCAACTCTTACCAAATCAGATATCCAGAGAAAAAGAGGCTTCCAAGACCTCATCACTAAAGTAGACCTAAAATAAACTCAACATGGCTCAGGGAAATTTGCAGAAGAGGGGACAAAAAGAATGTCAGAGCCACACAGTGGGTCATGATATACAGAGACATTTCCTCCTACCTATAGCTGATGGCTAACTCCTCAATACATGACATATATACCCCAGGAAAGAGGGGCCAGGTGGAGGAGAGAGACAAACAAAGGTACCAAATTGACTGTATTCACTGTAAACAATACTAATCTAAAAAAAAAAAAAGATTTATGCCCTTTCCTTTAAAGACAGTGTTGGCAAGTCATAGGTATTCTATCTTTTCCCTTAAATATCTATTGCTGGTCATGCTAGCCTAATTAACAGAGTGCTAAGGTCAAATAGAATCCAACTAAATGCTACAGCTAATTTGTTTCTAAATATTCTCATTTGAAAATGCTGGTTTATTTTACAATACATTATTAAATACTTAAATGTTAAGCTTTTAAAAAGTAGAAAGAAAATATCTTCCAAAGTCAAGAGTTGCCTAGAATATGCTTTATTTTTTAGCAATAAGTATTATTGATCAGGAGGAAACTATAGAGCTACTAAAACACAGATCAGAGAATTGGCTTTGGCAGACCAAATGAATGCATCAGTACAAGACAGCCAAGTTTACCTAGAAAGTCAGTCAATACTGGTGGTCCACAAATCTTAGTCTGTCTTCTTCCTGACTTTGGAAAGAGAGTACACACCAAACACACACACATACACACACAAAAAAAATTATTTTATTTCAATTTATTTATTTATGAGAGAGAAAGAAAGAAAGAGAGTCTGAGAGAAAGAAAAAGAGTCAGAGAGAGAGAGAGAGAGAGAGAGAGAGAGAGACAATGAGCATGCCATGGTCACTAGCCCCTGCAAAAGAATTCCAGATGTATGTGACTCCTTGTGTATCTAACTTTACATGGATACTGGTGGGGAGTTGAACCTGGGTCCTTAGGCTTTGCAGGCAAGCACCTTAACTTCTGAGCCATCTCTCCAGCCCACACAATTTTATGTCACTACATGTATATGTCATTTGTAGATGTCAGATGGGCATGTTTTAAATAATAGATGACAACATAACAGGAATGATGTATACATGAGGAATGGATTGATTGGTACAATTAATCTTCACTGGAAGCTTTCCACTCTTTCTACCCTCTGTGCATTTCCTCCAGCACACCTCCTCAATCAATTACGTTTTTTGCCTGTGTATTCATTTCACGACCTAACATCACTCAACTTATCAACCAAAGAAGATTGATGTAACCAAAAGAACCACTCCTGTGAAATCAACAAAAGGAACATAATGGAAATTTGAGTTAACAACTCAATAATACCAGCCTAAGGATCTAAAAGCTTAAAGTTTATAATGCAATCTGGATAACTATATTTTGTTGGTTAAAAAAAAAATGTAAAATCTTGAATGAGAATTACCTGATCTGGGACATGCTCTCTTCTGTGGCCTCAGCAGATGAGGCAGGCCAAGCTGAGGTGGGGGGGGGGGGGGGTTGCAGAGACCTTAGCAGCATTCATGGACTATGACAGGCATCCTTGCCACAGGATATTCTGATGAAGAAAATAAAAAGAATGGCTTGATTTCAATTATCGAGGCAGTTTGTCATCAGTACAAAATGCAGTGTTTAGGAGACATCAAAACTTTCATGTTCTAAGGCCAAGAAGGGATTTAGTCATAGGAATTTGAATTCCCAACAGAGAAGCCTGTGATGTTTCTAGAGGATCAAGTTCATAGAGTACCCTATGTCTGATTGTTGGGGGCTGCAGTCATGTCACACTGACACCTCAGTACCATATGGGCTGAGCTGTTCTAATTATTATGTAGTAAAAGGAAATTAATGGAATCCACATTGGAAAAGAAAGATAATTTATTTTCAGTCATGGGAAATTTCCAGTGTCTCTTGAGAATGGAATTAGTTAAGAAAACAAATGAAATTTAATATGGTAACTTTATAAGTTTAATTTTATGCCAATAATTTAATTGACGGGTATCCAAGCTCATTCAGTCATGTGGACATGCAACAGCATGGATGACAATTGCTCAATTTCCCCATATCACCTCTCTTCTAAACAGCACCCTATTTGTTGTCCTCAGGCCTTCCTTTTACCCTTAACAAACTTGCTGATGTATTTTTGGAGTAATCACCTCACATTAGCAAATCCTGATGAAAGCATTATAATAAATCAAGCATATTTATTTCCCTTTCATCAGTTTGGTTCATTTGGACTTGTGCTCATGGCCTCTTTTCAGACACTGCTTTTTATTTAAGTGGAATAAATAATCAAAATATCCTCTCTATGCCTGTAGCAAAGGGGAAGATCTGGAGTGTTTGGGGGTTGTGTTTGATCTATTTACAGGTTTTTTCAGAACTGTGAGTCTATAAATTTATTTATGCTAAGAACATTTTTAAACTCCAGCTTCATATCCAATGTAGATTTCAAAGGAAGTTTAAGCAGTGCAGATCTCTCCTGTTGAAGTATCGAGTATCAAACATGGTATTTGATGTCCAAGAAACTTGTAAAGCCTTCATTTTCCTTTTAGCAAAGAAGGTCATAATTTTTCACAATCAAAAAGGATCTGAAGCTCCAATTTTTATATTTTATTCACAAGTGCTCTCTCCTACAATTTGATTCTTTCCCCTCTAGCTCTTCTTTTCTTGATAGTTTATCTATTCTCAGGCTCCTTGGGTTTGTTCACAAAAGTCACCCTGTGTTTGCTCATGCCATCATTCCCAGTGAAGAGGGATGCATGTACTGAATGAAATACTGAGGACTTATGTAAGAATGAAGTTGGTGGACTGACCTTGGAGAATATAAAACCTCAGAAATGAGCTCACACACTAACAAGGCATAGCAATAGGGATGTCTCTGCAGCACTTTTTCACCTATATTAACTTCATAGATGTTTCCTTCCTGCTCCAGTGTATGGTGATTTTTAGGGGTGGTACTAGGTATTGAGCTCAATAGCATTGTGCATATGGTCGGCAAGTGCTCTGCCATTGAGATGTATTCCCAGCCCTCCAGTGTGCTGTGACCAACCACATTTAGATCAGCATTTTTTTTGTCTTGTTGGCACTCTTAAAAAAAAAGGGGGGGGGGGCTTTTGGGGTTGGAAGGGAATAGCTTAATCAACACATTGCTTGCTTTACAAGGATAAGGCCTTAATCATCAGAACCCCCATAAAAATGCCAAGCATTTGGTGGTTCACATCTGTAGCACTGGGAAGAAGACATACAGATCGCTGAGGCTCACTGGTCAGCCAGAATGGCTTAATCCATGAGCTCCAAGCCAACAGGAGACCTTGTCTGAGGAGAAGGTGAACAGCATTCCTGAGAAACTACACCAGAAGTTGTCCTCCAGCCTTCAAATATATACACATACACATATACACAAGCATAAAATGTGACATTTTAAGAAGCTGGCAATTGAGACAGCCATGAAGATTATGGTAGGGCAATTTTCAACATTGAAAAACTACTCACTATAATTTTAAATGTATTCTCCTAACAATATTAGCAATTCCTTTTTTGTACCAGGAAGATGGGAAGGGAATGAAGGAAACAGTCACAGAGAACTGGACAACACAAAAACTGTTTTAGTCATAACCATGTGCCCCAGTATATGCCACTAACTACCTAGAAAATAATCACTGGTGGTCTGGAGAGATGGGTCAATGGTTATGGCACTTGCCTGCAAAGCCTAATGACATGGGTTCAATTCTCCAGTACCCACATAAAGCCAGATGCATGTAAAGACACATGCATCTGCAGTTTGTTTGCAGTGGTGGAGGCCCTGGCACACCCATTCTCCTTGTCTTTCTTCTTGCTATCTATCTCTGCTTGCAAATAAATAAAATATGTTTAAAAATAATTGTTGCATCAATCCTCCTGCCTCTGCTCTCAAGTAGTGGGATTATAAGTGTGTTCCACCTTGTGAAGCCTAGTTAATTTTTGTGAATAAATAACATAACTTTTACTATACTAGCATTGTGTAATTTCTGCAGTTCCTGAAAATTTAAGGAAATGAAAGGAAAGCAAATTGCCACTACCAAAAATCACAAAACTCAATAGGAAGAAAATGAGAAAGTGATTTCATGGGACGAAATTCCTAGATATTCTCCAGCAAAAAAAAAAAAAAAAAAATACTATTAAGCTGAAGATGATCCTGTATCTTGGGATAATATTTTCAAGAGCATAATTGTTTAAATATGCATTTTTAAACAAAGTGTTGGCTTTTAAAGGAAAGCCTCTATTCAGAAAACTTTGAACTTCCAGATCAAGGAGCCTGGTAGATTAGTCTTCAGGTCAGGGCCATCTTTGCTTGGTATAACCTCAAGTGAAGGGGAAGTGGTAAGGTGGCACAGAGGGCCTCTGTTAGAATGATGCCAACCCTGTTCTTGGGGTCTCCGCTCTGGTGCTCTCATCAATCCCCAGAGTTCTGAAACCAGGCCAGTGATTAGTGTTGAGTTATATACATTTGGAGGTGGGACTAAAGCATTCCTCCCATAACACTGTTCATCTTATCTGGCTCTCCAAGTTCACCGCCACTTTACCTGCACATGATGTTATAGCTAAGGTGAACATCTCCCAGGAACTCCAATACCACCTGTTTTCTCTCAAGTCTTGGAAGGTAAACATGTCTTTCCCTGAGAACAAGGTAGAAAAATTTGACTTAAAGTCCAATATATATATGTGTATGTGTGTCTGTGTGTGTGTGTGTGTGTGTGTGTGTGTGTGTGTGTGTGTGTGCTTTTTTGGACCACAGGCTCATACTCAGGGATGCCATGGGATCTGGGAGAGAGTAGGTGTGTTTCTCATGTACCAGGACATACACTTGGTGAATAGAAGGGAGATATGGATTGCAGTTTTTATTTCTACTTTCACTTTAGCAAGCTAAAGCACAATGCAAGATGCATGAAGGTTATGTCAGGAAGTCTTACTATTATGACAAGTAATCAAAAGTAACCTTCGAGGGCTGGAGAGTTTGCTGAGTGGTTAAGGCACTTGTGTAGGAAGCCTAAGGACCCATGTTTTTCTCTCCAGGGCCAACATAAGCCAAAGGCACAAAGTGATGTCATAGCATAAGATTGCACATGCACACAAGGTGGCACACAGGTCTGGAGCCGACTGTAGTGGCTGGAGGCCCTAGGGCATCAGTTCTCTATTGCTCACTCTTGTTCTCAGTCTCACATAAAAAGTCCCATCTATTGGGCTTGCCTCAAAAAAAAAAAAAAAAAAAAAAGGAATCTTAATGGAAAGAAATGTGTTTAATGGTCTTTGTTCAATCCTAAAGTAGATAACTTTCACTCCCACGAAGTCAGAGTCCACACTTCCTATGAAACTTTTAAAACAAGGGTGCACCACAGGTATCATGAATGCCATAAAAAATGCACTACCAAAAATCAAAAAATTAGAAAGAAAAACATCCAGACTATGTATCCATTGCCCTCACAGCCAACTACCAAATAGAAAGGGTACTGAAAGATGCAAGAGAGAAACATTTTGTTACATATAAAGACAACCCAATCAGAATAACAGCCAGTTTTTCAATGGAAAATCTAAAAGCCAGATGGACATGGAATGGAGGTATTTATTTTTGTTAACTTTTTTATTTATATTTATTTTTTATTGACAACTTCCATGATTGTAAACAAGATCCCATGGTACTTCCCTCCCTCCCCCCACCTCCACCTTTGAAACTCCACTCTCCATCATATCCCCTACCCCCCTCAAGCAGTCTCTTTTATTTTGATGTCATCACCTTTTCTTCCCATTATGATGGTCTTGTATAGATAGTGTCAGGCACTGTGAGGTCATGGATATCCAGGCCATTTTGTGTCTGGTGGGGAATACTGTAAGGAGTTCTACCCTTCCTTTGGCTTTTATTTTCTTTCCATCACCTCCTCTGCAATGGACCCTGAGCCTTGGAAGGTATGATTGAGATACTTCAATGCTGAGCACTACTCTGTCATTTCTTCTTAGCAGCATGGTATCTTTTGAGTCACTGCCATCCAAAAAGCAAAGGAAGGTTCTCTAACCAAAAGTGAGAGTAGCATTAATATATGGGTATGAGCATTAATAAAAATGCTTACTCAGCAGTTTTGTGAGCATAATATATACATTTAGCCAGACACCAGTAGACATTACACCCCCTGGGTTTATGACTACCCTTGTTGTAGGTTTTCAGTATCAGGATGAATTCCATCCCATGAAACAGGCCTCCAGTCAACTTAGAGGGCAGTTGGTTTCCCCATAACAGACATGCCACTATTGCACCTGTTGGCTCATTTGGCCTAGCTGGCCAAATATGAGGCTTGAAGTGTCCACTGTTGGGTATCTTCACTGGTGATTTCCTTCTCTCCCATTGAACTTCATGCAGCATGTCTTTTTCCAGGTTTCTGTCTGCTGGTCTACAAGGAGGAGATTTCAGCTCAGCCCCAACAGTATTTCTTAATGACCTTTCAGCCCAAGTATGTGGAGTCTTCAGCAATAGGTTCTTAGCATCTATTCCTGGTGGGAAACCAAGGGCCTAGGCAATGGACTGTAATGTTTTGGGGGAATCAAGGATCTCCCTGGCCAACAACTGAAAATTTTCTAGTTACAATTTTATGGCTCCTGTGTGTTCCATTGGCCAAAAAGTTAGGTTTCCATATGACTTATTTATATCCTCTTCAATTTTGTTTAGCTTTCCCTCCACCTTTCCTTTACTCAATCTCTTCCTCTGACCTTAAAATTCAATAAAGTAAAAAATATATATATATTAGAAGAATCAATAAAGAATAAGTTTTTGGAAAATATAAACAAAATTGACAAATCCTTAACCAAAATAACTAAAAGGAAGAGAAGACCTTAATCAATAAGATTAGAAATGTAAAGAGTGGCATTTCAGCAGATATAAAATAAACTGAGACAGTCATAGGACATACTTCAAAATCCTAGATTCCATCAAATTGGGAAATCTAAAGAAATGGATGAATTTCCCTTTATGTATAGCTTACCAAAGTTAATCCCAAAGTCAGTAAATAATTTAAACAGATTTATAACAAGCAAGTAGAGTAAAAAAATAATTAAAATCTCTCAATCAAAATAAGGTCAGGTCCAGACAAGTTCACTGCAGATTTCTATCATTTATAGAAAAGTCGACACTGGACTGGGAAAGTGGCTAGCAATTAAAGGCATTTTCTTTCAAAGCCTGTTTGTTTTGGTTGGTCTTGGGTCAACCCACTTAAAGCTAGATGCACAAGTGTCACATACTTCTGGAGCTTGCTTGCTGGAAGCAAGAGGTCCTGGTACAACCATTCATTCCCCCTCTCTGTACTGCTTAGGAACGGAAAACCTAATCTGTATAGACAAAACATCATCCTTCAAAAACCAGTGACAATCTGCTAGCAATCTTTAATTGGATGTTATCCCTTTATATTATTTCCTGTGTGTCTATTAAGAGAGACTTTGCTTTCTTTGGGGCCTTTTCCCTGGGACCTAGAAAGATGCAAGAATTTTCTACCTGTGTGTAATCCGTGTATCTAAGATTCAAACAGGAATTCTGAAAAGGAAGATATTGTACATTTCTGGACAATTGTAAGAATTTTATTGAAAGGTATAAAATTGACATAATATTAAGGATTTTGAAATGCAAAACAAAGTGAATTCCAAGGAAAGGAAAAAATGTGTATTTATAATTTTGCATCATTTTTCTTTGATTTCATTCCACATTTAACTTGAAATGGAATGCTCAGTAAGAATACTTGTAATTCATCTCTAAATTTGTGATATAAAATTCCAATTTAAGTCACTTAAATATTTCTAGAAAGATATAAATATTTAGTGACTTTTGCTACATGTAATTTACTTGTTTAAGTGCATATATCAATATACTAAGTTGTTGACAGATTAGAATTACTGTTTCACAATATACATGAATTAGAGCCCAAGTTCCCTCAATAGGTTGCTATATTACATGTTTTACTTGCATCGGTACTCTAAATCACATTCTTATAATAGTATATTAGAATATTATCTAGTATTTTGTATTAGTACATATTAGAAAATATCATTTCAACATTTAAAATTAATGTTTAGAAGCAGAAAAAAGAAGTCTCTACATATATAAAATTCTGTGTGCCAAGAATTAATAGGATGGCATTTTCAACAGACTTTGCCACACTTGAGCTCTAAATTCACTACTTTGGTTTGTTGCCTTTCTGATCCCTTGGAATTCAGATTTTCAGTGGTCATCCATGTAAGAGCTGATGCTCCATGGGTTCCCATAAATCCCCAAAAGTCCTCAGTGGAAACCTTGATTCCCAGTGCAATAGCTCAGAAGATAGGGCTTTAGGGGAGGAGAGTTTAGGACAGCATGGATTAAGGCCACTATACAAGGGACTCCTGGAGACACACTCTCTCTCCTCCTCTTCTTTCTCATCCCATGAGGACACTACCTTCCTCCTCTTGAGCAGATGCAGGGGCATGGCACCATCTTGGAAGCAGGGACCAAACCTACTGGTTCCTTGATGGGGGTTTCTCCACATCCTGAAGTATAAGAGAGAAGTAACTTTTTCCATGATGCCACTTCCCAAGAGTCCAAGATGCACACGAAGTCCAAACACTGGACAAATAGCTCACTGTTCCTGATATCTTCTCCCGTACCCCTCCAGTGAACACTTTTAAGATTTCGAAACAAATCAGTATAAAAGCCCAAGTCGAATTTAGTCTTATTAACTGAGATGGACACTTTTTATTGTATCTTTTTTTCTTTTTTTATTGCTAATAAAACAAGAACTGCCCTTCCCCTGCAGACACTGGGGATCTGTTGCCATTTGTTCAAGCTAAGGTGGTGTTGGTGGGGGAGGGCAGCATCTAGTAATGGACCAGAGGAGCAGATTAAACAGCCAACCACAAAGCTGCCTTATGAAAGCAGACTGTTTTTACAGGGACAGTTGGCATTTGGGGGATTAAATGATATACTGGAAGCTTTTTCTTGGCACCAAGTGCACATCTGAACATTTAAATCCAAATATGCTAACAGATGTTTCTAAAATAGGAGCATTATACAACAAGATCTTGCTTGAACTAGGAATACATTTTCCACCATTTTAAAAATAAACTTTACATATTTTACAACAGTTTTGGACTTATAGAAAATTTAAATGATAGTGCAGAGAATCTCTGTACATCCTCCATTATTAATATCTCATATCAATTAATATGGTACTTTTTCACAAACAGGATACATTAACATTAATTCAAGCATCTATTTATGCCAAATGACCTCATGGATGTTTGGTTTATACTTTGAGATGTAGTGTAATACTAATTTATTTATTGCTCAAATCATTCCTGCTTTAGAAATTGAGGGAATTTTCCACTGGTTTCTATATCCTTTTAACATACTCCCTCAATCAGGGCAGGATGGTGATACACTTACAAAACTGCTGACATGGAAAATATTCAGGTTTGTCTTATACATTTCCTGCCCCAGTTGTAAAACCAGTGACTTTTCCAAGGCGTGCTGGTTTCGCTTAATGGAATATTTTATTAGAAACAAGTATAAGAACACAGAGTTATGCTGGATTTTACTGGAATGTCCTTGCTTGCCTCAACTAACTGAACCAAAAAATATACATAAATATTAACATGTAACTGTAAGTGTTTCTATATGAAACCACCGGCACTTGTAATGGAAAATATGAATTCAAACTGGAGTCTCCAATTCACTCCCTCATCGTACCTATCCCTAGCCAGCTATCCCAGCAATGAGAAACCTGACTCCCTCCAGCCACTGGAATTCACAATTTAATTATTTAAAGCCAGTGTATATGAGATGGGGAGATGGCTATGAAGTTAAAGATACTTGTTTGCAAAATCTGATGGCCCAAGTTCAATTAATTCCCCAGTACTCACATACATAAAGCCAGATGAACAAAGTGGCAGATGTGTCTAGAATCCATTTGCAAGATAAATTCATGGCAAGAAGCCCCTCCTCTCTCTCTTATAAATAATAACTAAAATATTTATAATAAAACTAGTATGCATGAATGATGACTTCAAAATAGTAAGTCACAGACTCATGGAAAAACTGTATCAATTAGAGAAGGTACATATACACAACTTTTCTTGTTTCTTTTTTCTTCTTTTTTTTCTCTCTTCTGTCCTCTCCTTGCCTTTAGTCTTATATACTACTCATTTCCAGAGTTATTTAGGTTAATGCCTTGTTCTCCTGCCCACTTAAGTATGGTTGTATCACACATTTTTAATTTGTTTAATATATTTTGTTAAATTCTGCATTGTCACTGAGGAATGTCCAACCTTTAAAATTATTTTTAATTTTTACATATTAAATTTATTCCATCTGTAATAAGGTGTACATGTATAAACAAATTCATACATGCATATATCCACTAGTACAGATTTTAGGATTAGTGTGTCCACTCTAAAAATGTCTCTTGTATCTCATTTATTGATGCTTTCTCAGTAGATTTCATCAAATTAGGTTATGTTGGCCTACTACTTTCTAGTTAAATAAACATGATGTGTGAAAGGAATTAGACAACTATTATGATTAGAGAGCATCAGCAAGGCCCCTCTCTCTGAATCATCAAATCTACCTGAGTACAAAGATGCTAGACACCTGGAAGAGGTAAGAACACAGAAGGACAGCATGAGAGAGGACTGGGCATTGAACTCAGTGGCAGAGCACTTGCACAGCATTCACAGGGTCCTGGGTTTAATACCTGCCATTGATGAAGCACATACAACATATGTGTACAAACATGCACACACACACTCACACATGGACACACACACATGTGCACACACACGCACGCGCACACACACACACACATACACACACACACACACACACACACACACATGCACCAGTGAGAGCAACTGATGTGAGATTTTTATCACTTTTTCATAAGTTACACTATGGAATGGCTGTAATTTACAGTTGCCAATTGTAGATCCAAGTTTATTCATTCATTCAATATACGTTAACTGAACAGCTGCTATGAGCTCAGTATTATATAAGACAAATGCAAAATCATCATGGCTAATGCACACTTCCTGGTGACTTAACATGCAATTTTGATTTCTTCATCTATAAAAAAAAAACATCATCTTGGTAGAATTGCTTGCAGAATGTATGAAATTGTGATATGAGGTGTGTATGAATCATGGTTCTCTGCTGTATACAAACCGCCACTTCATGATAAAATAAGATCCACTGACACCTCTTTCAAAAGAAGAATAGAGGATAGACAGAAGGAAACATTTCTTGTTTCCCTTTTCCTCTTTCTATTAAATTTTATCATGGGAGGCTGGGGAGATAGCTCAGCAAATAAGATGCTTGCCTTCAAAGCCTAATGATCTGCAAATAAATAAATACAAACGTTTTTTAAAAAAATAAAATAGAGTTGGAACAATGGCTTAGTGTTTAAGGCACTTGCTGCCAAAGCCAAAGGACCCAGGTTTGATTCCCCAGTTCCCTTGTAAACCTGATTGCACAAGGTAGCACATGTGTCCTGAGATTGTTTGCAGTAGCTAGAGTCCCTGGTGCACCCATTCTCTCCAGCTCCAACTCCCTTTCTTTCTCCGTCAAATGAATAAATAAATAAGATTTAAAAACAAGTACTTTCAAGCGCTATTTAAATTTCTGATAGATTGTGGCTGGGAATCTCAGTGATCAAAGGCACTTGCTTGCAGAACCTGCTGCCCTGGGGTTCAATTCCTAAGCCATCCACAAAAGTCACTGTAAAGGGCTGGAGAGATGGCTTAGCGGTTAAGCGCTTGCCTGTGAAGCCTAAGGACCCCGGTTCGAGGCTCGGTTCCCCAGGTCCCACATTAGCCAGATGCACAAGGGGGCACACGCGTCTGGAGTTCGTTTGCAGAGGCTGGAAGCCCTGGCGCACCCATTCTCTTCTCTCTCTCCCTCTATCTGTCTTTCTGTCTGTGTCTGTTGCTCTCAAATAAATAAATAAATAAATAATTTTTTTAAAAAGTCACTGTAAAAAGTAGTGCAAGTACCTGGTGTTAGATTGCAGAGGCAAGAGGTGCTGATATGCTCATATGAGGCAGTTTAGGGTTAAGAGGACCCTCAAAAGTAAACTAAAAGTCTAAGGAGAGAAATTTACTTCTTCCTGCAAGAGAGAACCTAGCTGTTTCTTACCTATTTGTCCCTAAAGAAATCCTCACAGCCTCTATGTGTATGAAGACCAAAAATGTTAAAAGAAGGGTCTAGTCTTTCCTTACCTCTTCTTTACTAAAGCAGGATCCCTCGCCCAGAAACCTGGCCAAGGGCCCAACCATTTGCCGTGCAGGTCAAACTTGTTGAATCAGCCCCAATCACATCCTGTTAAAGACTCAAGGACACCAGGTGAGCGTTCACATATTCACATTTTCTGGGGCGCCTTTTTGCCTAGGAACTGGAAATCTGCCTTCTTACCTTCTCTTAAACCCTACAGGAAAATCTTTCTAAAGTTGACACTCTGTGGTCTATTCATTTAATTTGTCAAATTCTTAAGACAGGAACCCAGAAACCACTGACTCCGTAGAAGTTTTGTGCAAACATGAATATCTGACACCCTAACTCCTGAGTTACAGCCCACACAAGAGGCAAAAAGACTCCATCATTTGCAAAATCATCTCAACTTTCCCATACTATGCACACACACACTTACGAAATAAGCAAGTAAAAATTCAAGTAAATAAATTGCTGCTAGGTGAAGATTTGGGTTTTAAGGACTTCTTAATTTACACTATTAAGCAAAGATTGGGATTCAGGCTTCCAGTTAGCTGTAACTGAGGTCTTAGTGATTTTTCTGTGGTCATTTTGAAGTTTTTGCAACTAGGTGCAATTGCATTTGTAGACCAAGAAATATAGGTGGTGCTATGAAAATACACTTCTACCAAGGAAAGAAGTCATTGCCCCTTCCAGCTCCTTGGTGTTGGCGGGAGTGGGAGGATGTTAGTATCTCGTATTTTGTGGAACTGTTGGGATCTCAGAGTAAAAATACCCTGTATGGTCTGGATCTAAAATGTCCATCACCAGCTCTCAGTGTTTTAAAACTTGGGGGCCTCCCAGGTCCTCTCAGGGGGGCAAGCATAGAAAATGACCCTTGACCATTGACGTGCTGTGCCCTCCCCAAAGTCAGTCATCTGCCTCTGGAGACAAGCCAGGTTAGAAGGGCAGCAACTAGGCTGGTTTTATGTTCTGACATACTAGTTGACTGTTTATGAACTCTTTGTAAAATAAATTTATATCTCTGATGGAAATTTCCTTTTCTTAGATCGATCTCTCTCTCTCTCTCTCTCTCTCTCTCTCTCTCTCTCTCTCTTGGATTAGGGAACGATATTAACTCTTAACTCTGCATAAAAAAAGCTCACCTTTGACTTGTTTTGCTTCACAAGGTCTTGGCCTGTGTCCTTCTTTGTCTCAGAAAATTATAATGATCATAGCTAAGCTTTATGTCTTTGAGATGTAAATTTTTACCTGGCTTTCATTCAAAGGCATGCTACTTAGAAGGTCAAATTTAGAATTAACAATTGATAAGAGTAATGGAAGAAGTAATCAGAAGATTTTAGTTTAAAGGAGGGAAGAAAAAAAAGCTTTTGGAAGATAGCAAATGAAAGAGCTAAGAAGAAACTGTAAGATCTTTGTTCTCTGTATGTCTGTATAGTGGTGTTTAGTGTATGTTAGGTATGTCTATATGTCTGCGTGTTTCTGTATGGACATTTGTAGTGACCTTATCATACCAAGATGACTAGACATGAGTGGACAGTCAAATAACATGCATACAGATGCCTCTCACATGGGAAACTCTTCACAACAGATTCATATTGATGGCATGATGAAAGCAAGAAAGCAGCAGTGTGTTCTGATCCAAAAATGTCCATGGATTTAACTTTAGATGCCTGACGCCACCATGGAGAACAGACAAACAACTTGAAAATATGACTATCTTGCTTTGTTGATTGCATCAAAAATTTTGCATGAGGGGCTGGGACAATGGCTGTCACTAAAGCTCTTGCCACACCAGCATGAGGGTTTTTTACATAAATACCAGGAGGATACAACAACAGAGGAGGCACCCAAAGGTGAACGCTGGCCTACACACACGCACACACACACGCACACACACACACACACACACACACACATACACACACACAAGGCTGCTCACACACATACAAATATGCATATGTATAGGCACACTCACAACACACATACACATGTAAAGAACTTCATGATCAACTCAATCATTATGAATGAATAAACGAGGTAAAATGATACAAATCTTTATAAATGAATTCCTGATAAAATATTTCTCAATAACTTAAAATTTTAAGACTGTCATATTATATTAGGTGATATTTTCTTGGTGTTTAGGACACTACAAAATAAATGCAAACTCTAAAGCAACAGTTATTAGGCATACATTTAAAGTTTATTGATTATGCTGAAGAGGTGGTTCAGCAGTTAAAGGTGTTTCTTGCAACCTGATGGCCCGGGTTGAATTCCCCAGTACCCACATAAGCTAGTTGCACAAAGTAGCAAATGCATGTGGAGTTCATTTGCCATGGCAAGAGGCTCTGGTTTGCCCATTCTCCCTTCTCTCTCCTGTCCTCTCCTCTCCTCCTCTCTCCTCTTTTTTCTCTCTCTCTTTCTCACGTGCGTTCCCTCTAGCCCTCTTTTTCTCTTCTGCTTGAAAATAAATAATGACCTTTTTTTAAAAAAGAAAAGAAAATTAAGTCATTGAGTTCTAGAACTAACTTTGGGCTTTCCAAAATGTTCATGGAAGTCCTAAATACACACAAGTCTTACCTGTATAAATTCATTATTAATATTGTGTTTCTAAATTGTGTGATATTTATAAAATATCTGATATATCCTGGTATGTGTTATCAATCAAAATTCTGATAAATTGGACTGGAGAGATGGCTTAGCAGTTAAGGCACATGCCTGTAAAGCCAAAGGACCCAGGTCCGATTCTCCAGGTCCCACGTAAGGCAGATGCACATAGTGGCACATGCGTCTGGAGTTGTTTTGCAGTGGCTAGAAGCCCTGGCACACCCATTCTCACTCTCTCTCTCTCCCTCTAACTGCAATAAACAAGTAAAAAAACCTTCTTTTAAAATTCTGTTAAACTGTTATATTCTACAAAAAATGCCATTTTGGGAATTATGAATGGTAAATTTTAAGCCTCATCCACAGTTAAATTACCTTATTCATAGGCCTCTGGACTCTTTATGTAAGCAACTATGTTCTCAAGAGCAAGAAGAAAAGTTCCTCACAATTTCCTATAAAGATCAATATCTGAGAAAATATGTCATTTACACAGGGAATTGAACTTTAAATTTGCACAAACATATGTTTGATATCATTGCTCAACTTCTACAAGAAGTTATAACATTTCCTTAAGTTGATCACACATTAAATTTCCACCAAGATCTATTCCTATGTAAAACATTTATATAAATTTCTTAAACTTTTCACAATCTAAAGAAACCCTTAGTTTTGTAGTTCAGCTTCCTTTCTTACTTTGGAACCACCAACCAATCAATCATATGACAAAATTTACTTTTTCTTTCAATACATGCTAATGTTCAATAACTTCCTTCACAAATAGGTCTCTTTTTCTAATCCTCACTGAGACTTGTATTCCTATTATTAGATTATTATGTTAGGATTTTGTGTTAAGGTCTTAAAAGGATGAAAAAATTCTGATATCGACTCCCAATAACTGGACTGGATAAGAATTTTATAAAACTTTAATGAAACATCACAATACTGCTTATCAAAATTCAGAATTGGTATGAGACTGAACTTATAGCCTGGACCCAGTGGACTCTGGAAGTGGACTACTTGCTTCAATGTAGACTTGTTGACTCAAATTACTGAAGCTGACAGAACAAGGAGACTGCTTCCTCTTTCTTTATGCCTTAGGAAGGACCTGACAGGAGCTGGCTTATGCCTGATCCTGATTGGGTCCTAATTCGCATTGGTCTTTCTTTCTCTGTTCGAGGCAGCCTACTAGAAAGCTCTTCCACAGTGTACCTCAAGCACACGGACTCAAATGTATCAGGTGATTGGCTTCAAGTTGGGATGCCATCATCTCAGAGGTTCTGCAGCCAAGGTTCTGAACTTGACTACAGCCCAGGCCTTCTGCTGCTTGTCTGTCCAATAGACCTTTGCACTCTCAAAACTACCCAAGAACTGAGACTACACTCATGCCCTGTCATGTGAAACAGGTTAACCTCTGTCACCACCTGTTATAGTTCCTAAGAAGGGATAGAACTGCTAATGCACATGAGGTTTGGAGCAGTAAACTAAACCTCAGAGCATGTGCTCTTGCTTTAAATATTTCTTTCGCTCTACATTGTAGTCCTTACTAGTCCCAAATGAATGCAATATTCTTTGTTCTCTACTAGGTTGACTTTAGCCCAGGTCAACAGCCCTTAGAAATTGCTCAAGCTGGGGCCTGGAGAGATGGTTTAGCAGTTACAGTATTTTCCTGAGAAGCCAAAGGACTTCATGTTCAATTCCCAAGGACTTACATAAGGCAGATGTACAAGGTGGAGCATGCATCTGGAGTTCATTTGCAGTGGCTGAAGGCCCTAGCATGCTCATTCTCTCTCTCTCTCTTTTTCTCAAATAAATAGATAAATAAATAATTTTTAAAAATACATTTTAAAAAAAGAAATTGCTAAAGCTCCTGGACATGGTGATACACACCTTTAATCCCAGCACTCGGGAGGCAGAGGTAGGAGGATTACCATGAGTTCAAGGCCAACCTGAGACTACATATTGAAATCCAGGTCAGCCTGGTCTAGAGCAAGACCCTACCTTAAAAATTACAAAAGAAAGAAAGAAAAGAAATTGCTAAAGCCAGGCTGGGGACATGGCTCAGTAGTTAAGGAGCTTGCTTAGAAAGCCTAATGTCCCAGGTTCGATTCCCCACACCTACATAAGGCCAGATGAGCAATATGGTGCACATACCTAGAGCTTGTTTGCAATGGCAAGAGGTGGCCTAGTGTGCCCATTCTCTCTCTCTCCTTGCAAATAAATTTTAAAAACATATTTAAAAGGAATTGTTTAAACCTCAGTCAGAAATTCTGTCTCTGAGTTCTGAGTGGGGTTAGAACTTCCATACCAGAAGCTCTCAAGTCTCAAGTTATTTCCCACATTAACAAAGAATTGAACACACAGTCTTGGAGAAGGGTAAATTAGGAGATCTATTTTAGGGAGAGTTGAGATAGGAGGATGAGCAAAGCAGGAAAGTCCCCACATCAAAAAAAAAAAAAAAAAAAAAAAAAAAAAAAAAAAAAAACAGTTCTTCCATTTCCCTCCCTGGAGAAGGGAGAGGAAGGAAGTCCTTCTCACATAGAGGAAAGGCTCTCCAGGCATGAAGCCTCAGAGGAAGGGGGCTCACACACACTTCTCAGGCCCATCGATATTAATCAGGCAACCAATTAGAATGAGCCTCACCACCATGACTGTAATCAGAGACCACACTGGCCCTTGGGCCCAGGAGGACTGCTAATTTCAGAAGGGTCCATGGACAGAGGCTATTCCTGAGAAACTTGGAAAGAAACAGGAAGTTGCTGTTGCTGAAGATGGATTAGAAGGTTGCTGTTTATAGCCATTTAGGATGAGACTGGATCAGATGCAAGTTCTGGTCCTTCCAGGGCTGGCATGGTGGCATCCATATTTCTGCAGACCAGTAACCTAGCTAACTACCTACTAAGAAAAGGCTACCTTGCTCCTAATCCCTATCAAATGACCTGATCTATGCTTAGCTAAAGAAATACAGATCTCTTTGCCCAGTAGTTACAGAAATATTTCTCCAACCCTCTGAGCTACAAGTGAGGCCTATAAGCAAAATCACAAATGCAAACAAATGTATCTTCCTCGTTTCCATTATTGGCTGACATCTTCAGCCACTGCAAAATGTTACACAAGTCTCACTGCCTCTGTGAACCAGATGTGCTTAGCAAGAAAATGATAAAATACAGTTATTGATTTTCAAGTTGAAGCTCAGTATAGAAGTCTAAGGAGATGAAAAGTATAATATGAGACATTTAGAAAGCTCTCTCCTGGGGCTTTTTAGCTAGAATTGGAATGTTTAAATGATGAACTCTATTTCTGAAACTTCACTAACCTCTCAGCAAACTGTTGTATGTAGGAGTATACACAAGATCTACACTAACCAGACGAGAGAAGGAGGAGAGGAAGGGAAGAAAAAAAGGAGATGGGGAGGAAGAAGAGAGAGAGAAGAAGAAAATTAGATGAGATAATATAAATCAGGTGTGGTACACCTCTATAATCTGAGCACGTGAGAGGCCAAGGTAGGAAGCTCATGAGTTCAACACCAGCTGGGCTACAAACTGATATCCTATCTAAGAGAGAGAGAGAGAAAAAAATCCCTTTAGTGGAGAAAGGATAGGGAATTGGGGACAAAGGAGGGACATGTTTCAGTTCAGATTAAATCACTAGAGAATGTAGCATGTACTAGGTATGCAATCAAAAGCATCCTTTACTCATATCATAGATGTTACCCTGGCATGGGAAGGGCAGCAGAGAATGGAGGGCAATCCCCCACATGCTGTCATGGTCCACTTCCACCTGACTCCTTTTGTCTGAGCTAGAACAGAACAGCCATTGTTTTTCCTTCTGACTTACACATATTTACACAATGTTTGCCAAATGCCCTGTTAATGAGAAATAAATTTTTCATAGTTTATTGCTGCTCTCTTCCAAATGAGAGAAGACTCATAGATATATACTTCCTATTACACATTTAGATCTCTTCTAACCTCCATGTGCCATTGTGTTTCTTGAAATGAACTTGATAAAACTGCACCATACATTTTTTAACAGGTCCACTTAACATCAACAACAACAACAACAAAAAAAAAAAATCAGCTCCTAATACATGGCTTGCTCCTTCTTTCCAGACAAACACAATCTAAGAAGGCATTATGTAACTTTTGGTGAATGCTCTGGTATGATCTGGATTTTTGCTGAAATTTTGTAAGCTTGACTTTTTTCATTACTGAGAAAAAATGTAATAAGCATGCAATCAGTGTGAATATTAATATTATTATTGCTATTATTTGTAGCTTTTTAATTTAAGACCACATCTTGCACAGGATCTGTCCTCCTGAACTTCTGTTTGTTCAAGACATATCCTTCCATCCTTCATTCTTCTGTACTCCCCAGTCTCATTCTAAATGATGTGGGGAAGACCAGGCTAAAGCATCCCTACATGGTCTACATGCACTGTATCCCTGTAAAATCCACATGGTAATCTCCAAAACCATAAATACATCAGGAAGTGAGTGGGAATTTAACTACCTTGCTCATTTTAACCATCTTTATTTTTTCATTTACCCACCTCTACAAGGAATAGCTACCACCACACAGTCACTGCTATTGCTTGAGACACTCAACATTCATCAATTTTAGATATTCTTATTCTATTAATTATTTCACAGAGATTTATACTTCTTTCTACTAGGTTAATTCTCCCTCAATCCTGAAGAATTTCCTTAACATTTCTTATGTGCTAGTGGTTTGGCCAGAGTTTCTCAGCTTTTCTGTTTTGAAATATCTTTAATTTGCATTTACTTTTGGAAAGAAGTTTTTATACTAACCATTTTTATTTCATCAGTTTTGATTTGTGTGCACGTGGGTCGTGTATGCATGCGTGTGGGCAGATGCACATACCCACAATGTACATGTGTGCTGAGGGCAAATTGGGGCATCGGGGTCCTTCTCGGTTGTTTCATTTCATTTCCTTGACAAGAACCTGGAGCCAGTGTTTGCAGTGAGGATGGCTAACCAACAAGCCTCGGTGACTCTCCTGCCCCCACTCCCCCAACCACCACCGGGACTAGAGTTACAAGCAAGCATGACCAACCTGTGTTACCCAATCATGGGCTCTGGCATTTGAACTCTGCTCCTCCTGTTTGCATGGCAAGGACTACACTTACCCACTGAGTCCGCTCCCCAGTGCCAACTTATTTCTAACCCTCAGATCTCTCATGAAAAATTTCACTAGTGTTTTTGCTTTGCTTTGATGTATTTTGCTTGTTTTGGTCTCTGGGAGCTTAAATTCATTGTTTTCTCCTTCATTTTTAGCAGTTTGCCTCTTGGTGCTATGGTGCAATTCATACTTTGCTTAGGATTTGTTCCTTTAATATGTGGGGCTGATATCTTTGATTGGTTGTAGAAATTTTTCAGTTACGATGTCTGCTACGCTTGAATTGAAGGCAACTTAAAAGTCTGTCAGCAAGTAAGTTAGTAAACCAGAGTGCATCCAAACAATGGAATAATACCCAGTGCTAAGGAGAAATGAACTATCAAGACACAAAAGGGCATGTAAGAAGGTTTCATCTTATTAAATCTAATTTCTCTATTCCATTACCAAGTATTATTGACTGTTCAAAATATTATTATTTCTTTTTATTTCAAAGTAAGAGGTCAAGAAAGCAGAGAGATTAGACTTCTCTGGGAGGGGCAAATTTCAGTATTGAAAATCCACCAGAGGAGAGCTGGACTTTTATCAAAGGAGGGGGAGCTCTCCCACCCAGAGCCCATAATTGGTCAGGTTAAATGAAGGTGCTGATTGGTCTATGGTGCATCCAGTACTGTGTAAGTCCCAGAAAGCTGACCCACCAAACCAGCCCGCCAATGGAAAAGTTCACCAGGGCCGAAAGAAGGAAGTGGGTCACCCTCTTCACCATCTTAGGTTACAATATAGTCACCTATTAATGGCTCTTTTGTCTCATTTGTTTGCCTATCTACTATAGTGTTTCACTAGCAAAATGCCTACATTTATTCAATAGATAGCAAAATAATTCTGTGACTTTTTTTAAAAATGAAACTGATACATACATACATATATATATATATATATATATATATATATATATATATATATATATATAAATGTACAGTTTTGTGTGTTTATATAAGATTCCAGTTTCTGAAAACAAATACCAAGAAGACTGATGCTGGATTAAATGGGGAAGGTGTGATAAGTCTAACATAACAAAAGTTAATGGTATATTACTAACTGACAGAGCCAGTCTGAAAAGGCCACATACTGCCTGATTCTAACCAGGTGGCATTCTGGAGAAGGCACAACTATGGAGACAGTGAAAAGGTCAGAAGCTGTCAAGGGTTGTGATTAAGAGGATCTTTATAGCATGAAGTCATTCTCTGTGACACTATGGTGTTAGTCAGAGGTCCTTGTGCATTTGTTCAACCCCTCAGAATGTACTATGCTGAGAGCGAACCCTGACCTGAACCCTGGGCTTTGAGGAAATGATGATGTGTCTGTGTTGGTTTATTCAATATAATAAATGGACCACTTTGGTGGAGATGTTCGTAATGAGGGAAGCTATACAGGTTAATAGGCGAGGGGCTATGGGAAAATCTCTGTTCATTCTATTCAATTTTCCTGTGAGCCATAATGCCATTAAATTTAAAATATATTAAGAATAGATAAGCATACCTATGTGCCTGCATATTGTTTATACAAATATGACAATACTTCACATGAATTTTAAGAGTCTTAGGGATCTCACCCTCCTCCTGCCTGCCCATGCCTAAACTAAGCCTGGGACGATCTCCTATTTTGGTAACCTGAGGACACCTCTGGACTAGGAAGAGTGGATGTCACCTTCCCATAACTCCCCCTGCCCCGCCCACCACTTATATCTTCTGCCTTAGGCAGTTTTCCTCCTCTTTCCATAAAACCTTCTCTCTGTCCCTCTCTTGAACTCTTTTTCTGACACACATATTGTCATTTCTCTCTCCCTCTCCCTCTCCCTCTCCCTCTCCCTCTCCCTCTCCCTCTCCCTCTCTCTCTCTCTCTCTCTCTCTCTCTCTCTCTCTTTCTCTTACTCTCCTCCATCCCTCTGTCTTTCCCCAGAGTCTGATGCCTCTCTCTCTCCCTATTATTTCTGATACTGTCAGTCTCTCTGGCATTAAAATGAAGTTTTGACTCAAGAAATGGTTGTCTTAGTATGCTCACACCACACTGATGGAGAACATGGGAAAACAAGAGTACACAACACACTAAGAAGACAGAGCCAGATGTGTACCATGACATGGATCTCCCCCACTTCATTTGTTCAGGACCAAGAAGTCCTTACAGAGGAAGCACTTACATGAATTCTGCTCTCATGGTGAGCTTGCAAAAGACCCAGGTAGCTGGCAACAGACACTGTGGTCATTCAAACCTCATCAAAGAAGAGATCCAGAGACCACAGAAAAGACAGCATTAAATCAGATCACTATCTTGTCTATAAAGTCTCAGGAGACAATGTGGAAGAAAGGGGCTGTAAGATTGTCACAGCCTCAGAGTGTGTGGGGATAATATGAGGCACCATGTCTCCCCCATCCCTGCAGAGACTGACTGAGGTCTTTTGGTACCCACAATGCATACCCATAGCCCCACCAAAGAAGACCCTAGCAGAATTGAGAAGAGCTGATCAGTTAGCAAAATCACGAGCAGTTGGTTTCCCACCATGGCTGTGTGCTACTATTGCGCTGTGTGAGTATCATGTCAAGTTGTTTGCTGATAAGTAGGTTAGACCATGAGATGCTTGGACAGATATTGGTCATTTTCCCTCAGTCACCCATGTAGCAACTTCTGGCACTAGATGAGCTAGCTGTCTGGGGACTGACTCTCTTCCAGCTTTCAGCCATGTCACTCCATGTTATCTGCCAGTAGCACATTGTGTCTTCAGCAGTAGGGTCTTACCACAAACCTTTGGTGGGTCATCAAGTACTCTGACAGAAATCTCTCTTCTTTTGGGAAACCTTGTAGGTCTCTCTGATCAACAGCTCATTGTGGATGATAGCCACCTGCTAATACTGGGAGTTACAGGTCAGCACTCAAGAAGAGAGGGAAGAAAAAGATAAGTATTATAAAAGATGTAGAGAAACAACAGAGAAGAGGAAAAAAGAGAGAAACAGAAACAGGAAAAGATTAAGGTCAGTCTTCACCGTACCCTCTCCCGGGCCTTGTGACTCAGGTGTTCCTTCTAAGGGCCTATTGAAGGTTCAACCATTTGGTCTGTCTTTTAGGATGTAGAATTTTATGGTATCATTACTGTTTGGGTCCAGATTTGTGTGCCCGCCTGCTCCCTTACCCTCTCCACCCACCCTTTTGTCCAGTCCTCAAGATGCTTGCTGGGTATGTCGGAATCTGGAGTAGATTCAGGTTAGGTGCTGTAGATGAGTGAGACTATATGGTGATTATCTTTCTGTGATTGGGTGAGTTCACAGAAAATGATCTGTTTCAGATTCAACCAATTTTCTTCAAATTTCATAGTGTTGTTTTTCCTTACTGCTGTGTACAATTCCATCATGTAGATATTCCACATCTTAGTTATCCATTCGTCTAATGATGTACATCTAGGTTGATTCCAGCTTTTAACTATTATGAATTGAGCAGCTATAAACATGGTTGAGCATATCTCTCTGGGCTGAGATGTACAGCTTTTAGGGTAAGTGAATAACTGGGTCTGTTGGTAACTCTATAGTCAGCTTTTTTAGGAGTCTCCATATTGTTTTGCTTTCCACAGTGGTCGAAGAGGTCTAAGAGTACAACCTTTTTGTTTTCATTAAAAAGATCAATAATTTCTTTTTTAGTCTAATACCATGTGTATCACTAAATTATCTACCCACCCCCTCAACAAAAAGAAACAAGTTTGTCTTGGTGCCCCTACCTCCACCCCTGAATGTAGTATGCATTGCCTTACTTGATCTTCACAATAACCTTTGATCAACATTACTTACAAATTAATTACAAATGAAGGAAGACACAAATGTGTCAAGTGGACTGCCTGATGTGAACCCATAATTGACTCACAGCTGAAACTACAGCCAAATTCTTTAACACTGGCCCAGGACACACACATATACATATTCTCTCTATATATATATATATATTTTTTCTCATTCATTCTCTCTATCTGTCTCTCTAGCTTCATCTTCTGAACATTTCCAAAAGAAAAGAAAGGAGAGGAAAGGAAAGGAAAGGAAAGGAAAGGAAAGGAAAGGAAAGGAAAGGAAAGGAAAGGAAAGGAAAGGAAAGAGGAAAAGGAATGGGAAGGAAAGGGCTCTAATGAAACTGTCAGAGAGTTGACATCTCTATCATTGTTTCTGTCACACTGAAGTGCAGCCATGTCCATGATCAAACAATGCAAAGTCAATGTCTAATGTCTTAACATTAACAGTGATATTTGATGAGCTTTTTTGGCATGCTCACAGTACGTAACACTCTTAACAAGCATTACCTCATCAAATTGTCATAATGAGCCTTTGGAATAGATCATTCAACAGTGAAATGCTATACAGGTAAAGGATTCAAGTCACAGAAAGACTAAATGATTTGTCTGCATTAATAAAACTACTAATTTGCCAGACTGAGTGTTGAAAGCCAACACTATTCTGCCCATTATGAATTCAACATAGGGTCTCACTCTAGCCCAGGCTGACCTGGAATTCACTATGTAGTCTCAGGGTGATCTTGAACTCAAAGAGATCCTCCTCCCTCTGCCTCCCTAGAGCTGGATTAAAGGTGTGCACTACCACGCCCAGCCCAGGGGAACATTTTAAAAGTAGAAGCATAGACAACAGGATCATGTGATGGCAAGGAAACTGAATTCAGGCTCAACACACGGGTGGTTCAGTCTTGACGATGTTGCTGATACCCCCTGTGATCTTTACTCCCCAGCTTTTAACCTTTACCTTACTCCTGGCCTCATCTTCTTTTCTTACAAAAAATTATCTCTTTGGGGCTGGTGAGATGGCTTAGCAGTTAAAGTACTTGCCTGCAAAGCCAAAAGACCCAGGTTCAATTCCCCAGGACCCATGTAAACCAGATGCACAAGGCAGCACAAGTGTCTGGAGTTCGTTTGCCATGGCTGTATGCCCTGGCATGGCCATTCTCTCTCACCCCTCCTCTCTCCCTGTCTGCCTCTCTCTCAAATAAATAATATAAAAAAATGATTAGTTTTTATTATGCTACCTCCTGGGGTCCTGCTAATTCTATCTTCTGGGTGGAAAATACTTTCAAAATTTGGTTAATACAGTGTCTATGCCTGACAACTTCTCACTGACCACCTCTTGCCCACTTTTCTCTTCCTGCCTGAACATCTTCCCTCCTCCTCAGAGGCCCAGAGTTTCTTAGATAATTCTCAGCTGGTTTACAGAGTGCTGTGTTGATAGCTTGGTAATTAACTCATCCCTGCTAGCTCACTCCCTGTGTTAGAGTGCTAAATTGCAGTGGGTGTTTATCATATGTCAGACTGACAGTCTCCTGCTGTCAGCTTTGATTTGCTAAATACCTGCAAAAGATTTAGTGCCTGGAACACCTGGACCACAAAGCCCACTGCATGGGAAGCTATAGAAAGCATCAGGAGACTCCTGCAGAACCCCCTCACCCACAACCCCTAGCTGCAGAGTCCCTTGTGCAATGAGAAAGGAAGAAAGTGGTGCAACACCAAGATGAACCTTGATGTGGACTTCAAAAAAGTTAGAGAAGTGGGTCTCCCCTCCCACATCCCTCTATCCCGGATGACACCCTAATGGCAAACTAGTACACATCCACGGGCAGCCTGTTGCTCTGCTCCAGAATCTGTACCAAGTACGGCATCACCCACACAGATTTACTGAATCTCTCGAAGCTGCAAGAATTAAGATTGCCACCAACAGCAGGCGGGCTACTATTATGGAATTGGATTTGCCTGGTCCAAATTTCAGTTGAGCCAAATAATTTGTCATCAGTACTCCTTTTCTATGCCTTCCGGGAGTCTAGGAGTCACTGTGCTTTCTGAAAAGTAGTCAGGAGTTGTTAGAAGGCAAAATAATCTCTATTCTCTAAATTGTGGAGTTACACTATAAGCCCAGTGTTATTTAGTGGAATTTTGAAGAAGAAATGCTAAATTAGTGATTAGTTATCTCCTGCGTTAGATGGAATGAACAGGTTTAGTGCATGATAATCAGAGCTCACTTGAGACTACTATCTTATCTAGCCATGTAATAATGCCAACTATGGCTAGGTTCATATTGGCTTTCAGTTTATAAATAGAAAGTCCATTTTCATTTGGCTTTATTGTATATAGCATTTTATGTAAGAAGCTGAAACATCAAAGTCAGGTGTTTGTATTAATACTTATAATTTATTGAAGTCAGACATATTTTTAAGTGAGAACCTTAAGATTTTTTTTCTGTGTATGTACACAAACTATGCCATCTTGACTAACTTGTATTTTTAAGCCTCAGTATCTTTTACCATGAATTAGAAACAATAATGTCTACCTCAGAGACTAGTGCAAGAATTGAAGGGTAACATATATAAGCTATGGGAACATGGTCACATATACATTTGAATCTGGTCTCTGGGAAGTTGAGATGCTGAGTAAGTCATGCAGGACCTGTGACTCCATACTTACTACCTGTAAATGAGAAGAATGATTCTGCTTTCTGGGTTGTATCAAGAATTGCCTCAGATAATGCATATAAAATGCTAAAAACACAGTCCTTGGCACAGAGAACTATCTCAATTACTATACGTCCCTCCAGTATATGTGTATTCTTATTTTAATTTCTTAATTTTGCAGTACTTACATATAAATATGTGACTATGAATTTGGTAGAAAAAGAAACGGTAATGAACATGAACAGTACTGAGCAACTTAGTGGGTTTGACATCTTTGTAAAGCAATTACTTTCTCCCCATATTTGTAGTTATGATTTAGAGAAACCAGCCAGAAAGGCATACTGGTCTCTCCTAGTCCATTCAAGGTGCTATGAGAAACTACCATTGGGTGAGTGGCTCATTATAAAACAATAGAAGCTTGTTTTTCACTTTCCTAGAGGCTGGGAAATCCAAAATCAAAGAGCTGGCGACTTAGGTGTCTGGTTAGGCTTCCTTCTTGGTTTATCATGGCACTTACTTGATGTGTCCTCCCATGGACAGAGCAAGGGATTACTGCAGAGAACGTCTGACAACGCTACCAGTGCTGCTCAGGATCCCCAGTCATCACCAAAGGCACCTCTTCACACCACCATAATGGACTTTAACATAGGGATTTTTTTTTGGCAGAACACGTTCATCCTTTAATAGGGTTAGGAGTAGGATCAAACAAAATGCCATATTTATAAGGTGTCCACCTGCAGTCAAAGGGACAAAGGGATAGCAGACCCTGAGATGAGGAATCTCCATGTGCACAGCACTGTGGTTTCTTTTATTTTATTCACCTGGAGCAAGGAACAGGTGGCGGTCATGTCTGTATTACAGACACAAGGCTCTCTCTGGAGCACGGAGTGCCTCCTATCTCTGTCCTTCCCAAATTGGCAGTCTGGTACCAAGACCTGAAAAGCCTACCCTTGAAAAAGAAAATATTTCCTACCTCTTCTAGTTCTCGTAAAATGACTGCATAAGTATAACCTTGCTTGGCCTAATTCTTTGGTGTTGGAATTCTATAATTGTAACTTTTGAACTGTGTCAAAACATTCTTCCATGTGGGAGAACGGCACTGAAAGGATGCATATGCACCTTTCTGTAGCAATAGGACCACTGGGAAACTTACCTGAAATAGACATAGGGGCAATACTTCTTCCAAGAAATGTCTACATGCAGCAAAAAATTAAGATACAAGAAGACATATTTGTTACAAGTTACCTTCTAGGTCAAGGACTGTAAGTGTGTTTGAATGATTTAAGCAAGCAAAGTGTCCTCAAGTATGTCCAAGGCCATTAGAAGTCCTCAGTCAAGTGCCCAGGAGTTATGTTCTTGTTTACTGGTTAAATCAAACCACATCACCTGGGCAAACATGCCAGTCTAACCCTATTCTCATCGTTTGTGACACTGAGCTACATGTACCTTTAGAGTTAGGCTACCCAGCTTCTCATTTCGCAGCAGGTGTCACGGGGCAGCACCGCAGTGGTGTGCGTAGAGTGATCTGCATTCTTACATTTTTCTTTCACAAATGAGGTAGATCATTTGTTCAAGGTCAGAGAGTCAGATAGCTAAAAGGTAGTGGCAGTATAAATAAAGTTTTATTGAAACACAACTATGCCCATTCATTTATATATTGCCCTTGGATGATTTCATTCATATGTTGATAGCACAGATGAATAATTATAATATTCTAACAGGGATCTTAGAACCTTTAAAAGCAAAAATAATTACTGTCTGGTGTTTTGTTGTTGTTGTTGTTGTTTTGTTTTGTTTTGTTGTTGTTTTTGAGACAATGTCTAACTATATTGCCCATGCTGGCTTCAAATTCAAAATCCTCCTGCCTTTACTTCTTGCATGCTGAGACTACAGTCATGCACCACCTCACACTATGCTCCTGCCTGTATTTTTATAGAAAAAAATTCCTGATTCCTATACTAGTGTTACTACTGCTGTACCTACATTCCTTTCAGCTCACATTCCAGCCTCACCAATGGTCCTCCTAAAAACAGTGCTACATAGACTTACTATTATCTTGTTTAAATAAAAAGTAGTTTCAGTGTTTATACACTCATATGCTACTTTCTTTTTTTTCTCAATTTTTTTTAAATTATTTATTTATTTATTTGAGAGCAACAGACACAGAGAGAAAGACAGATAGAGGGAGAGAGAGAGAATGGGCGCGCCAGGGCTTCCAGCCTCTGCAAACGAACTTCAGACGCGTGCGCCCCCTTGTGCATCTGGCTAACGTGGGACCTGGGGAACTGAGCCTCGAACTGGGGTCCTTAGGCTTCACAGGCAAGCGCTTAACCGCTAAGCCATCTCTCCAGCCCTTTTCTCAATTTTTTAACATTTTCCATGATTATAAAAATATCCCGTGGTAATACCCTCCCTCCCCCAATTTCTCCGTTGAAATTCCATTCTCCATCATATGCCCTCCCCATCTCAATCAGTCTCTCTTTTATTTTGGTGTCGTGATCTTTTCCTCCTGTTACGATGGTCTTGTGTAGGTAGTATCAGGCACTATAAGGTCATGGATATCCAGGCCATTTTGTGTCTGGAG
The DNA here is from genome assembly GCF_020740685.1 of Jaculus jaculus. Classification (NCBI taxonomy): domain Eukaryota; kingdom Metazoa; phylum Chordata; class Mammalia; order Rodentia; family Dipodidae; genus Jaculus; species Jaculus jaculus. Next base: position 17,353,860 of record NC_059107.1, on the reverse strand, counting down.
GGAGCATGTTGTAAGGAGTCCTACCCTTCCTTTGGCTCTTACATTCTTTCCACCATCTCTTCCACAGTAGACCCTGAGCCTTGGAAGGTGTGATCAAGATGTTACTCAGTACTCCAGTCACTTCTTTCATGTACTCCTTTCTATAGTTCTCACTTTTATAAAGGAATTAATTTGTTTGTTTGTTTGTTTGCAGTAGGGTCTTGCTCTAGCCCAGGATGACCTGAAGCTTATTATATATTCTCAGGCTGACCTCAAACTTATAGTGATCCTCCTATGTGTACCTCCTGAGTGCTTGGATTAAAAGTGTGTGCCACCACACCCAGTTTATAAAGGAGTGTTTTGCTGAATCATACACAGAGAAATTCATGAACTCAAGTTTGCCCTGCCTTCTGGCTCAGGTGAACCAGAGGGACAGCTGTTGGTTGGGGTCAGGGGCTGTCTCAGGAAGAGGCTAGACCTGATAGCAAGTTCCATGGGCTGAATTTAACCAACCACAATGTTTAAATCCTAGGAAAGACCTCCCTCCCAGGAGGGGCCCAGGTTGTCTGTGGACAAAACAGGTCTAGGTAAGAGATAAGAAGTTAGATCATCTTTGATTTCTAGCAAGTGCAGACTTTCCTGTCTTTACTTTTAGAGGCCTAGTCACCATGATTGCCTACTCCCTCTCATTGGCAAGCTGAACTGGGTTCCATCTTTCTCTTGTCAGAAACGTGTTTTGCCCATGGAAGGCTCATGGAAGTCTTTGAAGGTCAAAGTCCCGCTTCTGTCTCCACCAAGTCCTCCTTCTCCCAAGGATTCTGAGGCTTAGGGCAGCAGGGCGGAGTTCCATGTACCCACCATCCTTGGCTTCCCACCCTCTGCAATGCAAATACGGCATGGTGGGCCATTCTAGAAAAAAGAACTACTTTTTAATTAATTATTTTTTATATAAAATAGTTGTACCCTTTAGACCACCCCCCCTCCACCTCATCCCAATTCTGCTGAGGGTCTTCAGTGGCATTTTGGGTATTCATTGTGGACCAAGAGGCTTCAGTCAGTCTCTGCAGGGATGGGGGGAACATGGTGACTCAGGCTATTTCCACCCATGCTGAGGCTCTTAAGATCTTGTGACTCCACCACCCACTTCTGCAATGTTCCCTGAGCCTCGGTGGGCAAGACAGGGATCTGATTTAGTGTTCTTCCTCTGCAGATTCTGGATCTCTGCTTTGATGTGGTTTGAGTGACCACAGTATTTGTCTGTTTCTCTGGAAATGGTTTTCATTTAGCCTTGGGGGCAGTATTTGTTTAACTGCTCCCTCTGTGTGACTTCTGGGCCTCAGGGCAAAAGAGGGGGCTATGACTCGTGTCATGGCAGAATGGCAGCTCTCTCTCTCTCTTTTCTTTTTTTTTTTAAGGTAGGGTCTCAATCTAGCCTATGCTGCTGACCTGGAATTCACTATATAGTCTCAGAATGGCCTTGAACTCACAGAAATCCTCCCACCTCCACTTCCCAAGTGTTGGGATTAGACATGGGCCACCAGTCTCTCTTCTTAATGTCTTGGTACGTTTTTGATCTCCCTAGCATTCTCCTCCATCTTTAAGATGGAACTGTTTTTATAACTAGAAAAAGAAAGCTATTTTGATAAAACTAACCTTCTCTGAAGAGGTTTGAGAAAATATGCACTTAGTAAATATAATTTGTGCCTTACTGTATATAATGTAAGGTGGTGTGGCTACAGAGAGCAAACAATGCCATAGGGTCAACTTGAAATTATTGCTTCTGTGTGACTTATCTTTTCTGTACTTTCTCCACTTATAAAATAGCATATCAAAATCTATTTGTGTTATCTTTCAGCTTTTTTTTCTAAGTAAAGCACATAGGCACAGGTAATATTTCACATATATATATTGGCAGTGTACTTATATAATTGTGATACATGCGTCATAGTACCAGTTCCTAAACTTTGCTACATATCACATTTTTACTTCAGTGCCCATCACAATTTTAAGGATGAGAAAATCTATTACTGGTTTTTAAACACCTCAGATAAATCCAATATATAGCCAAGTTTGAAAACAAATAGGTTAGCTTGGTTTACTTTTTATTTTTGAAATGCCTATGTATATGTAGTGTATATGCATATCCACATAAGTGTTCAAATGTGTAGGCATGGGGCAAGTCTGTGTGTGGGGACTCATGTGTATGCCTGCACGTGGAGTCCAGGGGCAACATCAAGGTGTTTTCCTCAATTCCTCTCCACCTTAATTTTTTTTTTAATTTTTATTTATTTATTTATTTGAGAGCGACAGACACAGAGATAAAGACAGATAGAGGGAGAGAGAATGGGCGCGCCAGGGCCCCCAGCCTCTACAAACGAACTCCAGACGCGTGAGCCCCCTTGTGCATCTGGCTAACGTGGGACCTGGGGAACTGAGCCTCGAACCGGGGTCCTTAGGCTTCACAGGCAAGCGCTTAACCACTAAGCCATCTCTCCAGCCCTCCACCTTAATTTTAAGACAGGGTCTCGCACTGAACCTGGAACTCATCGATTTGACTAAACTAGCTAGCCAGCAATCTCTAGGGATCATCATCCTCGCCCATACAAGCACTGTTCCTCTTGATCAAATATAGATTTTGATCCAATAGGTTTGGTGAAGGAGCTAACATTTTGTATTTCTAATGTATTCCCAGGGGAGGCTGAAACTACTTATCCATGAACCTGCTAAGAGAAACAAATGGGGAAAGAAAAGTAAAACTAAGTACTACCAGTATGAATAGAAGGAAATAGTTATAAACACATTCATACCAGAAGATGATAGCAAAAGATTACACAGAAGCCTTGTTGCCAAACTTAGTCACTCCCAGCACATGGTGAACAAAAGAATATTTATGGTTTCAATTCTTTTCTGCCCATCTCCTCATCTTCCTTGTGGATTAGGAGTGAAAGAGACTAGAAAGGTTAAGCATACAGTGGAAAAGTAAACAAAAACAGGGAAAAGAATAAATCTTTACAAATTTGCCTCATCAGAAATTAAGAAAGGAAGCCAGGCACGATGGTGAATACCTTTAATCCCAGCACTCAGGAGGTAGGGATAGGAGGATTGTTGTGAGTTCAAGGCCATCCTGAGACTACATAGTGAATTCCAGGTCAGCCTGGGCTAGAGTGAGATCCTACTTCAAAAAAAAAAAAAAAGAATTTAATAATTTATGAAAATTATTTAGTCTTTTTGCCAAATCAAAAAAGTTGTTAATATATGTGCTTAAGTACTGTTATACATCTATAATGTTCTATCAAAAAGAAAGATAAACCTATATGTTAATGCAGTGAGAAATATCCTAGTTCCTCTACAAATAGATGCTTCATTACATGGAGATGGTAAAAGAAATTAGACAGACTCTGAGCACTGAAGAATCTTCAGTGCCCAGCAAGGGCAATAAATGTACATTTTAGGAAGCCTCCACAGCTCTAAATGATACCGCTCCAGAGGCCAATTCATTACTTTGAATCATAGACCCAACTGTAATCTCCCTTCATCAGATATTCTGCAAGTGAAGTTTCAGCAATGAATACCTACATGTACTAGTGTGAAAAGATACAAGATAAGAGAGACCTGCCCCTTGCCCTGAAGTAGCTCAGTAAGAACATTGCAGTGTCCCTGCTAGAAATCAGTCTTTCCTTTGCTCTCATTAGTTGGGAATTTGGTGTTGAGCTTGCTATTTCTTTTCTTCTACCTCCCGGAGTTTTGCCAGCAGCAGGAGGCCTTCTTTGAATCTTGTGGAAGTAATACCCTTTGAGGATAAGGGGAATAAGAAGATTAGAGTAAGAAATTTTTCAATTGTCTTGATCTACTCAGCTTATGACCCATTTTAGACACAGCAAGACCTGCTGTTGATGAGATATTGGTACACAAGGTAAGAAAAAGCTCTGTGCTTTCCCAGAGATTGTTATCTGCTTTGCAAACTCACAGTGGAAAAGGATTTGTCGTCCCAGGGAGTTAGAGGAATGGTGCAGCATGGAGGACATTGAAGTTGCAATGGAATGATTCCTGAACGCGCCATGCTCTGATTTGAGTATTCAGTTCTCAACGGTACCCTCGTAATTCCTGCACAAGAAAGTCAGTGCCACAGACACTGCAGAGAGGACGATCAACTGTGGAATTCAAAGGGAGAGATTAAGCATTAGCAGCCAGACTTTAATGACACAGCCTGTTTTATTTATAGGTTGGTCTCTACCCTCCACAGGTGTGAACATTTCTATAGGAGGACCTCACCATTTTCTCAATAGTGTGTCATGTGCTCAAAATACCAAGGAGCAAGTGACATCTACCTCAGAGCCAAAAGGCTCATTATGAATATACCCCTCAGGCTAGAGTGAATGCTCTAACCAGGAACCAGTTGTGTAGATTTGGTCATTAAATGATTGTGTTTTTTATCAGTGCTGTGACTCATAATCACTAACACCATCTACAGGGAGTTGCTTCCATTGAGCTCCCATGTCTCGTCTCCATGGAAATGAGACCTAATCGTGTGCCTGCCTGCTAAAAGGGCAGAGGTCATAGATGTGTCTCTGTGCACAGAATGAACCAAAGGTGGTTAGACTCTCAGATGGTTGTGACATCATTGCTGGTTGTCCTTGAATTTTATCAGTTTGACTGTGATGCCTGTAACTTTCTTTATATTTCTACTGGCTGCTTTGAAGAGAAGTTTCATCATGGTGGGAAAACATGGTGTGAGCATGAAGCTGATTCACATCTTCTTACATAACAGCAGGAATGAAGTATTCTGAGTGAGCTAGTGTTGAACACCCAGTGGATGGTTCTAATGAACCTCAAGGTCCACCCCCGTAATACAACTCCACCAGCAAGGGGCCACCTCCCAAAGGCCCAGCCACTTCCCAAATTACCATCAGCTTTGGACTAAATACTGAAAACTGATGAGCCTACAGTGGACATTTTACACTCAAGCCACCACATCTGGGATTCCCATGAAATGCCTTTTATTGCCATTGAATTGTGTGTCCTATTGTTTTCTGAAGTTCTGATGCTCCTCAACTCCTTCTTCTTTGTTCTCTAGACTGAATAATTCCTGTTGCCTTGTCTTCCGCTTCACGGAGGCTTCTGTAAGCTCTATTATTCTCTTGACTCCTCTACTGAATATCCACTTCAATTATTATGCTTTCATAAAACTGTAACTTCCATTGGGAATTATTTTTAAAGTAATTTCTATATTTTCTTGAATAAAATCATCTGTTTTATTTCATTTCATTCTTTAAGCTTTTCTTTAGTTATTCAAATATAGTAGCCGCTTTCAAGTATTTGTCTGCTGTGGGGGTTGGAATGTGACAGTGTAAATGTATGTATGGGCCCAAAAATCTTGAATCTTGAGTCTCCAGTGAGTGGAGTCCTCCTGGGGAAGAGGAGGTGTCACAGGAGGGCCTAGTCTTAGAGCCCAGCCCTAAGATGTTTTGGGGGGTAGATCTGAAGTTCTGCCCAAAGGTGTGAGGAGAGCAGTTTGAGCTCTTGTTGTTGGTGTATGCTGGGGTTGGTGTTTGCTTGATGCAATTTTGTCCCTGCTTGGATCTATGGAAGTAAGCAACTTCGTCTGCCACAGAAGGAACTTCTCCTGGATTTTATAAGCCTGAAATAAACTCTTTCTTCCCACAAACTCTGAGTGATTGAATGTTCGTCCCAGCAATGAGGAGCTGACTCCAACATACACTAAATACAGTTATTTGAAATCTTTATGACAAGTTTCTATTGATTATTTTGAGAGATGTTTTTGCTTGAGTATGGTATATACTTTCTTGATTCTGGGTGTCTACTAGTAAATTTTGTTAAAAACTTGACTTTTAGTTACATATTGTTACAAGTCTTAACTCTGATTCTCTACTCCTTCATAGAAGGTTTTCTTTTTTTTTGTTGTTTGTTTGTTTTTTATTGGTACCTTGGCTGAATGATTTGCTTGGGCTAACTCAAAATCTACCTTGCGTGGGATAGGTCATCAGATGTCTCTGCCCAGGGACTTTCTCTACCACTCCCTCTTGTCCTTCCTCCCTCATTCCTTCTAATCCTCCTTTCTTTATTTTCTTGTTTCCTAGAGGTCTTCCCAGCTTGGTTTCTAGCAAATGATTGTACAGACACATGCTTTGAGCTCCTCTGTCAGCATAGATCAGCAACCCCATTAAAAGTTGAGTCCAACCTAGGGAATGTGGCTTAGTGTTTTGCATGCACAAGGTCTGTGGTTTGATGTCTTTGAAGTCTTCCCATTAACCCAATTCAGAACAGCATTCATTTGAAATGTAACAGATGTTATATTTTAATATCTGCATAGCCAAGTTAAGTTTTTTTTATGAGTGTAGGATATTTTGATTAGTTTTATCATAGACCAAACACCCATTGCTTTGCAGAAGTCTGTGGCCTGGAGAGTGAGTGAAAACCAAAGATTTTTAAAAAGCTAGGCTTCCAGTCCAGGATGCCCCCCACCTCATTTCATCATCTGCTGAAATATTAGGGAAGGATTCTGTACAACTCTAGGACTCCAATCACAGATTCATTAAAACAGAGTAGCTCACCTGGAGGCAGGATGAATATCTAAAATTATCTTTGTTGCTCACCACAGACAGTAATGAAATCTGGAGGTCCAAGCTCTGATTTTGGCTTCATGTATAACTGTATAGTTTTAAAACCTCTTCATATCTCAGGCATTTTATTTGTACAATAGGAATAAGACAAAAATAATTATTCTATCATATAAAATGGGATGACTCTTGTGCATGCTTAATAAGTGCACTCACAGTGAGTTAATGACCATTGTTTTTCTTGTCATAAAACAGCAAGGTTAAAAGAGCAATTCTCAAACATTTGAAGGATCAGTTGTGTTCTCCAAAATGACATATTGAAATTTACACTCTCAATACCCATAAATGTTATTTTATCTGTAAGTAGGGTCTTGATAAATACAATAAAGTTATGATGAGGTCATATTGAATTACAGCATACCCTGATCCTATTACTGGTCCTGAGTGACATGAGAAACAAGTTTGTCCACACATACATGGGATAACACTGCTGAGGCCAAGGTCTGTTAGTACAAAGAATACCCAAGGCTGCCAACAACCATCACAAGAAGGACGCCTCCTTGTCAGAACATCAGAGGGAGCAGGACCCTGATGGCAACTGGATTTGACACTCTAGGCCTCCAAAACTCTGTAAGAAAATATGTCTGTTTTTGTAGGCCTTCCATAAGAGGGTAATACACTCTTATTGTTCTTAGAAAATAATATATACCAATTGAATATTAAAAATCACCCAGGGAGCATTTTGCAAGCCTGCATGTTTGGGCCTCCTACAAGGAAAGTTTTGTTCATAAGATCTAATAAGAAGTGAAAAAGCTGTACCCTAAACAGTGTTTTAGGGAATATGTGACACAAGCAAGATTAAGAACTGCTGGCACCCATAGAGAGTTATATGTGTTGTGGGCATTTTTATAATTATGTGGAAAGGTTTATATACCTTTACAAGAAGGTATAAATGTCTAAAACTTGGCAATGTAATGTCCCATTTTGGTAGAAGCCTCTTGTTCCTGTTACTTGCTCCCAGTGACTGGAGTGGCATGCAGGGATGGACAGTGTACACTCAAAGCACTGGCTATGTAATAATATTCCGTGTCAGGGTCTCACTCAGGTTCTTCAGAGGGCATACCTAATTAAGTCCTAAGAACAATTCTACCACATAGGTTCTACCACCATTTCCCATCATAGTGCATTACAATTCACAGAGGTGAAATGATTTTTACAAAGTCATGTAAGCTTATTTTCTGGGCACAGCAGGAAGTTAAACACAGCCTAACTTAGTACATCACCCTCTCTGAAACAGTACTTCAGTGTTTCTGGTTTCATTTGAGACCTTTAAGATAGAGAGTAACCCTTCCATGATTTTGAGAGGCATAAGATGAAAATAAATATTCTTGATTTAATTTCTTGGGATAGGGGCACACAGCACTCCTGAAGACCCTGTACATAGAGGTCTAGGAGCATGAGGAGAAAGAGAAAGAGAAGATGGGAGACACCCATGAGCCCATGCCTTTGTTGGAACATTATGGGGGAGGCCTACAGTAGCAGCAATGTTTCCTGACACAGTTCTGCAAGGCTGGAGTATGAAGTGCATTTTTCATCCTTCTGAATGCTGTCGGGGAGGAGACTTGCTCACGTCTTCCTGGCTTGTGATGGTACCCAGGGAATCTCTTGTCTGTGTGTTGGTGCATAAGCAGGTTTCCATGGGGAGTTTTCTTTTATGGGTTCAAGTGAACAGGTATAAGTTCTAGGGTATAGGGCTATAACTGAGAAGTGGTTACTGTGATATGCCTTCACAGTCCATGAGTCACTGGGGTCAACAGGGCCAGACAAATAGGTTGCATGTAGTTGGTCAGAGGGAATTTGTCACCAGTAGGGGAATTGGAAGGGTAGATGTCTGGATCTGGATCCTCTACATAGCTACAGGATTGAGTAAACAAGTTCAGCATCTGAGAGGAGTAAGTTAAATATGTATCCAAAATGGATACTGAAGCAATATAAAATCATAAGCCTTCTAAGATTAACATATGCTTACAAGGAATACATACATTATTGTTATTTTAAATTTATGTATCTATTTATTTTTTTTGCATGTGTGTATTACATACATGTGCACCACAGCTTCTTCCCACTATAAATTGATATCAGACACTTGGGCTATTTTTTTTTTCTCCCAATTTAAGTTGGTGGCTTTGGAATTTAACTTCAGGTCAACAAGCTTGGCAAGCAAGCACTTTTAACCATTGAGCCATCTTCTCAGCCCCCACACTGATACTTTTGATCTAAGCAGTGGTTATTAGATTATACAATAGTACAGAATTACATTTGGAGGGTTTCTTGTTTGTTAGGTTGGGGGAGGGTGGTATGGTCTCATGCTAGCCCAGGCTGACCTGGAACTCACACTATAGTCTCAGGTCGATCTTGAATTCACAGCAATCCTCCTACCTCTGCCTCCTGATTGGTGGGATCAAAGGCATGTGCTACAATGCCTGGCAGGAATTCTACTTTGTAATCTCTTCAATTCTGCCTGTTTACCTAAAAGAGAAAGCTTAGTAGCAATGTCTTTAACAGCACCCCCACCCCCCGCCCACCAACACTATTCAATAAAGGCAAAGACCTCCATGTCTGACAGGAATGTCCAGCAATAAACAATATGGCTTATTTTAATGTGCTCATTTCCAAAGTCTCCATTTACTTCTGGTGTCTAACACTGGCTTTCCACTTTTAATAGAGATACTGACTTTTTCAGTGCATGCATATTGGTTCTAGAGTTTATTTAAAGAAAATAAAATAAATGTTCATTTCAATAGTAAAACAAAATAGCACCAACTTGCAAAGATTGTATTGAATGACTGAGTCTGGGAAATGCTGCATTATGTGGCATGAATATACACATATGTATCATGAACACACACATACACACATCTTTTCTAGCCACTCTGCTTCAGGACCCACACCCTCAATCCTTGGGAGAAGTTAAACCATGGGAAGAAAAGACAAGAGTCTAACCATGCTGGGACTGACACTTTCCTATGCTTCCAAAGAGCTCCTGGGAGTCACTGAGTAATGGAGGTCACTGAAGGGATCAATATTGTGCTAATGAGCTTGGGAAACACTCCAGGAGGTTGATATACTCCACCATAAGAAGTTGAGAGCAGTATAAGGGACTGGAAACTAGGTAGGGCAGGCTCTTAAGTGAATATAACATTCATGCTCCCACACCCTAACACGCAGTCATGATTTCTGGAAGATACAGTGATATTATATTACCCTTTGTCTTTAGCTCCTGTCTAGTAAAATAAAGGCTGAGAACAAATTCAAATTCATCCAAATACAAAATGCCTATCCTGGAAAATTAGATTAGAAACAAGACTATTCATTTTCCATGAGATCTTCAACTAGAAGGAATACTGGCATACCTAACCAAGAAAGGGTATGGGGACTCAATAGGCTTATGGAGCCACACAGAGTCATTAGTCCCTGGCTCTAGCACTTACCAATTACTGTATGGCAGATTTCTCCAACTCTTAGTACCATCAAGAGCAGCTATCTTATTGTATCTCATGTTGTTGTGGGTTTGCAGTTAGGGCTGGGTTTGCTTTGGTCAGTCTCCTGATTCCTCTTTTTGATATTTGTCACTGGAATTTAGTAGGCAGACAGACTGGAAGGTCCATCAGGGTTTGGCAAATAGTTTCCAGTGCTAAAACAAAATGCCTGCAAATGGATCACATAGAAAGAACAGATGCTTATTTGGCTCACAACTGTGGAGACAAAAGTCCAGGATGGAGCAACTTAACTTATTCGCCTTGTGTAAGGTTGGCATGGTGGATGGCAGCAAGGCGGGGCACTGTAAGAAGAGGGCCCATGGTAAGTCTGGAGGGCAGAGAGTGAGGAGAGCTAAGTCTTGCTTCTTTATGACAACTGATTCTCATAGGAACTAACTGAGCCACTGCGAAATCCATTTAATCTTATTTGGAGGATTATCCTTTCAATGATCCAGTTGCTTTCTGTTAGGTGCTACCTGTTCAAACTTCCACCACTTCCTAACACTACCACACTGAGGACCAACCTTTCAGCACATGAACAACTTGCTGGACAACCCCCCATCAGCCCGTAGGGGTGGCACCTTCTTGGAGCTGTCAGGAAGACCTAGCTGGGACTGGTTTCTGTTGTATGCCTGTCAATCTCAGACTAGCTGGATGTCTTTCAGAGGTGATCTGGTTTCCTGTAGATCATCTCAAGAGTATGTGGAAGCTGCCCATCCCTTGAGGTCCAGAGCTGGAAACTGACTGCCCACCCTCATCTCCCGCATTTCTACGCATGCATGTCTCGAAGCCTAACTTGGAGTTCAGGGAGTAGAGCTAGACCCCACTTCTCTATAAAGACTAGAGAGGAAGTAGCTTGTTTTAGGTAAAATAATTTGAGCTACTTGGAGGTATTAATGATTATTATTTGGATGCATGCTATAGGGATGATGCTGTATATTTGGGCAGCATTTCAAAAGTCGGTGAAGTGAATATCCCATTACACTGAGTGAGAAACTTGGTTTTTGAGAACAGATTTGTGAATTAGAGACTGTGCTTCAGGAGAGATCAGGACCCAAAGGCAGACTTTAAGACATTCTATTTTTGTGACTCCAGACTAGTTACTTTCCCATCTTTAAGCCTTGGCTTCCTTATCTGCAAAGGGGAACTAGTAACAATGCTTGCTTCCTTCATGGTGGGCGAGGAGGCACATGGCAAATACAGAAAACTGCAGATAGTGCCTGGCACAAGGAAAACACCCCATGAATGCCACTATTAATACCATGAGTTGCTACTTTAAGAGTTCCGACTTACCAGAGAAAGATGATTACATCAAGAATGAACAATCTAACTGGAGAGGCAGACATCATTAATGATATTGTAAGTTACATCAAATTAACATGAGGGAATAGTACAGAGATGTTATTATAGGAAATGGCAATATCATAAATTAGGCAATCAGAAAAGGTTCCAAAGCCAAGGTCAAGTTTGAAACATGATTTAAAACATGGGTACTGGAGAGATGACTCAGCAGTTAAAGGTGCTTGCTTTCTTGATAAGCCAGATGACTTGGGTTAGATTCCCCAATACCCATGTAAATCCAGACACACAGTGGTACATGCATCTGGAGTTTGTACACAGAGGCAGGCGGCCCTGTTGTGCTCGCTTTCTCTCTCTCTCTATATATATATATCTACTTCTTTCTCTCAAATAAATAAATTAATATGTAAAATAAATAAATAAAAGATGCATAGGATGTGCAAGAGAAGATCCAAAGCAAGATAATTCCACGAAGTTAGAAATGAAGAAGCAAAGGTATAAATGCTCTTGGGTTATCAGGAACCCTCAGGGAACAGTTTGGGGATAAGCACCGTGAGAGGTGAGGTGAAGTGAGGGGAGATATCTAATGGACTGACTGCCTTGAAGGCTTTGAATCTGGAATTTATACTTTTATACATTGCATACATTTTAGGAAGTTTAAAAATAATATTTATTTATAATATACTAACAATGGTCTATAGGAGTGAGAAAAGAAAACCAAATTCAAAAAGAGATTATGGGATCTAGATATGCTATACTTAAAAGGTAAGCAAGAATGAGGGCTAGATGGTGACAGTGGAAAACGAATGCTTGGCAAGCATATAGGAGATGTCAGACAGGCAACATTAACAGAGCTGACCGAAATCATGACTGACTTGATATACGAGAAAGGACTAATGTACATGGACTAATTCTGGATGAGATGAGCCTTAGTTGGCTCAGTGACAGAAATGGCAACATTAGTGAAGGTGATTAAATGGAACAAGAGGGAGGCAGAGGGAAGCCTTAGGTGGAAGAACAGACGGAGGAGAGAAGAAAGTGAAGGCATTGCTACTTCTTCAAACTTCCAAGGAAGGAACAAATAACAGAAACCATGAATCATTCTGCCTGGAAGCAAAGGCAAATGACACCTGGGTTAGAGCTTTGGAAATAATAGGTCACATGGGAGACCATTTGTAATCTTGAATCTCAGAAACTGCCTGCTTTGATTTTCAGAAGCACTTAACAATGAACTAGACTTTGAAGTCAGTGTAAGGACACCCACCCAAGTAATAGCTCCACATTTTTTTCACACGTGCACTTTGAGATTATAAATTCCTTTTTCTTTTTTGTACTCATAAGCAGTGTTTAATTTCTGATTGCTTCTCAAATTATAAATGCACTTCACAGATAATTTTGTGACCTTCCATAGTTCACTCAAAATAGAGGAATCCATCCACCAACTGTGTGTTCCCATTATAATTTTTACTAATAAAACTAAGACTTGTCACAGATCTGTGTAATGTCTCAGGTACCCCAAACTTCGTTGACTATAATCACATGAGGAGATACAAGTATTACCCCACAGGCTTTGCCGGATTCTCCTGCACTTCTTACAGTGTTTTTGCTGCAGTCAGTAGACTCTATCTTATCTTTGGATTTTGTTTTGTTTTGTTTGTTTTTTTCTTCTCCTTTCTTATTGCCAAGGATAAAATGCAAAGCTCTGTGCCTGATAACCACACGGGGTGCTACATGCTCTGGTTCTAGCCTCCGTTTGAGTTCTGGACTGTCACTTCTCTTTACTAGTGTGGCTCACTTTTATTACATTTACAGGTCATTTGTTCCCATCGGTGTCCTGTGTAAATGTGATGTAAATATAACCAGCCCCTCCCCCCACATGGGACCATTTTAATCCTTCACAGGCAAGGGCTCTGAGACACAGTGGGACTTAGTGGGACTTCTTCAATCCAGGGGCAGTTCCTCTGAATGCAAGACTAATGGTCTGCCTTGGTATCTTCTAATGTCTTTTATGGCTGGGTCAATCAGAGAACGTCTCTGTGACATGCACCCTATCATGGCACACAGGAATTGTCACTGCACAACCTATGGAGGTTGGAAGCAAGGATTTGAAGTCCAAGCCCACAAGTACAGTCTGAGGCTGATCCCTTATATGACCACCTTGGCTCAAAGGTGATCATTCATGTTCTCTTTCAGGTAGAAGAAGATTCCGAACTCACTTCTCCTTCCATCTCCAATTACTTTATATTCAATTGCCAAATTTAATGGGGATAACAGTGTGACCATATCTTTCTTTTGCACAGGGAGGTTATCTTAAAGCTAAACAGTCTTTATTACTTCCAGATGAATGCCAGTATCCTTTCTCCTTACTAATGATCTCATACCTTTCTGGATAATTCCTCATCCATTATATATTACCTTAGTAGAAGCATTTCAAATGTCCCTTTCCTTAGCTACTGCAGCGCATATTTCTCTACCTGCTGTCTGGTCTACCTCAGGTTTCTCAGGAAACTGAGTCCACTAAGCAGACCTCTCTGTCTGGAGATTAAATTTTAACCTACCTCCAACAGCAGAGGCAGTAGTAAAAATAACAGACCATAGACCAGGCTCTTATGCTAACCATGTAGGCTTTGTTCCACATTTCTTTGAACCAGCTTCCAGGACTTCCTTGTTTCTGTTCCCAATGGGGCCAAGTAAACGTGCCCACATGACATCACCCACCCCACCCTAGATACCCAAGGTCTGAAAATTCTATGGACAAGGGCCCACTGTATGAGTCCTGCGCTTCCTAACATTCACAGGCACAAAGGCAAAATGTGTTGTCTCTGGTGGGTGCACCCAAACCACCCAAGGCTGACTACAGGGTGGCTGATTGCAAGGAAGTAATGGGGTGTGGGCCAAACTTAGTCTACGGTATCCACGTTTGCTCTGGCAAGGCTCCTCCATTCACGAGTGGATAAGAAGAGTGTAGAGTAGAGGTTCCCTTGAGAAATTCTCAAGGGCGGTGCCATCAGGGGCTAGAATAGGGCTTCAGGGCACTTTTGACCTCAGCCTGAATAGCTTGGAATACATAGCTGAAGAGAAACCACGGCCTATAAAGAGGGTTCCGAAAGGTAATGATTAGCAATCAAGTAGCCACATGTAAGAATGAAGATCTTCCCAGAATACCCCAAAGAGTGAGAAAATGCATGTACTTGGCTATTGATTCCTGAGCCATCAGGAGAGAGGGAGGATGCGGCAAGCTGGGGAGAATTCTCTGTCCTGGCTCGTCCGTCTTCTGTGCCTCGCAGCCCCAGGACAAGGATGTGTGCAACTCACAGCTGATTGGAAGCAGCTATTGCTTTGCACACATCTTTTTGTGGCTGTTATTAAGATACATTTGAAGGGCTGGAGAGATGGCTTAGCGGTTAAGCGCTTGCCTGTGAAGCCTAAAAACCCCAGTTCGAGGCTCGATTCCCCAGGACCCACATTAGCCAGATGCACAAGGGGGCGCACGCGTCTGGAGTTCGGTTGCAGTGGCTGGAAGCCCTGGCGCGCCCACTCTCCCCTCTCTCTCTCTGCCTCTTTCTCTCTGTCTGTCGCTGTCAAATAAATAAGTAAAAATAAACAAAAAAAAAAAAATTTAAAAAGATACATTTGAAAAAGGTAGAAGATAGGATGTGTTTCAGTAGTTGATTGCTTTGACATATAACTTATAAAGATGTATACATCTCAGATACAGGCCATCATTTGTATTCTTGCCCTTAGCCCTTAAGAAATTGGCTCCACCTATCTGCCGAGCCCAGCCTTCTCACTGTTCTACAAGGCCCCGGCATGGTCTGGTAAACTCCCTTTGATTTCAGTGTCAGAGTCATTTCTGTTGTTTGCAGTGGGATCTGGTATTGAGGGTTTGCCTTGACTGGGCTAACCAACCCCTGAGCCTTATTTCTCTATTTGCCCCACTGTATACTTTGGGAGTGTGTGTGTGTGTGTGTGTGTGTGTGTGTGTGTGTGTGTTTTAAATACAGACCTATAAAGAAGAAAGAAAAGCTATCCAAAATCCAAGTAATATTTTTGTACAGTCCTTTCTGAATATTTCACATTCAGAAGAATTAGTATTTCATGTGCATGGTTTTATATCTCTGCTTTTCATTAAGCATAATCATTGCCCCATCATTAAAATTTGTATGTTAGTATTGTGCTTTAAGAAGAAATGGGAGAAAGACTTCTGTTTTTAAAAAATCAGCTCTTTTGTGTTACATGTAAAAAATACTTGATAAAAACTTTCAAAACAACAACAAAAATCCTAAGGAGTGGAGATATTTCAAAATAGACCTAAGAAATCCCTAAGCTTATTCATGGCTATAAATGATACTGAGATTCAGATCAATGTGCAGAAATATTTTCTACATTTATCATGGATGTATAAATGAATGTCTAGATGATATATTATATATCTTAATATAATTTGTAAATATTAACAGGTAATCCTTAGATAGGATTTTGCCAAGTTTCCTTAAAACCAGCTATTATATTTATCTGCAATGGTACACATACACAGAGAGAGAGAGAGACAAACACACATTCACATATATACAAATTTCCAATGAAGACAGTGGAGGGAGACATCTGTCAATAAAGTGTTTTGCCTGAGTTCAATTCCAAGAACCCATGTTGTTTTTAAAAAGGCTGTGTAGAGTGGAGCAAACTCATTATCCTTGTGCAGGGGAGGCCACCGGCAGATCCCTAGGGCTGGCTGGCCAGACAGTCTAGTGTACTGGCAAGATCCAGACTACTGAAAGACTTTGTCTTAAACAAGGTGGATAGTGCCTGAGGAGTGACAGCCCGGATTCTTTTCTGCCATCCATATACATAGTCACATACGTGCTGCATACCTGTACACATGTCTGTCACCCATCCATCACATGCACAAAATAAGAAAGAATAAAAAAAGGAAGAAGAGAGAGGAATTAAAGAAAGAAGGAAGGAAGGAAGGAAGGAAAGAAGGAAGGGAGAAAGGGTGGGATGGGGAGAGAGAAGAAGGATGAAGAGGAGAAGGAGGAGAAGTTTCTCTGATTGGCTTAGAATTGACATGGAGGTAACAGAAGATTACAGAGGTTATTAATTAAACTAAAGGAGAAGATTATTACTTCTTGGCCCTTATTCTTTTGGCATTAATTAACTATTTTGTTCTCGTGTAGATAGAGGTCTGGATCCACTTCCAAGGATTTTCTTTCTCTCAACATGATTAAGAGAAATTTAGAACAACCACCAGTCTAAATAAAAGATATAATAGTGGTGAAAGTAATTTCAGAACAGCCTAGCAGATGCACAAAATGCAAAAGAATTAGAACCAGAGGCTGAGAAGCACCAATAAAGTGTGTTTGCCCATATGAAGGTCTGAGCATCCCTCCTTTCCAGGTGAAGGAGGGAACAACATTTGTTCAGGCTTCACTACACAGATGGTCCTGGATTAAATGGCTTGGAATCTTACCATCAGAATGTTATTGACTTAGAGAAATGCAAGATCCACTTATCTAGCAAGATGTTAGAAAATGGGTCCTTCTTATATTATAGAGACCTCATCAAAGACGGATGATACCAACCAAGTGTGCTGACACAAGTAGTTCTACTGTGAAAAATGTAAGAAATCAACCGTGGAGTGTGTGGAAAGAGGAACAACCTGGAAAGCCAAATATGCTTAATTTATGGCAGCTAAAACTAGAAGAAAATTTTTATGAGCACTGAAATCAAGCCAAGAAACAAACACAAGTTCAAAAAGAGTTTTCTTGGCATTAACCACTGCAGTCCTCATTTTTATAGTGTGGACTCCTTAGTGGGTTGGCTCACTGGCTGGCTCAAATGCATAGCTTTGTAGCAAAAGCAGTTGCAAGTTTCTCTTCACAAGACAACTAATATGTCTTAAACTAATTTATGGATTTAGGTGATATGTCTAGGCTCTTCATAATACTTTAACATCCAGGGCTCATCTTCCACTAGACATTTGATACTTAAGTACAGATGAGCAGAATTCCATTCTGTGCATTTCATGGACATTCCTAATATCTCTCCTCTGCTTTTATCTCTAACATTTGGAGCTATGGTGGGGACACATATTGATTTCTTTGTGAAAACTAGACAATCTGAGGGCTTTAAAAGTAAGCTTACAGTCTTTGCTTCAGAATACCTGAGGTAGTAAAAAGTACCCTCATAGTACTATTTATTGTGAGTAATAGAAAGTTTATGTGTATATCATCTGTGTACATATAACACTCAAAGATATAGACATTTTGCTGAGCTTGGTGGCCCACACCTTTAATCACAGTACTCAGGAGGCAGAGGTCAGAGGATTACTTTCAATTTGAGGCCAGCCTGAGACTACATAGTGAATTCTAGGTCAGCCTTTGCTAGAGCAAGACGCTACCACAAAAACAACAAACAATGTGTGTGCACATGTCTGTGTGTGAGTGTGTGTATGTGTGTGTTGCTTTCTCTAATTTAAAGCCCCTTGTTTTTTCTTTCCTCCCTAAGGTATCCTAACTACTCGATGCTTCAAAACAGAACACAGAACAATTGGAGAAAACTGATCCTATTGCTGAAGATAACTTTGCCACCAGCCCTGAATTCAGGGTCAAAGGAACCAAGGTCCTGTTCCAAGTGTCCAAGCTGGGGTTGGGGATGAGGGAACATGGAGGCAGCAGAAAAAAATCAGTTATTCCCCTCAAGTTCACACCAAATTGGGAAGCTAATCTTTGAAACTGCATTTGCCCTTATTCTTCTTGACTTAATGGAATGAAAATAGTTTCAGAATACATCATTTCTTTTCCAATTTCACATAGCTGCAAACCCTTTATTAAGGAGAGCTGACCTTCCACACTTTACTGAATGTGTTTTGTTCTCTTAATTTCTCCTGCAAGCAGATAACTGGTTCAATGTCACTTGCCAAACCTGGGCGAGGACACTGAGCATTTAATTATCACTGTGTTAGACAAAACCATTCCTAGATGGGAAATATGATACTTCCTCAACTGGCTGCAAATGTCAACTCAACAGGATCTGCGATTTAATATCTCTTGATGAAATACTCAGCACAGGGAGCAATGAAAAGGATGTCTGTGCTTGGTTGGTTTTGTTTTTAGTTACCTTGAATGGAGAAAGGAAGGCTGAAACAAGGGCTGGAAAAATGGCTCAGTGGTTAGAGCACTTCCTGAGTGAGTGTGCAGGATGGGAGGGGTGTGAAAGAGCACTGTGTCTGAGCTCCAGAGCACACAAGCAGCCACATGCGTCTGCAGCCCCCATCCTGTAGTGGAGCGAGCCACACTGCAGTAGTCGGCCATGCTGATTTTTCGGGGTCACTTCCTCAAAGTGTCCTTATATGCACTTATATGCACTGATCATCTCTGCTCCAAGCAACTCCCTCCCATTCGATGCATCAACACCCCAGGTTTGTGACACCTTTTAATAGCTGCTTTCTGCTCCCTCAGAAAGTTTGCCTCTGTGAATTGACTTTGCTTCAGCCTTGCCCACTGTTGAAATCTGCAGCATGAAAGCGAAAAACACCAATTTCGGAGTGGATGCTCCCCAGGGCCCATGTGTACCTGTAGCACCTTTGTAATGCAAAGCTCTTATGTGACTCCATGCCAGCTTCCAGATCCATGGAGGAAGGTAAAGAATTTGGGTCCCCTTGCCATCTTTTCAATGATGAGGAAGTTAAAGGATCCTAGACACAATGAGAGCACAGAGTTCCAAATGGAGCCAGAAACAGGTTTCTTGGTCTGTCTTGTTCAGAACTCCAACCCAGATTGCTTTCAGAATCAGGGACTGCAAGGAAGAGAAGCAGCTTTGGGTTGTGAAGTTCCATGGAGTCCAGAGATGCAAGCAGTTATCAGTAGCACTGAATACTTCTGTCACTTCCTCTGGTTCTCTCCCTCTCTCTCTCTCTCCCCCTCCCTCTACCTTTCTCCATGCATATGAGCCTGAGGTCTCTGACTACTAGAGAGAGAGAGGAAGGGCCTTCGAGTATGCAGAACAATACATACCACACAACCCTCATTTCAGTGGATCACACAGTGTCCTGTGTGCCGAATCTAACGTGAGATCATTCCGTTTCATGTACTCAAGCTCCTCTGAATTTTCTGATTTAGGACATTTTTGTGATTTTTTGGTTTTTTTTGAGTAAAGGCCTCACTGTAGCCCAGGCTGACATGGAATTCACTCTGTGTTCCTAGGCTGGCCTCAACCTCACAAGTGCTCCTCCTACTTCTGCCTTCCAATTGCTAAGATTAAAGAAGTGTGCCACCACAACCAGGCAAGAATTTTTATTTATGAATTACTCCTACATAACATATTCCTAAAAGGGCTCATAAACTTCACCATTTCTTCCATCTTTCTGTTGTGCCTATAGGAAACAAAACCTGGAGGGGGTGATCTAATGTGGTCCCAGATTCTGGGAAGAACCAGATGGAATCAGAGCAAGATCTCCCAATGTAGTAATGGGCCTTTGGTGGTATCCACATAAGACAGCATTATCAGCCTGAATGTCAGACAAGTCACAAATTTACTGTGGAAGAAAAATAAAGATTTTTCCATTTTAAATGCTGAATATAAAAAAAAAAAAAAATGAAGCTATATCCAGTAAGTGGCTGTACCTGCAAAGACAAAGCCACCCCAT
Organism: Jaculus jaculus; assembly: GCF_020740685.1. Taxonomy (NCBI): domain Eukaryota; kingdom Metazoa; phylum Chordata; class Mammalia; order Rodentia; family Dipodidae; genus Jaculus; species Jaculus jaculus. The sequence continues at coordinate 17,333,818 of NC_059107.1, read as the reverse complement.
AAAATATGGAGGACAGCTTCAGACTTCTAATTATGAGAGGAACCAAATTATAAGCCCACTTTGGCTCTTGTCTTCTGGTCTACTAAGTGGCAGGTAAGCAAACAGATTCTAACCACTGAGCTATCTCTCCAGCCCTTGCATACACATTCTAGAGAACTATTTTCTCCTATTTCACAAAAGAAAGAGAAACAATTGAATAGATTAAAAAATATATAATTCTGGGTGCAATTTTTGAATTCATTATCATTACTGAGCTAGGAAATGAAACCAAGTCTCAGCATAATAGACATGCCAGGTACTACCCAGCTGTCAAAGATAGCTCTGAATGGAACTTGGGGCCTTTGACTACTCATCCATTATTCTGCTAAGTCTGTGATACTTCAGGTCTTTGAAAGAACACTCATGGTTGGTCCCAAAGTCTAGAAGACACTTAAATACTGTCATTTCCAAAATATCATGCCAACATTAGGTGAGGTAGCACACAGCTCTAATCCCAGCACTAGGGAAGCAGAGGTAGGAAGCTCAGAAGTTCAAGGTCATCCTTAGCTGCATAGAGAGTTTGAGGCCACCCTGGGACACATGTGATCCTGTCTCAAACAATACATAAATACCTTGGCAGTTTTTGTTTTAGAAATTCTCCACTGTGACAGGAATCTTAAGACTTGTCCATCACTAAGACATATTTTCTCTTGATAACAAAGTTTGAGTCAAGATCACAGAGTAACTAATTGTGATTAATAGGTGTGATATTTGGCCACACTTGTATTACAGATGCCTGGAAATACTGAGTTTAGAGTGTAGAAATTGATAGCGGGGGTGCTACATCTCAGCAGGGAATTGGGTTATCACGTCACAGATTGTCAGAAATCGTCCTTCCCTGCCTACAAGCAATGGAGTGATCAGACACAGTGTATCCAACACAGGCTTCATTTTCTCCCGTTTTTGGAACAGACTGCTCTTTCTTCAGCTCAGTGCCAGATGAAGTGGTGAGTTGGCTTGCTTTCAGGGGTAATGTTGTATGAAAAATATGTATCTTTAAACACTGAACACTTAGCACAGTGAGATGCTCTTCCATGGGAAAGGCAAGAGAACGTACTACCCAGGGAGGAATACCAGCTCTGCAGCTCCCACGTCTGTGTGTGTGAGTAGACTGAATGCACAGATAGCCTGTGTCATTTCAACGCTTCCTGTCCCCCTCCCCTCTCCTGGCTGAATTCCTGGAGTTAAGTTCACCAAAATTAAAATGCGTATTGGGACTTGAATGAACTTCTCTGAAATTTAGCCAAGTTTGTCATGGTAGGACACTGCCTTGGAATCATGACCATAAATATGACTTATGAAGAATTCTCTGCCTAAATTTTTGTATGTTTATGTTTCCATTATAGTTATGTTTATCATTGTAGGAATTGTGTGGTAGAATATTTTATTAGTTGATATAAGTGAGGATCAGAAGAATTAGATTATAATTTTGGTTTCACAGTTAAATACTTGAGAAAACCTGCAAAGCTTGTCTAACCTCTCAGTCTCAGATCCTTTATCTTCAAAGAGAGGGCTCCCACAAGGTATTCAAGGGGACTGTGGATTCTAAAACAATATTCAGAGTTTATACAACCAGTTACTGTGAACATTGTGGTTTCAATTCAAGAAGAACACACTAAGAATAGGGATTGTTTCAGAAGTCGAGTGTGATTACAATGCACAAGGCCTTGGGTTTCATTCCTATCTCCACACATATACAAAAGCACACAATAGGGCTGGAGCAATGGCTCAGCAGTTAAAGGCACTTGCTTGCAAAGCCTGATGACCCAGGTTACATCCCACAGTACCCATGTCAAGCCAGATACAGAGTGATGCATGTGTCTGGAGTTTGCAGTGCCAAGAGCTATGGTGTACCATTCAGACTTTCTCTCTCTCTCTCTCTCCCTCTCTCTCTCTCTCTTTTTCTCTGCTTATAAATAAATAAAAAATATTTTCAAACAAACACAAAATAGAGCATAAGCCTTTTAATTGCTAACATAGTGTCTCTCCTTTCTCCCTCCTTCCCTCAGTCCCTTTCTGTTTTTCTCTCACCTCTTCCTTTCCTAGTCTCTTTTGGAACCCTCTCCTTCTCTTATCACTTTCTCCACATTTCTCCCTCCCTTCCAGAACCTAGTTGGGTGCCTATGTGGATGGACCACAAGGATACTGCTAACACAAATGAGATGAGACCATACTGTCTCTTGCGAATTGAAGTCTATTTCCTTCACTTACTTTAAATGCAACAGAGCAAATCTCGTCTGATACTATTATCATAGAATAATTCAGTGTGAAATTTCTTTGGAAAATCACATCATTTATCCAATTTAGATAAGCAAAAATACCTTTTCTGGTTCCAGTACGGAGGCATACACATCATTCTAAATTATTGAAAAGTTTCTTGAAGCCATCTATTCTCTATTTTGAAAGAAAGAAAGTAAGAAAGAAATAAAGAAAGGAAAAAAGAGAGAGTGAAAGAAAGATTAAAAATATCTACCATAGTATACTAGGCCATGTGAGATTTTTTTTTCCCATCATACTTCATTCAATCCAAGTGCTGAGAGGATGTTGTGGGATACAGAGATGATGTTCACACCATAGCCCATACTTAATAGCTGAGTCTCATCTGAGATGTAACTTCACTTTTCAGAGTGGCCGATTCCACATCTACACAGGGTAAGTGATATTGTCTCCCTTGTGGAATTGTGGTGAGCAGTAACACACTCCAAGTGTGCCAAGCATGGTACTATTTCTCAGCAGAGATGTGTACAAATAATATACCTATAAAAAACAGAGATCCACATAGAGACACAGAGGCTCCCAAGACTTCATCACTGAAGTAGACCTAAAATAAACTCAACATGGCTCAGGGAAATTCATAGAAGACAAGGAAATGTTGTTAGAGCCAAAGTTGGGACATTATGCACAGAGACATTGCCTCTTCCCCACAACTGATGGCTACTCCCAGAATGCATCACCCATAGTCTCCATGGGGATAACTGGCATCCCCAACAAGGAGGGCCCCTTCTGGTGGGGGGCAGACAGGAATGAGGATAAGGATAGTACCAACATGTGCTGTTTACAAACTGAGCATGTCCATACCTAATAAAGAATTAAAAAATTAACAGACACATGAGAGCCAAGTGTGGTGGCACATGCCCTTAATCCCAGCACTCAGGAGGCAAAGATAGGAGGATTGCTGTGAGTTTGAGGCCACCCTGAGATTACATAGTGAAATCCAGGTTAGCCTGGGCTAGAACAAGACTCTACCTCAAGCCCTCCCCCCACCAAAAAAAAATAAATAAATAGACACAAGAAAGCTGAATACTTAACGGGTATAAGGGAAGATAGCTATATACAATCATGAGCTTCATACCAGAGGCACCCACATTCACATAGCACTGGCTGTGGGTTAAGGATTGTGTTGTTGGAATTAGCCAAGCTATAGTGACAAGTTGATCTCAATGTGTACACATAATAATTTCAACAAGATAGAAGTACATTCATCACTCACCTAAGTATGAATAGATGTTTCTAGCTTATCCAAGCACCTTCTATCTTGTTTGTTTTGTTGTTGTTGGGTTTTGGGTTTTTTTGCTTTTTGTTTTTTGGTTTTTTTTTTTTGCCATTCACATTGTCACATACACTTAACTGACAAAGAGAAAATGGAAAGCTCACCCCTGCTTCTTGCCATCCTGGATCCCAAAGTGATATACATGAATCACTTCCATTCTCAGCTGACGACAGAACTGTGTGTAAGGCTGCACCTGACTGAAGGTGAAACCAATTATGTAGTTGCATCTGGACAGCCACTTACATGATTCTGTGAGGAGGGAGACCATAAAATAAATGCTAGTGGACAAATAACTGTCTATGCTATGGTAGCTTTAAGCATGTTAGACCACTTAAATCAATATAATATAATAATATTATATATTAATAATATAAGTGAAAGTGGTATGATTCCCCATTGTTGTCGTTACATTTACATTGCTGGGATGAAACACCCAACCAAAATCAACTTATGAGAGGAAAGTTTGCATTTGGCTTTACAGTCTCAAGGGGAAGTTTAATGATGCCAGGAAAAAGATGGTAGAACAGTGGATCTCTCAGGTGTCTTTTTAAAAAACATTTTTTGAGGTAGGGTTTTCTGATAGCCTTCTTGCCAACATCATGGAAAGAGCAGCAGCCACAGAGTGCATAAAACTCTAGCAAAGGGGAGCTGACTATAACACCCCTGAACCCACTCCCCAAAACACACCTCCTCCAGTAAGTCTCCACCTCTGAAGTTGATTGTTGGGAAGAAAGCATTCGAAGCACTTGAGTTTATGGGGGACACCTAATTCAAACCACCACACCTATCTTGTTAGTAAAATATTTTCAAGCCCATTTTTAGAAACCTCCAGGTCATCAGGACCCATATGCACATACGTGACTGTAGTGCTAACCACAACTTTCCTAACCCTGTCTCCCTACATCCCATGAGGCAGAAGTCATTGACTCCTGAATAATGACTTGGAGTCTACCCACATACTTTGCCCCAATAGCTATTGATTTAAATGGGAAATATGCAACCACAGACCTTCTTGGGAAATGCAGAACACCTAGAATCTCTGAGTCCCCATTCCAGAACAGAGATAATTACTTCAAGATTTTTCTATTTTGGATATGTGTATTTTCTTGTGCATCACCACTATCCCCTCAAGTTGATCCTCATACCACTTTACCCATTTTCCATGGTCCCTAGACAAACTCTGTATGTTTTTGAGATTAGAATCTCTGCTATACAAAGGTAACCTTATCATTTTATACATGGACAGAGAGTTTTGTTCTAAACCTCCTTGCAGTCAATAGACAAGTTAAATAGTCCTGAAAATTGACAAGAAGGGACTATTTCATACTAGTTGACATCTTCAAATGTGATTCCTTTCACTCATCCTCACCTCAGATTGCTACTCCTTCTTGGTTCACAGATTTACCTAAATATATGTATCTGAAGCCTGGCTCCCATGGGTCCAGAATGAGTTCTCCTATAGTGAAAACAATGGCTTTGTGTCTCATTTTTTCCCCTAGTTTCCTTCCTCCCTGCATTTAACTTCACTGCTCATCCCACTCCCAGCAATGGCTCTGCTTCTATTGGCTCTCATATAATTAATGTGTTAGCTATTTGTCAATAGAATCCAGTGACTCTGTGTTTGGAGATTACTTTGGTAAACAAGTTGAAAAGCAAATTACAAAAGATGGAGAGAGAAGACAGACATTGATTGGAAATCTACAGAGCAGCATGAGCTGAAAAATCTCCCTCTGACCACGAAAATGAGCCCCAGCCTTGCAGGCTGAGGTGTGTATGACACCTCAAAGGGTGGGAACCATCCATCCAAGCCACTCGCATCATGTTTAATGGACTGCAGAATTAGTGAAGTCCCAACTCTGATCTATCAGCCAGTTCTGAAGTGACCTTATTTATAGTAACTTATGACATGGAAGATGATCATAGCATTCTCAGTTACACACTTACTATTTTAAGTTGATCTTGATTTCTCATTCACCTCACTGTGCACACTTTGTGTTGTCAAATGGAATATTTGTCAAAGGCTTTAATCCCATAATTGAGTCTTTAAGACTCTTTTCAATATGTGCTAAAATTGCATTCTTGGTCTTTTTTATTTATTTTTTATTTTTCCCACTGTGTTAAAAACACACCATGAGATCCCTCCAGTGCATGTAAGTTTGAAGTGCAAAATGCAGCATTGTGAAGTATATACACAATGTACTGCAGAACTATAGGATGTTCTTGCAGAGCTGGGTTGCCTTGCCTATTGAACAATTCCTGTTTTTCCTACTTTCAGCCTCAGGCAGCAACCATTCTACATTCTGATTCCACTATTTCAACTACTCTGAGTAACTCATAGAAGTTGAATTATATATTATTTTTCTTTTGTGTGACTAGATTATTTCCTTTAGCAAAAAAACTTTTCAAGGTTTTTTATTTCTTAAGACTAAATTATAATATCTCTCTATATATACATATCTATATGCACATATATCACATTTTCTTAACAACCTATTAATGAAAGATTGTTTCCTCATTTTCAAATTTTTGATATTGTTAACAGTACTTCAAATAATAATTTTTTATTTGTAAATTATTTTAATTACTTTTCTTTTTTATTAGTTATGCACACAGTGTATTCTGTCATTTTGGTACCATCATTAGCCTCCTTCCTGCCCTCTCCCCTCTTCAGGGACCCTCCTTTTTGGTGAATATTGGTCATGCATTGTGGGGCTGGTCATTATTTATGGGTAAGAGGCAATGTCTCTGTGCATAATGACTTAACATGTGCCTCTAACAATATTTCTGACCCCTCTTCCCTGAGCCATGTTGGGATCATTTTAGGTCTGCTTCAGTGATTGAGGTCTTGGGAGCCTCTGTGTCTCTAAATATCTGGTTAGGAGTTGAATGTTCTCTGTGTCTATCTCCTTCACCCTTGTGCTGGTACCAGGTTCACCAAGAAAGCAGCACTCATGATCATTTCACCGACCTGGAAGAGATCATTCTCAATGAACTCACCCAATCACAGAAAGATGATCATCACATAGTCTCACTCATCTACAGCTCCTGAACTTGACCTATCAGAAATTCTGACATGCCTAATAAGCATCTCGAAAACCAAACAGTAGGGTGGGTGGGGCAGGAAGGGAAGGTAAGGGTGGGGGTGGGGGACACAAAACTGGACCCAAATGGCAATGGTACCATAAAATTCTACATCCTAAAAAACAGACTAAATGGTTGAACCTTCATCAGGCCCTTAGAGAGAATACCTGAATCACAAGACCCTGAAGAGGGTATGAGAAAGACTGACCTTTATCTTCTCCTGTTTATCTCTCTCTCTCCCCCTCTTCTCTCTTTCCTCTCTATCACTTTTATATTACTTATCTTTTTCTTCTTTCTCTTCTTGGGCGATGACCTGTAACTCCTAGTACCAGCATGTGGCTAACATCCACAATAAGCTATTGGTCAGAGATACCTACAGGGTTTCCCAAAAGAAGAAACATTTCTGTCAGAGTACTTGATGACCCACAAAAGGTTAGTGGTAAGACCCTACTGATAAAGACACCATATGCTGTTGGTACATAACGTGGAGTTACCTGGCTGGAATCTGGAAGAAACAGTTAGCATATCTAGTGCCAGAAGGTACTACATGAGTGACTGGGGGAAAAATGACCAACATCTGTCCAAGCAACTCGTGGTTTAAACTACTCAGCAGCAAACAACCTGACATGATGCTCACATAAGTGCAATAGTGACACACGGCCATGGTGGACAACCAACTATTCTTGATCTGGCTAACTGCTCAGTGGTAAGGAACACATAGCTGGAGCTGGGAATCAAGTCAGAACCATACCCCAAAAGTGAGCCCTCTCTCCATTATCAAGCTCCCACCAGTTGTGGGCTATAAGAGGGCCTACACCTATTAAATTCTCTCTAAAAAGAGCAAAGGTTATCCCATATATCTGGCTCTAACTTCACTCCCTGTTGGAGAATTTGTGTCTCTTTGTCAGATGGACACAGATTCTAAGGAGAGAACCAGCCCATCAGACCTAAAAGGGCTCCCGCTAAAACTAAGAGTAATTGGGGAAATAATTTTTTTTAATTTTTTTGGTTCATTTTCATTTATTTATTTGAGAGTGACAGAGAGGCAGATAGAGAGACAGAGAGACAATGGGCGCACCAGAGCTTCCAGCCACTGCAAATGAACTCCAGACGCATGTGCCCCCTTGTGCATCTGGCTGACATGGGTCCTGGGGAATCGAGCCTTAAACCGGGGTCCTTAGGCTTCACAGACAAGTGCTTAACCACTAAGCCATCTCTCCAGCCCAGGAAATAAAATTTTTGACAGAACCTCATTTCTATTATTTTGGAGATACTCAGAAGTAGTAGAATTTATAGATCAAATGCTAATTCTTTTTTTGTTTTACTTTTTTGACAAACTGCCATAGTATCTGTCCTCTTCTCAGCAACAGTGTAATACTTCAGTTTTGTTCATATGCTGACTACCTTTCCTTTAAAAAAAAAAAAAAAGCCGGGCGTGGTGGCGCATGCCTTTAATCCCAGCACTCGGGAGGCAGAGGTAGGAGGATCACCGAGAGTTCAAGGCCACCCTGAGACTCCATGGCAAATTCCAGGTCAGCCTGAGCCAGAGTGAGACCCTACCTCGAAAAAGAAAAAAAAAAAAAAAAGAAAAAGAAAAAAAAAGAATTCTTACAGGAGTAAGCTACTATCTAGTAGTGTAGCTTTGATTTATACTTTCCTAACAATAAGAATCACTGAATGCCTTTACATAAACTGTAGTCATGTGCATATATATTCCTTGGAGAAAAAAATCTATTTAAGTCTTTTGCCCACTTTTAATGTATTCTTTTTAGATTTCTTGCTATTAACTTGTAAGAGTTTCTTAAGCATTTTAGTTATTTATCCTTCAACAGATTTATGGTGTTCAATACTTCCTCCAGTTCCCTGGGTTGCCTTTTAACTTTATTAATTGTTTGCTTTGCTGTGTAAAAGCTTTTAGTTTGAGGCAACCTCACTTGTTTAATTTTGTTCTGTTGTTCATGTTGATGATATATTCATGAAAGATTTTCCCTGTTCAATGTCAAAAACATTTCCCCTTGTTTTCTTCCAGAAATGTAAAACATCCAGGTCCTGCATTTAAATGCTTAATCAATTTTACTCAGGGAAGCATGGTGAAGCATGAAATGTTTTTCATCTAAGATCAGAAGTAAGGCAAGAAGGCTCATTTTTGCTACATTGACCCAACATAGTACTAAGAGATCAATTAAGCAAAGAAAAGAATGAAAATAATCACATGAATCAGGAAAGAAATAGATGTTTACAGATGACATGAAAATCCTAAAGACTTCACACAACACCACAAAATCTCAAGATACAAAGTCAAAACAAAAAGACAAATATTTAAAGTCACATGTCAAAAATTAGAAATACTATCAAAACTTAAAGATAAAATTCATACAAAATTTCAGTAGTATTAAAAACAAATGCTTAACCATGAACTTAGCCAAAGAAAGTTTCAATGATTGCTGAAAAATTTTTAAGACACAAATAATTGGAAGGTATCACATGTCCAGAAACAGAAAAACTTACTGTTGCTAAACTATCCACACTGCAAAAGAAACCTACAAATTCAAGATCATCACCATCAAAATTTAAATGAAGTTTGAGAGAATGTTCAGTGGTTAAAGATGCTTGCTGTCAAGACTCCTGACCCAGTTCTGATCCCCCAAAACAATGTAAAGCCACAAGACAAAGCAGTATACAGATAGGTGGCCCACCCATGCAATGGAAGGCAAAGCCAGGTTGAGACCCAGCCACTTTGGATACGGGTATAGAGAATAAACCATAGGGAAAGGATGGTTTCTTGAAAAAATAGCATCAAGAAAACAGTATCTAGTTAACTAAAAAACTGAAACCAGAACTTTATCTTATGCTACATGCAAATTTGTGCACTTAGCTTCCTGATTGCTCATTCTTTTGCATTTACTACCCACTTTCTTCTTAAATTTCTCAGATTGCCCCCTTCTAATAACATACCAGTGAGGTGATTATTTTCGTTTATATAACATGTCCTGAAATTGGTCCTGCCACTCCAACCAGAAGCTCCGTAAAAAGAAGATTCATGTAAATTTGTGCATATTTCAGTGTGCATGGTGTGTGTACATTTGTTTGAATGCATTTTACAGTGGGTGTGCCTGTACACATGTCTATAAGCCAGAAAATAAGGTCATGTATCATCCTCATTTGCTTTCTACTTCATTATTGACATAAGATTTCTTGCTTGAACCCAGAGCTCAATGACTTGGTTAAGTCTAGCTAGGTACTTGGCTCCAGGGATACCTGTCTGTGCCTCCTAACCACTGGGAATGTAAGTGGACTAATATTATGAATTGGGAACCACACCAACCCTTGGCATTTTATGAGGGTTCTGGGGATTCAAACTTATGTTCCCACATTTCCGTGGCAAGCACAGAACTATCTCCCCAACTTCTCAGGTCAACCTTCATAAGTCTGCCTAATATGTTTCCTTTAACAGATTCATGATAGTTACTAAGAAATCAAAATTTTCCAATGTGTCTCAGTTAAGAAAGCAAAAACTATTTTATGGTGCATTGTCTGTTTAATCTACCACAGGATACCATCCTACCCATCATTGAACTTAAACCATGTTTACTAAAATTAAATACTCTCCATGTTAAAATAATTTGCTGTTGCATTTGGAGATAACCACAGGGAACATAAGTAGGAAATGGGGTAAGGGTTGTATACCAGGCTGGGAATAATTATTATCATCATAATCATAACAACAAAAAACGAAAGCAACTATAATTAGAGCAGATACTACAATAGATGAAAGTGTGGGATTTAGGTGTGTATTTGCCATGTGCTTGCCTCTAAGTACTTTTTATATGTTATCTGTTCTCCAAAGCTCCTTATAAGGAAGGTTCTGTTTGCCCATTAAACAAGACTAAATTAAGAAGTTATGCCACTTTCTCATGGCCACATAGCAATATAGGGGAGCTAGAATGCAAAATTATTCGTAATCATCCCAAGAAATCAAGCAGTACCCACAGTGCTCATCCTCAGTGCATGTTTACAATCACTGGAAGGAGATTAGAAAAATCAAATCCACAAGTCCTGCCTAATCTAATTAACCCTGACCATCTTTTGATTAAATCCCAGGCATCAAACCACCCTAAAAGCTTTCCATTGATTCACTTATACAATTGGTGTTAAAGAGGCATGGTGAGAGCAATGCTGGAAGGAACCAGAGGGAGATGGGTGAACAGGATTCAGAGCTGTGCAATAAGAGAGGAAAAGAGAACAGCAAAAATAGATTAAGCTATCAAAGACAGAAACCAGATGAGTAAGACCTATGGGTTTGATGGGTTTGTTCATGAGCTTATAAACCAGTTGGGAGGCCTTTGGATTACTTTGGTGGTCAAAATAATGTCCCACTGGAAAAAGATATTGAGAATGACTCACTGGGGCATAAATGACCCATATTAGAGACAGGCTTAAGCACCACAAACACTACCCAACATTTGAGCTCCTCAGAATCATAGGGAGAAAATGCCATCTCCTGTCATCTGTCCTGACCTGACTTTAACTGAAATTCTAATATGATCCAGGCTTGATTCAGTCTCATCTCACTTGGTTTCTGAATTCCTTTGTTTTCCTTTTACCAGGTGCCCAGGAGCTACACATTTTCCATAGTTCATGTACTGAACACACTTTGGTCCCCATGGCAATTTTATCTGTGACATGTCAATCACTAAGTAACATAGTGTCCATGAGCAACACATACTGCCACTGGACAGGCTGACCAGTGTTAGGCAGACCCCCAAGAAGTGACTGGCATTAGAACATGAGGTACAATCTCTTGCCAGCCCTGTGGCTCACAAAGCCAAAATTATTTAAGTCTTTGCAGAAAAAAAAATGATTATCTCTGATCTAATCCAAGGAAGAATATACAAAATGAAGTGTGGCAGGTGTTATAATGGAATTCTCTATGAGATATAATAGTGTGGAACTCAGTGAACTGGGGAGTAGGGAAGTTCATTGAATAAAAATATATGTCTTAAAATGTATCTAAGCAGAGAAGTAGTGAAGGACAGAAGTAGCAATGTCAGCCAAATAATGGAGACAGGAAACAACAAGGAGACAATGTCCATAGCTCGGCCTATCTGGCACTTACAATATGATAAGTGAGATGAAGGAAATGTGTTAGAAGAGTCAGCAGAGAGGAGAAGCAGAGCCACCTGAGGGCTTCATACACAAAGCCAGAGCTTTGGATTGTGGGCCTAAGCACCCTTGAACCTTTTGTGTGACAGATACAGACCTGTATACTGAAAATAAAATCATGTATTTCTCCCTCTCTTAACAATGCCCAGAAACGTTTGGAGGTTCAATAGTCATTGTATAATTATTATAACATGAGTTACATCATCAATGGAATAAACTCAATCTCTTTTTAAATGGAAATCAAACCATTTCTTTCCATTCTAATATCTCATGGTAACTAGAATATAGTGAGAGTGTGGAGTAGGAGCAGATGATAGAGATCTGGTTAATCTGTGGGCTAGGTTAAGGATGTCCAGGGAAAGTGACTCTGAAGACAAGACCTGGGAACGGAGTAGACAGTGGCTAAGTAATGGTCCAGTGCATCATGTGAGAACTCCATCCAAGCATTTTAAATGTGCACAGCTGAGTCATTCATTGGTAAGGCACTAAAGTTTCTACCTTTTGTCCCAGAAAGGATCATGTGTGAGGTGTTTGGTCCTCTACATAGCCACGTAGGGAAGTGGTGGAATTTTTAAGAGGTGGCACCTACCAGAAGATATTAGATCACTTGGGGGTGTCATTCTCAGAAAGGATTAGCCTTGTAGTGTGAGTTATCATGGGAATAAGATATTTACAAGTTAGATCAAGACTGGCCCCTCCCCACTCCCTGACTTCCAGCCTCACCATCTGACCTCCTTCTCTCTCACCACTGTGATGTCACCACCATGCCACAGTCACCATAGCCAAGCCAGAAATGTGCACTTGGCCCTCAGAACCAAGCTAAGCAAACCACCTTTCTGTAGACACTATACAGCCCCAGTGTATTTTGTTATAACATTTAGAAATAGACTAAGGGTCTACTGGGATATCTCTTTGAATCCACCTATAAAACAGGAATGAGAAAGAGGTCCACCCTATGAAATTTCTTTAAGGACAAGAGAAAGCAATGCATGGAAAACATAAGACAAAAACACACCATAATCACAGAAGAGATTTTAGCCACCAGTCTGACTCCCATCTTTTTCTTCTAATATCTGGAAGCGGTGACCCTCTCTTGTTCACCTTATACCCCTATTTTACAAAAAAAAAGATCTAATTGAAAATATATTCAGTCCATAAATTAAATTTGTGAATTTATAATATCAATCTAATTTTTTTTGGTGAATCTCAGAATGGCAATTCAACTCTTCCTGCCTCCTGACAGCATTTACATGCAGAGCCCAGATGACCAGGCAATATCCTTGTATTCACCATCTTCTCTTTGAGGACACTAATCATATTTAAAGGCAGGTTCTTGTCCACAAATGCACTTTTTACCCATCTCTCCATATCAAAGATGTCAGTAGAGTATTTCTCACACACAGTAGCAGGCATTCAGTGATGCCTATTGATAAATAAAGCTATCACCAAGCACATTAATCTTCTAAAACCAAAACAAAACAAAAAACTGAAGGAGCTTTTGGCCTCCCCACCACCACCACCCCAAACTCACACATGCATCAGAAGAAAACATGAGGAAGGACACAGATGTTTGGACCACACCTTCAGAGATTTGGATATAATTGATCCAGGGTTTCTCTGATCACAGTGTGTACAATTGCACAAACCCCATATGCATGCATACAGAGGCCAGAGGATAATGATGGGTTTCTCTATCATGCACCCACATGTTTCCTTGATCTAGAGTCTCATTCACCCAATTCAAAGCTGTTGTTTTTTCCTGGTCAGACTGACTAACCAACAAGCAAGCGCCAGTGATACTCCAGTCTCTGTTCTTCATGGAACTGGGATTGCAGATATGTGTGGCCATACCCAGCTGTTTATGTGGGTGCTGAGGAATCCAACTCAAGGAAAATGGGGTCTCTCAGGCCCTCATGCTTGCAAGGCAGGCACTCTTAGCCTCTGAGCCATCTCCCCAGCCCCACACTTGTGTTTTTATCAAGTACCTGTCAGAAAATCTGAATCCAGTGGTCTATTAATCATGCTTGATGAGAAATGCTTGAAGTACTTCAGATATCAAACAACTTTTATAAAATTTGATATATGGCAATACCCACCTTATTTCAGTTATTATTGCCTACAGCAACTTTTCATGTGCTTTTTTACTTCTTTCTCCTTGAAACATTCTTTTCTGTGTTACCCAGCCACAGCTCCCCTCCCATGCTGAGAGGTAAGTGTGCTTCATCTATTACATTCTTTCTAGGCCTCCTAAAGAGATAATTAGGCATTGCAATTGATTGCAATTTATTAATCAGAGCAGGATGTTACAGTTTGGGAGGAAAAGCATAGTCTAGCATAAATGCAAGGTGGGTGTTCAGAGTGACAAGAAAATAAGACAAAAATAACAACCAAATTATATGATGCTTGCAGCCAATGTCTATATTGTACTGAGGCTTTCTACCCTATCAAGTGGTGCTATATAAACCTTCGTAGTATATAACTGTAACCATAGGTGAGATTCACGCAATAGATATTTATTCAGTATATATTATGTACTGAGTACTATCACTGATCATGGAAATGTATTCATGAATAAGACCAAATCTTGATCTTTAGGAAAGATGACAATGAGCATGCAAATATACATACTTATAGAAAATGAGTTGTATTATACACCATGGTAAATGCATTGAATTGACTGACAAAACAAAGAGGGAATCAAGAAAGAGCACTAGTGTTGCAGTTACCTTCTTGTTGCTGGGACAAGACATCTGACCAAAAGCAACCCCTAGGAGGAAAGGGTTTGTTCTGGCTTACAGTCGCGAGGGTAACTTTGGTGACAGCAGAAGAAAGCATGGCATGAGAAGAGGCTGGACATCAATTCTGCCACAGCACATGTAAAACAATAGGGGAGTAAGCTGGATTCTAGCAGAGAGGAGCTGGCTATAATACCCATAAGCACCCCCCACCCCCGCAACAACACACCTCCTCCAGCAAGGCTCCACCTCCCAAATTGCCATCAGCTTGGGGACCAAACATTCAGAACACCTGAGTTTATGAGGTACATCTTCTTCAAACTGGCAAAGTTGATGAGCTTTGATGTTACCAAGCAAGATCAGGAAAGGATCCGAGGAGATGATACGTGAACAGAAATCTAAGTGGAAGAACAACTCAAGAAGAAGAAATTACAATGAACAATGTCTAGGTGGGCATCTGGGGGTAAAACATGCTCTCTGCAAGTTGGAGAAACAGCAGGAAATCCTGCATGATGGATCAAAGTGAAGGAGGAATAGAGGTGTGGGTTCAATGCAATTATGCAAATGAAATTCTTTGACAGTCTATAAAGGGATATCTTGGCCACAGGATGCATATGCCTGCAGGAACTGGAGCAATCAAATTGCTCAAACTTTTCAATGCACTGATGGAAAACTATCAACCTAGAGATTAATAGGGATCTTTAAGGTAGGAAATGGGTGGCCATGTCCTGGGATATGCTAGCCAGCCTTGACTTTTCTCTTCCTTGGCTTTTTTATGGCCCTGCTTCCATTGCTCTTTCTCTTCCTCTGAGTTTAGTTCTCTCTCATTCTTCTACTTCTTCTTACCAATTCTCTCCCTTACTTCCATCTTTCTCTTAACCTATCTTCTTTCATATATGGCCCTGCTTCCATTGCCCTTTCTCTTCCTATGAGTTTTGTTCTCTCTCATTCTTCTACTTCCCCTTACCAATTCTCTCCCTTACTTCCATCTTTCTCTTTATCTATCTTCTCTCATATTTCCATCCTGTTCCTCTTTCATCTTCCCTCTCTTCATCATATCTATCTTTTCTGACTCCATGGTTTGTGGGAATGGTTAGATCAAGGCAATAAGAAGAATTTCTGGGAGAAGATATATATCTACCAGAAAATAGTTTGAATTTCTACATCTGAGAATATGGGCATATCAGTCTCCTAGTCCTCTCTGCACTTTCTTCAAAAATTATGCATCAGTTCAATTGAAATCATCTCTTCCTAGTGTTTTTTTTTTTTTTAATTTTATTCCAGCTTCTTTCATGATGGTACAAGTCAGATGTCTACAATGCAAAGACAAGTATCTGGTTCAAAAGGTACAAAGAAAGACCCAAGTATGAGAAAAACAAAAGGGCATTCTAATAAAATAGGCAAGCCTTAAGTACAAGTCACCTCCATTAGGGATGGAAGAGAATAAAGACATGAGCCAAACCACAGATAGGGTTACCTCTTTTAAAGATGTCAATATGCTCAGACTAGTCCTTCTCTGAGTAAGGATTTGTTGTTTGGGCTCATAACCATGTAAAAGGTCGTAGAAGGTGTCCTACTCTCAGTGTTTATATCAGTGACCCAGACAGATGTCACATTTCTGAACCGTGAGTGTTGACTCAATGCAGTGTGAACTTGTCATATCCTATCTGCAGCACACACTCCCAAGTGAATCCTAATATAAACCCACAAATCTCAGAGCGTTGCATTTTAATTTAATATTTTTAACAGTATAGCTAGAGAAGGCATAGCTGGCATCTGTAGAAATTGATTTCACTTTTTCTTGTAAAAAGAGTCCTTTGCTGTCACAACAAAGCATATGTGTTTGCTCAGAAAGGAAGTAAAAAAAGAATTGCAAGGAGAGAGTACTTTTATCCTGCCAGTCAGCCGGCATCAGAATTCCACACAGCTTTTCAACTCCTCCGACTGTTTGCCATGGCTACACAGTAATTGTTGCATGCACATAGCTGGTTTCTCCATAAATCAGTAACCTGAATTTACTCCCACAATTAATCTCTCTGTGACTCAGTTTACTCATCTGAAAAATAAGGGAGTCAAATAACTTATTTCTACATCTGTGGCAGATCTACCACCTTCTTCCTGGGTTCTCAACTCTTCCTGTTAGGAAAGATATAGCTCTATAAGTAGCATAAGTCCCAGAATTCTCCTTCCTCTCTCTGAGCTCAATACTCATCAAATAACAAAGAAAAAAGCTTTAGTTCTGCTACATATTTTTAATCATTAAAAGTATGTATTTTACATGAAATTTCTGAGAGAATAAGGAACAAAACTAATTTTTTGTGCATTGCTGTGGGGTCTTCTAAACTATCTCATCATGATTTGGGGATTCAGGTTTCTAGTTTGATGACAGGTAAAACTAGTGTTGCATAAAATGTCAGAGGATTTTGATAAATATTCTTGCCAAAAACAAAATGAAGCTGGATATAATTACTCACAGTAACCATTGTATGACTGGAAATTGACCAGAGTCATGCAATAAATTGGAACAGATTTGTCCAAGAAAAATTACTAAGCATCTATAAAAACAGAGAGACTGAGATGTTTGATGTTGCCATCTCCACTTCCAGCCCCACAGCATGGAAGTTTGCCATGACAACAGACAATGGCAGCACTGCCAGCATTTGGAGTGCCCTGGAGATAAATCTACATGTCCAAAGGGATTGTTGAAAATTGTGTCAATCCTAGTGCCAGTCCAGGAGGGTAAATGTCAGAGCCTCGTGTGGCTATAATATTGACTGACGCAGACAATAGGTCAGCCAGAAATGAGGTAGGAAAATCCAAGAAGCAAGACAGACAATCTGGATCTTGGAAATACCTCAGGCATCACTGCTGCTCTAAGAGATGAGAGTAGGCCTTAACTTCCCACCTACCCATGCATTACTGTAAGCCCTGAAGAAGGACAAAATAACAGCTTAGCCAAAATTAACAACTATCTAAGCTTTGAAGGCATGTTATACTTTACAAAGAATTATTAGGAGCCAGGCATGGTGGAGCATGCCTTTAATCCCAGCACTCGGGAGGCAGAGGTAGGAGGATCTCTGACAGTTCGAGCCCACCCTGAGACTACAGAGTGAATTTCAGGTCAGCCTGAGCCACAGTGAGACCCTACCTTGAAAAACCAAAAAAAAAAAAAAAAATTATTAGGTAAAATTAAACTCACAGGGTGTTTAAGCCTAATTTCTGACTAAACTTAGACCATACGGCAGAGATGACACAAGAAAAATAATCAAAAATATCAAATTTATGGGGAACAAGTGAGGGGAAAAAAATGGATGGAGATATTTGAGGTCACAAAATGAAATGGGAAATGATTTGACAGAATTAGTCTAGCCAAATCACTCAATAAATGAACAACAATATCACATCCCTTAGGTATGGGGAGTCAGAATCCAGGGTATTACAATATACAGTATAAAATGTCCAGCATTGATAAAAACTGGAAGAAAACGCACAGTGAAACATGTATCAATAACAATCACACCTGAATAGATCTAGATATTGATTTCAGCAGACTTCAAAACTACTGTTTTGTGTGTGTGTGTGTGCGTGTGTGTGTGTGTGTGTGTGTGTGTGTGTGTTTTAAAAGGAAAAAAGTAAACTATGTTTAAAGAGTTATAGGATAATGTGGCAATATTTGAGAAAAAATCAAATATATAACACCATTGAAGTGATAGATCATATAAAAAAGAAAATTAAATTGAAAATCTACAAGATAAAAGTATAATAACTGAAACAAAAAGTATATCAGATAGGTTCAATAGAAATTTGAACTAGCAGAAGAATCAGCACAGGTGATAATAAATAGAGATGGACCATCTGCAAAACAAGTTAAGATGAAGAAAATGGACAGAACCCCAGATATCTAAAATAACATTAAAATTATCTACTTGCATACAATAGATAATGGGAAACTAGAAAACAAAGAGAAAGAAGTAGGGAATATAAAAACAATAATGACAAAGAATGGCTTACACAAAACATCTATCTAAACATTCCTAAAGCACAACAAACTCCAAGTATGATAAGAGCTAAAAAATATTCACATCTAGACACATTATATTGTAATTGTTAAAAGCCAAAGACATGAGAATTCATGAATAGCATACACCTGTAATTTCAGGACACAGAGGTAGAAGTAGAGACAGGAAAAGGTAAAGGTAGGAGGTTCAGTAGTTCCAGGCCAGTCTTAGCTATATAACAAATTCTAATCCAGCCTGGCCTATAAAATCATGGTTCAAAAAGGAAAAAGAAAAAAAATTGACATTAGATACATAGGAAACAATAATCAAAGTATCAAAAACGAATTAACCATTGTGATGGCACACATCTGTCCTCTGATGCCTCAGAAGGCTAAAGCAGGAGGATCTTGAGTTCTAGGACAATGTGGGTTATATGGTATGTTAGAGACCAGCCTTACCTATATAGTTAGACTCTTAAGAAAACAAAAAATAGGCTAGGCATGCCTTTAATCCCAGCACTTAGGAGGCAGAGGTAGGAGAATCACTGTCAGTTCAAGGTCACCCTGAGACTACATAGAGAATTCCAGTTAGAGTGGAACCCTACCTCAAAAAAAAAAAAAAAAGAAAAAGAAAAAGAAAAAGAAACCCAAAAATAACTAAGTAAGTCATAGCAAACCTTAAATATAAATGTAGCAAAGCATTTTTTAAATGCTAGAGGCAGGCTGGAGAGAGGGCTCAGCAGTTAAAGTGCTTTCCTGCAAAGCCTAATAATCCAGGTTTGGTTTCCCAATACCCAAGTAAAGTCAGATGCACAAAGTGACAAATGTATCTGGAGTTCATTTGTAGTGACTAGAGGTCATGGCACACCCATTTTCTCAGTATGTCTTTCTTCTCTCTATCTCTTTCTGATTGCAAACAAATAAAATATTTTTTAAAAAAAATTTGTTTGTTTTTATTTTGTTTATTTGAAAGCAACAGACAGAGAGAGAGGCAGATATATAGAGAGATAATGGGTGCACCAGGGCCTCCAGCCACTGCAAGTGAACTCCAAACACGTGCGCCCTCTTGTGCATCTGGCTAACGTGGGCCCTGTGGAATTGAGCCTCGAACCGGGGTCCTTAGGCTTCACAGGCGAGCACGTAACCGCTAAGCCATCTCTCCGGCCCACAAATAAAATATTTTTAAAACATCAGTCTCCTTCACAGTTGAATAAGTCAAAAATGAGATCTGGGGGTGGGGAGGGAGGGAATTACCATGGGATATATTTTATAATCATGGAAAATATTAATAAAAATTTAAAATTAAATTTAAAAAAATGAGATCTGGAGGTGTGCTGATACCTAGATACGATGGCACACGACAGCAGGAGGAAGAAAGACGCACAGCATGGAAACAGTGGTGGCGAACATGCTGAAAGGCTCGGTTCATGTCAGATAAAATGGACTTGAACATACAAGATTTCAGTAGAGACAAAGAGGACTTTTAAGTAATGACATATTCATGCATATACTTATAATAAATGTGCAGATAACTAAAAGGTCTAAAATTCCAGAAACAAACGCAAAACAAAACTGAAAAACAAAAAAAGAATCAGTCAACGAATAACAATTAATTACCTTACTTCAAAGCTGACAGGAGAGTTGTGATAGCCCAAACTTTAAACAGTACTACAAACCAACATGAGTTATCTGATATCGACAAGACAATCCACCCTATAACTGACAAGGTCATCTTTTCAAGTATACCTGGGATGTGCTTGGGTGTACGCCTTGAACTAGGTGACAGAGTGGTAATAATACATTTTTATGTATTAACATCATAAAGTTACATTTTCAGAATGAAAAAAAAGATAGAAGTCAACAGCAGAAGCAAATTTGAGAAATCTAAAAATATCTGAATATGCTCCAGCGTACTTCTCAATAACTCATAGGTCAAAGTAATCATGAAGCATATGATAAAAATGCTTTTGAACTAAATGAATATGAAAATATAACAAATCAAAATTCTGATGGAATACTAAAGTAACACTGAGAGGGAAAACTAACTTTAAATGTATAAACTAGGAAATGAGAAATCGTGCAAACCAATAACCTAAGTTTGTAGCATGGAAATTAGAAGGAAGAACTGAAGTCCAAAGTCAACAAGAAAAGCAGAAGATCTAATAAATATAAGAGCAGAAATCTGCGAAATAAGATGAAAGAAACAAGAACGATAACCAAATGTTGATTTGCTAGCAATATCAACCAAACTGACAGCTATTTATCTAAACTGACAGAGAATAAAGCACACAAAAGGGAACATTACCAAATTTACACAAGTTAAGTAAAATTCAAAAATTACCACGAATAGCTGGGTGTGGTGGTGTACATCTTTAATCCCAGCACTTGAGAGGAAGAAGTAAGAGGATTGATGTGAATTCAAGGCCAGCTGGAGACTATAGAGTGAATTTCAGGTCAGTCTGGGCTACAGCTAGACTCTACCTCAAAAATAAATAAATAAATAAATACCATGAATCACTTCATACCAGCACATCAGACAACAGACTGAAAAGAAACAGTTCACAAAGACATGGAGCACCATAGCTAACTTGAACAAGTCATTGTTCAGCATTTTTGTACAAGGCTGTTTGAACTGTTGGGGTTTCAGTTGTGTATCTGGCGGCTTTTGCCTGTATTATCACCTGTAGGGGATTCCCAGCTGAGTCATATACAGCCTAGGTGCTTGTGATTAGAGCAACAGGATAAATAGAATCTCAAACGGGTTAAAGTTAGAACACAGAGAAATGAGCCATCCCATAAACTTCCATCTGAAAATAATTTCAAAGTTTGCTACCCTAGAATCTAGATCAAGGATGGTTATTCACAAATAGGAAAAGTGAGGAATTTAATGCAAGAAACTGATACAGGGGCTGGAGAGAAGGTTTATCAGTTAAAGAGCTTGCCTGCAAAGCCTAAGGACCCAAGTTCAATTCCCCAGCACCCACATAAAGCCAGATACAGTAAGTGGTGCATGCATCTGGAGTTTGTTTGCAGTGGCAGGGAACCCTGGTGTGCCCATACTCACTCCCTCTGTGTCTGCTTCTCTCTCTGTCACTCCCTCTCCTTCTAAAATAAATAAGTTTTAAAAAACCCTGATTCAGATCTGGATGTCGCCAGCTCATCATCTTAATACTGAAGGCATCCAGGAAGCATCTGTTGTACATCTGCCAAACACTGGGGATGAGGATGGATGAATTGATGAGTAGATACAGGAATGATGGGCAAATTGATCCTCATTAATTAATTTTGAGAATTATCCAATGGTTAATAGGAGCTTTGGTATGAACCTAGAAAGTAAAAGGGGGAAAAGTACAGGAAACCGTCACAAAAGAACTATAAATGAAACAGGAAAAAAAAATAGGTAAATTATTCTATAAAACTCTCAACTACTCAGGGATGAGTAGTTGGCTCATCAGTTAAAAGTGCTTATTGGCAAGCCTGCTGACCCAAGTTCAGTCCCCTGGCAGCCATGCCAAGTTGAATGCAAAGTGGCTCAGGCTTCAGTGATCCCAATATACTCAGTGGCAAAACAAGAGACATCCTGTGTCAAAAAGAAGATAGAAGGTGAAGATAAACACCCCAAGGCTGTCTTCTAACTTCTGCACATGTGCCATGGCACATATCAGCATGTGCACGCACGTGTACACACACGCACACAGTTAACTACTCAGAAGAGGTCCAATTACTCTAAAAGGAAGACCTCTTTCACCACACCCCAGATTCTAATGGCATTAGATGCACAGATCAGGGCAAATACTTGGTAGAAATAACATACTCTATTATGCTGAAAATAATATCCTGAGTGATAGGAGATGGAGCCATAGAAACAGCTACCAGCAGGAAGGACACCGCATAGGGCTGAGGAGTTGTTAGATGCAAAATATTAAAAAAAAAAAAAAAAAAAAAAAAAAAAAAACCAAAAAACAAGACTTGAAAGCTACTGTTCTTGAGAGAAACAGGAGCAAATGTTTCCTATGAACCTTGTTGGCATGCATCTTCCTTTGTTCCCTTATGGGGACCCTGAAGACTGCAGAAAATTGACATAAGTGCTCTCATATACAATTTTAAAAATGTTTTTCTTTTTTAGGAGGGAATGGCTGGGCTGGGCTTCTCAATTCATGATAAACAAAGAGATTAAACTCTGCTACTAATCCCATGAGCACTTGTAGTTCTTCAGGAAATTGAAAAACCAGAGCCTCGTGATGTGGGAGTGCAGCGGGGAGAGGGTCTGAACTGGTTTAAATACAGCTGGCCTCAGCTTAAGGTCAACACGAGGTATTAGGTGCAGGGCATGTTGGATCCGCTAAGGAGATTCTGGAAGGTTGCGGATAAGAAGACCTGGTTTGCCTGTTACTGCACTACACAATTAATTGCCTCCCAGACTACTACTCAGTTGGCTGTGTCAAATGACAGGGCCGATGTCAGATCAACCCCTGGGTTCCAGAAATACACACAAAAGGGGAGGCCTAGTAGATATTTGTAGGATGGTAAAATAACTGAGCTAATCACAGTCAGAGAGAAGCACCCTTCCATGTTGCCTTGAGCATTCATTCATTCCTCATTCAGTTAAATATCCATTCAGTTTTGTTTGTGTATTTAATTTTAAAAGTCACTAACTTAGAACTCATTAAGATCTTCTAGGATATAGAAACCATGAAAAATAAGCAATTGCATGAAGGAATAATTGCTATTTGTGAAAGAAGCTTAATGTCAATAAGTAGAATGACAGCTGAAGTCATGGTTCAACAGTTCAGGCACTTTCCCAAAAAGCCTAATGACCTGGTTCAATTCCCTAGTACCTACATAAAGCCAGATGCACAAAGTGTCATGTGCATCTGGAGTTTGTTCACAGTAGCTAGAGGCACCAGTATACCCATTTTCTCTCTCTCTCTCTCTCTCTCTCTCCAAATAAATAAATAAAATATTTTAAATAGAATATAAATAAATAGAGTGAAATAGAGGACAAACTGCAAATGGTTTGATGGGGAAGGGATTCCCAACAAAAGATAAGTCAGTGTAAACTAAGAATCAGAAAATAACCACATAGAAAGACTACAAGGTACGTGTTGTGGGAGGGTGGGGGAAAGGCAAATTTTCGTCAATGACAAGAGTATCCATGAGAGACCCAGGGCAGAGAGTACTGCGGATGACATGCAGAAGTTTAAAAGTCCTCAGGCTGCAGAGATGGCTTAGCCTTTACACGCTTGCCTGTGAAGCCTAAGAACCCTGTTTTGAGGCTCGATTCCCTAGGACCCAAGTTAGCCAGATGCACAAGAGGTGCACACATCTGGAGTTCGTTTGCAGTGGCTGGAGGCCCTGGCAGGCCCATTCTCTCTCTCTCTCTATCTCTCTCTCTCTCTCTCTCTCTCTCTCTCTCTCTCTCTCTCTGCCTCTTTCTCTGTCACTTTCAAATAAATAAATAAAAATTAAAAAAAATAATTTTAAAATCCTTATGGCTATAGTAGAATTACAGGAGAGTTGAATAATTCAAGTGGGGTGAAAACAAGGCTGGACTGATGGCCCAGATGACCACATTCAGGTGGTTGGATCATAGCCTAAGAGCAAGGAGATGCCACACAAGTTTTTATATTTTATTTTTATTTATTTATTTATTTGACACAGAAAGAGGGAGGGGGCATACCACAGCTTCCAGCCACTGCAAACGAACTCCATACATGTGCACCCCCTTGTGCATCTGGCTAAAGTGGGTCCTGCAGAATTGAACCTGGGCCCTTTGGCTTTGCAGGCAAACGCCATAACCACTAAGCCATCCTTCCATCCCTGCTCAAGTTTTTTTTGTTTGTTCTTTTGTTTTTGAGGTGGGGTCTCAGGGTCTCACTCTAGCCCAGGCTGACCTGGAATTCACTCTGAATTCTCAGGGTGGCCTTGAACTCACAGCAATCCTCCTACCTCTGCCTCTTGAGCGCTGGGATTGAATACGTGCACCACCACACCCGACTCCTGTTCAAGTTTTAATCTCAATTGCCTTTAATGTACAAGTACATCCCTCCACAGCGTGGGGAAGAGCTGCTCCCAGTTAGCCTGGCCAAAGAATTTATAATACCAGCAATGGGGCATTGGCCTCATGTCTGCCAATCCCACCTTCCTCTGTCTTCATGATATTCTCTGGCTCCAGAGCTGCAGGGCTTGCCACAGTGCACACATGCGGGCAAAATCAGCCATCTCCTAAGCGCAGCTCTCAGGGATGGATATCCAAGTTGAAGTAAGGAACACCAAGAAAGACCTTGAGTGCTGGTGCCAGATTGATGTTGACTTCAGACTGATTATTTCGCCTTTCTGAGCCTTGATGTTATTCATCTGTAGAGAAAATTAAACAACAGTCTCCCTACTTTCCCAATATAGAAGACAACAGATGACTTAAAGGCACAGTGTTTCTAAATGATAGATCATTTTCTCTTCATTAAGTATTGAGGATTAAGTAACTAGGAAGACATATAACTACATCTTTAAAAAGATGGAAGTACAGAATTTGAAAAGAGAGTCAAAGTTTTTCTATTTTCAACTCTATACAGTTATAACAAGAAGAGAAAAGATTGAGGGCTTTTTGCTTGTTTTTCTTTTTTTTAATTTTTTTATTTTTTCACTACAGAATTCCTCTTAAGGAGGAAACCACATTTCATGAAGAATTCACTAAGAGGCTCTCTTGGAGTGGTTTAGGTGGCTAAGGAAGGCGTGTCAGCTTGCACAGAGCCCTCAAAGAGAAAAGGCAAAAAGAGAAATATATTGGGGGAACATGTCAAAAGAGGGAAGGGAAGAACAGAGAGAGATAAGTGTTACAGAAACATTTGCAGAACACAATTTTGTCTCTCGTTGACCCCTCAAATCTCATTACAGTAGGGCTGGAGAGAAGGCTCCATGGGGAATGAAGGGGCTTGTTTACAAAGCCTGATGGCCTGCGCTCAGTTTCTCAGCACCCACAGAAAGCCAGATACTCAAAGTGGGGCATGAATCTGGGATTCACTTGTAGTAGCAAGAGGCCCTGGTAGATCTAATTCATTCTCTCTCTCTCTCTCTCTCTTTCTTTCTCTCTCTTCATATATATATATAAAACTTCATTATAGTGATATAATTGACACAATGTAAGTAGTTCCTTTTCCCTGGACACAGGAAAATGAGCCAAAGACTAGAGTCATGAGGAAAAAACAAGGCCCTCAGAGTTCCCCAAACATGGATAAAACTCCTTCCTTTTCAGTTATGCACTCAGCCATTCAATCCAAGAGTGTTCTGTTTTCCAATAGATATGGGGTCACAACCACCGCCGTGGTTGGAGAGAACAGCAAAGTTGGTCTCAGAGTATGCTTAGGTGAGCAGCCATCTTAGAAATGGGCATGTCTTTTCCTTCAGATCCGGTTTCTTTGTGATAATGCCGAAGGGTCATTGTACTCACATCATTAGTTTCTTTGCTAACTCCTCCTTCCTAAAAGGAAGGAAGGCTCACTTCAGCTTACTTTCTTCTCTGAATCTAACTCCAGTATACACTAAACTAGAAGCACATCTATGCATCTCTTAGACCCTCATAGCACAGCAGCTTTACGTCATACATAATCTGAAAAACATGGAGCCGGGCCACCGGCAATATCTTTGCTACCCTGAGAGAAGGTGCTCTGAGGAGAAGCATGCTGAGGACAAAGAAGCAGGTTTCTGGATGTGTTGCCTCCTCCACCACCACAGCAGAGTGATGATGCTCTCAAGGCGTGTGGTAGTTTGATTATATGCGCCGCCCCCCCCCACCCCCCACATAGACTAAGTGTTGTAATAAAGCTTGTCACTTGGATCTCCAAAATCAAAAGATATGTCTCTGGGAGTGGATCCTGGAGTTCAGCCCCAAAGTGTGTTTAGGGACAGATCTGGTAGGCAGAGCAGTTTGCGCCCTGGTGCAGGTCCCTGCTGGTTACTTCTGGTTCCCTGCTTGCTACTTTGGGTTTTTTGCTGATTTCTTGCTTGTTTCTCTCTGCTTGGACATATGGAAGTAGCTTCTTCAACCATTGATGGAACTTCCCCCTAGAACTATCAAAGCTTGAAATGAATCCATCCCCTAAACTGTGTCTGGTTTGCATGTTCGATCCAGCCATGTGAAGCTGCCGACAACAAAGAGTTAACGGGTCTTGCTGGGAGCCGAGATCCACAGGCCCACAGGAGCCATCCATCTTTTTATCAAGGCTCTCTATCTACCTTTGATAGAATGGCAGGGGAGACTTCTGCAATATTGTAAAATATGATAAGCCTCTTTTCAGTGGAATCCTTACAATTCAGGTAAAGCAATCTAGAAAATGAAATTGTTAAGGAGGTCTCTTTTGCAGAACTGAGCAGAGGAGTAGGGCCGCTCTCCACCTGGCTAATGCCGATAATTATCTGTGAAGACCTCCCAGATGAGTTTCTGTGGGCTTCAAAGAAATGCATTCTGCAGCCACAGTGAAGAGGTAGACAAGAGGCTGCCAGCTTCTGAAGCTGCTTGGCTTGAAATAAAGAATTCTGAAACTCAATACGAAAATAAATCCTTGTAGCCAGACCTCTTTAACATTAAAAAATAGAATAGTTTAAAAATCGCAGCACTGTTTTACTTACAGTACGTTATAAACAAACTAATATTTGAATTTTGCCTGCATTATACATTTGGTGGTAAGAGGATTTGAACATGAATGAAATGTAGTTAAATATTAGAAAGTCTACTCTTTCTTTGCATTTCAAAATGAGTAAGTCCACCTAGAGACAGAAAGTAACCTGTACAAGGTCACATAATAAGTTAGAATCTAAGCCCAGTTTTAAAAGCTTGTCTCAAATCTCTGTTTTCCTTTCAGGATTCAGACACGTCCATCCTATTGTTTATGAAACTATGACTCATTCTAGACTCTCCATCATAATTATCTGTCGATATAGGTGCATTTAAGTTTTCAAGGAGTTTAATACTGTCCCTTTAAGAATAATAGTGTGAGCCATTATTTCTGACCACAGTAGCAATATTGCTTTAATAAATCTCCACCTAGTGGAGCTCTGAGGGACAGCACACTTTTTCCTTGTGACCCTCCCAAAAAGAAACACCTTCCTTAGCCTCTCATTTTCATCAATATCATTATCTCCCTGAGTGCCTCATGATTAAAAATAACACTGAAAATTGTCCTACTTCCAGAACCCAGCGGGGAGGATGACACTGTGCAAAAATAAGTTAGTTGACAAGAGAGGAAGGCATTTGAGGCCACATTGGGAACCTTGGTCAAGGGGCCTCATCATCTCACCTCTACAGTAACAGGAAACAAAAGAATTAGAAGTTTATTGTACCACTGTCTTTGCGTAGGCAATGCAAATTTGAACATTTTGTTGAATGACCTGGGAGAAAAGTTCCTGGGTCCAGAGAAGTCTCAAGCCTGGTCAGCTCCAGCATCCTTGTGCTGGGTCCTCATTGGACAGCTTGAAAATCATCCAAGCAGAAATGTGGAGAGTTCCCTTAGAAGAACAAATGGGCCACTCTGCTTAGTGCCCCATAGGAAACTAGGGAAAGAAAAGATAACAGGGCTACCCACTGCACCTCACGTAGAAGGAGCCTTGAAAGTCACAAGTGTCCAACATGGAATGAATAAACACTGTCCCTGGAAGGCGGGAAAAGTACACATCAAGACTGTGAGGCACAAGCGGCTGAATGTCACTCATCTGGAGACCTGACGTTTAACAGGTGTAGCAGACGGCTACAGGTTCACTGAGATAAACTTACAGTCCAGGCACAATTATGGAGGAAGGGATTTACTGAAGCCTACAGATCCAGGGAAAGTTCCATAATGGCTGAAGAAGCTGGCCTTCCTTCACAAGGTCCAAGCACAGAGAGAGAAGCATGAGCCAAAAAAGCCAAAAGCCACACAGCACAGCACACTATAGGAACTCCAGCTAGGCACAGTTTGTGTATCTTTAGAATGAAATATGAAACCCACTGCCACACTTTAGATCTGCCTAGTGACACTGCCTCCAGCCAGGTGGATGCAGATCCAAACTACAAGCTAACAAGACACTGAACATATTGGGGATCATATTTTGAAACTACCACATGTTGCACCTGGCCCCCAATAGATTTAAAATCATCACACATTGTAAATTGTACTCAATTCAGTTTCTAAGGTCCCTACAGTCCTGACCAATTTAAGATAGTAAGTCCTATAAAATCAACCAAGTTAAATACTTTCAACATATAAAGGCACAGAGTAAACATTTTCAACTGGTATAACGCATAGTAAGGAGACGCTAAAACAATGTAAACTCAACCATTGTCAAACAAACATCAAACTTCTGCAATTTAAGTTCAATATGACCAGAGACTGACAGTCTTCAGATTTTTCAATTCTGCCCCCCAGCTGGGCAGAGTGGTCAGGGGACACTTCTATCCCAGGCCAACAGGGTGCTCCATGGCAGCCCTTGTATAGTCCTGGTATATCCAAAACATCTTTAGGCCTTCATGTAAACTGTGGTCCATCTTCCAAAGGCTCTTCCAGCCTATCAGGGCATCAGGCCCTGACTCATGTCGCATCTTAGCAGCAACTCCTGAAACCATGTGCAATTACGATCATTCCACACATTTTCATGCTTCCAAAATCAATACCAGGTGTGCAGGACGCATCCATATTCTTAATTCAGGGTCAATATAAATCTTAACCATGAAAAGTAGGGGTTTTTTCCAGTCAAGTCTTTCCAAAAATAGTTTGTATTTCTATCATAGTCTTTCTTCAGGAATCCTCTCCATTGTTTTATTGTAAAGCAGTTGGGCCATCTTCCTTAAGACTGTTAATGTGTTTCACAACAGCAGCTTTAGCAACCTAAAACCAGTCCCTGTGCTTGTAATTTTAACTTGTTTAAGGTTTTACAACTTAAAATTTTAAATCTTTCAGTCCAAAATCTTTAGCCAAGCCCATTAGTCCATTACAAATTTAACCTTGACCAAACTTTCTGGGCCTGAGCAGCAGAACACAGCCAGCCCCTATACCAATAGCCCACTTGCAACAAAGTCCTCTGTAGCCTTTTCTTTCCCTTAGGAAGCTTATAAGACAAGCCTCAAAGTTCAATACTGCCTGAATTTAGCATTTTCAAACTTTCATCAGAATAGTCCATAAAACTTGGCTTACCATTCCAAAAGGCATCTTCAGTTGGAAGCACCAAGTCCATGCCCATTCCTCCAAAGCAAAGGTTCCAAAAGACCAACATCCACATGGTCAGGTACAGCTCACCCCACTTCTGGTACCAACTTTATAGCAGACAGCTTCAGGTTCATTGAGATGGACTTTCAGACAAGGCACAGTTATGGAGGAAGGGATTTATTGAAGCTTACAGATCCACAGGAAGTTCCATAATGGCAGAAGATGTTTGCCTGCCTTCACAGGCCCAAGCAGAGAGATAGAGAAGCACAAGCCAGAAAAGCCATAAACCACACAGCACGGCCCACTATAGGAACTCCAGCTAGGCACACTTTTATATCTTTAGATTGAAATCTCAAATACACCACCTTAAGATCTGACCAGTGATACTGCCTCCAGCCAGGTGGCTGTAGATGCAAACTACAAGCTAACAAAACACTGAATATATTGGGGGCCATATATTCAGACTACCACAACAGCAATGGCTGTGCACTATACTCAGAGACTTAGGAGCCTAACCTTGCCTTGGGTGAGGAGTGTTGAGCCCCAGCATGAAAGGCCTCTGCAGATCACAAGAAGAAGTCTATAATCAAATAGCCTTTAGACCTGCCCTGCCTTGAGCAAGGGAGCCTCACTCTCATTTGCCTGTCAACCAACAAGTCTAGCTTGCGCTAT
This sequence comes from Jaculus jaculus, assembly GCF_020740685.1. Taxonomy (NCBI): domain Eukaryota; kingdom Metazoa; phylum Chordata; class Mammalia; order Rodentia; family Dipodidae; genus Jaculus; species Jaculus jaculus. The sequence goes on along the minus strand of NC_059107.1, from coordinate 17,303,407 downwards.
CCCAGAGACAGAGGCAAATCTTTGCTTCAGAAGCCATCTTTGAGAGTAACTCCAAGAGAGAAAAACAGCCACCCATACACAAGGGCCTCAGCCTGGAGGGTGTGTAAGGACAGTTCAGGTTATCTCTATTCTATCCATCTCTTCCAGTCTCTCTAGATAATAATCAGGAAGTATTTTGCCAAGGGTGATGGGCTCTTCATATCCACTCTTGTTTACAGAAGTTTTTTTTGTTTTGTTTTTTTAAACATTTTATTTAGAATTTAAATACGTAACTATTCTGTAATTTGATCTGTATTCCCATCCTAGTACCCTATTTTCCCCATCCCACCCCGCTCCACAGAGCACCCTCCTCTTCTGCCTTGAACATGAAATGAATTTGTGAATTACTCTAAGAGAGAAAAACAGCCACCTGTAGACAAGGACCTCAGCTCTATAGGTATGTGCAGATAGTTCAGGCCACCACCACTCTATCTGTCTCTTCCAATCTCTCTAGATGATAGCCATGAAGTACTCCTGTCATCCTAAGATGAGTCTATCTCAGGATAAATTCTCTGGGATGGGGATGAAAGATGTGGTGGTGTGAGTGAGTGGTCCGAGATGAGGATGATGGAGAGAAATGTAGAATTCCCCTTAACTCTCACGTTTATAGTGGAGCAGTTCTGAAACAAAGACAGATTAACAACAGAAGAGCAAACAAGCTTAATAATTCATGCCATGCTCCTTGTGCAGGAGAAAAGCAATTCTTCCTGGAAACTCCCAGGGAGTAATGGCTTGGAACTCAGTCTTAAATAGTATTTCAGTGAGGAGCCATAAATCTTGGACTTGTGAAAAGACAAAGGAGAGAGTGGCATCAGGGTTTGCTAGAGGTGGGAAAACTGAGAAAGCAGAAAAGACTGCTCCCAAGTTCCTTTGGCCCTGCTAGCATCCTTCACTAGCTGATAAGTAAAAAGATATGTTATGGCTCTGTAATTAGTTGGAAAGGGTGAAGGGAAGGGCAGAAGATCTTTTGCCTGTTTGAACTTTTGTGGAACCAGAGGCAGAAAAGTACCCCCACACACACCCCTGCATTTTAGCTGTCTCCACTCAAGGATCCTCAGTGTTGCAGGGAGGTGTGTTTCAGTGTCCTGCAGGAACAGAGTAATGGGGTGGAGAGTGTGCAGAATGCTTTTCCCCTGAGGCAGTCAAATAGAAGACTGTGGAGTATGAATAAAGACACCATAAAACTAGACATGGCAGTGAAAACCTGCACAAAAGATGCCCAATGGCATCAGATGGACCTCAGAATGGCATGTCCTGGTGGACAGTTGCTGGCTGTCTTTCAAAGGGATGGGCATAGGCAGAACAGCTGGACTCTGAGGTTCAATACATTACCAAGTGAAGCTTTCTCTAATAATTACCAAGGAGGTGACTCAGTCTTGTGGATGTGACACTGGAACAGTGAATAGCAACAATGAAGTCTACAACTCGGACCTTCGAAGAGGAATCGCTTACAACACCTGAACAGACCTGGTTATCCTCTCCCTCCAACCCTTGACGGTGTGAGCTCTTGGGGAGGAGGAAGTAGGAAAAGGAGGACAGACACTGCATGAGGGGAAACAAAACTGGGCATCATGAAGCCTATCCACACTGTGCATTATACACAGTGCTTCATAACTATGATGTGCAGCAGCAACTCGGGCACTCTCCTGGCCTGTCTAGAAGTTGAATTCAAAAGGGATTCAAAAAGCCCAAGTGAGTTGTACACACCTCTCCCTGAACAGGGAGCTGTCACAATCTCCAGTCACCCCAAGGACATTCCGCATGTTCCTGTTGTGTACAGGAAGCAGATAAGGTTGTCTTTTTCCATCCCTCTGTAAGAACTACTCCGTGCCTGCAGCCATGTCACCTAATGGCCAGGATGTGGGACTGTTAACTCAAATAACAGATTCTCAAAGTCAGTGAAAATTCATTTGCTTGCATCAGAGCATTCTGGGTGGGGAGTTAAGAGAAGTGAACGGTTCTATCATTTACATGATAGCCCTCTTGTGTTTTGTTATAGCATCATGTAGGAGGGTCACTCAGTTAAAAGAAGAGCTAAGTAGGGAGGCAAGCGGTGGTGGATTAATGAAGAAAGTAAAGAAGTGGTCTTTGAGATGAGATGAAAGGATGTGTAGGATTTTGAAAGACAGAGCAGAAGAAGGGAAAGAAGACATTCCAATCATCATCACCATCAATATCATCTGAACAAAGGATGTGACACAGCAAAATCAAAAGCCCTTGTGAGGGGGATTCTGCAGTGCATAGTGTCATGGAGGATCAGGAAAATGACAGACAGAGACACTAGATCATGAGAGCCACATGTGTCATTAGAGAAGATCAAACATTCTGACCAGCTGTGGAAAGTAAAAAGGAATAATGAACTTTCTCACTTGTATTTTTTTTTTTTTTTTGACAGCTCAGAAGTACTTTCAAAATAAGAGCATCTACTCTGGAAATTCCTAACAATGCATTTCTTTTTCTGGCCTATGGCAACAGAATCTTCCACTTTCACTGATGCCATTCTTACCAGCTACATTTTATTCCTTCCTGGATGCTGAACTTCACCTTATTTTTTTTTTCAAATGCTTTTATATTTATATTTATTTTTAGAGACAGAGAGAGTCAGATAGAGAGAAGGCAGACAGAATGGGCATGCCAGGGCCTCTAGCCACTGCAGACGAACTCCAGACCCATGTGCCGCTTTGTGCACCTGCCTATGGTGGGTACTGGGAATCAAACCTGGGTCCTTAGACTTAATAGGCAAGCACCTTTACCACTAAGCCATCTCTCTATCCCACCTCATTTTTTTGTATTTCCTAATTTGATACCGAACCTTATCTTTGTGTGGATTATGCTGTGGTGAAACACACAAAGCTTTGGGAGAACCCTGACTCCCCATAGTTCATGAATAACAGAGTAGGGCCTAACAAGGGAAAGAACTCTCAAGCGTGCACAGGGAAACTCAAGTTCCTGCACCCTCCTATTCATTCACTGGGCCCCAGCTACCACCTGCCTATTGGCTCACTTTGTTCCAGGCATCCAGTTTGCACTGCAGCCAAAGCAGCTCCCAAACCAGGTCACCTTTCTTCTGCATTGAGGAATGCTTTCCATTTCCAGGAGTGGGGGGGGGGGGGAAGAAAGCACAGAGCAATGATAAACTGACCCGAGTCACCCACACATCCCCGCCCAGAGCTGACAACACTCTTCTCCCCAATGCCATCCCACGGTTCTTCCATTTTCTTCACCCCGTGAGCAATTGCAGCAATCCACATGTCTCCACTGTACCCATTTCCAAATTCAAGGTGACCAGAACCTACCTGTGATCAGACATGAATGCCCTCCGTCCTGCTCTGAAAGGGTTTTTCCATCTCACAGCGGATGAAAAAACTTGGCAGGTGAGAATTAGAGCAGACCTTAGAAGTTAGTCTGAAAGCTGCCTTTGCTGCTGGAACAAGGTGCTAAGTAAAATCCTTATGGAGTCTGCCAACTAGTTGGTAGAAAATGAAAGTAAATAAATATGTTAGGTAAGATGTGAAGCTGATAAAATTAAATATGATGGAGAGAGTTGATGAGCAGTGAGTCGGTCCTGTTAAATTTTATTACTTGTTTAAAAACTCCTGCTTAACTTTTAGTGGCATGCTATTTTTTAAACCCAGAACCCCAAATACTATCAATTGTTTAAACATATACATTTATAATATAATTTTGATAATGTGTCAACTTTCAGAGGACCTCATGCTAAGAAATAAATTTCATGAGATAGCATCAAAAGAGAACTAAATAAAGCAATCACAGTGGAAAGTGCTAACATTTTTTCTCTCCTTTCATTCTTTTCTCTCAAAACACATTTGTTTAATCACCATCTTTGCCCTTAAAAGCCCCTACTCTGTTTTCACAAGACACTTTCTTTCGCCTTTCCTCTGACAACTTTCTCCTGGGCCTTTATTCTATAGATTTTCTTAGGATTTCCCCCACAAGAGAGAATCACTCCTTTTGGAAGAAGAAGAAATTGATCTGACAATTTTGGGACTCTCATTTCTGTGGCTGGGTATCTATGCCAAAGCCTCTAATCCCCACCCTCTGCTTCCACCAATGTGACGTGACGTGACCTCAGTCCTTTCCCACAGCCACACTCGGAGTGTCTGATGAAAGCCTCTGCCCGCTCATGCTTCTCCCTTCACTGCCACTGTGAAGTCATTGCCTCTCTGAGTCTTCTTGTACGACATGAAGCCCCATACCAATGGGGCTAAAAGACTGGACAGGCATTGCCAACAAATGCTATGCACTCATACATTGAGTCAGGTATTGCTCAAAATGCTAGAAAAAAGTGATAGATAAAATCCATAAGGAGTTTACCTACTAACTGGGAGAAACTGAAAGTAAGGAAATATATATGTAATTTTAAAAAAATGAAGACATTAAAATAAAATATGAGGCAGAGAGTTGATAAGCAGTGGGCAGGTGAAGTTATCTATACTGCTTAAGGAGGTCATTGGACGATAACACTGGGAGAGACTAATCAAAATGCAGCAATCAGGTGCTGAGGTTAATACAGCTATTGTTAACCAGTGTGTGCATGAATGTGTGCATGGCACACATGCCTGGTGGTCAGTTCAAAGAGCCTGAAGAGGCTGCTTCTCAGCATGCTGAAAGGAAAGAGCAGCTTCCCGAGTGATTAGGGTGCAGTGGCTGGGAACACAACAGTGCTCTGTGAACTCAAGGTGGAATGGTCACAGGCACAAGGGTTAGGAGAGTGTATCTACTCTTAGCAAGGCACTATGGTTTGAATATTTGTCACCCAAATCCCCATGTGTCAAAGACCTGATCACCAATATGTGGCATAATTGAAATATATCAGAACCCTTAAGTGGTGGAGGCAAACAACCTGGGCATGCCCTGGAGGGGAATATTGGCACTCCGGTTCCTTTCCTCTTATTCTCCTTCCTTCCCCGTCACCAGGCGTTGAGGAGCTTCCTCCACTGTGACAACCTGCTATGATCCACCTCACCAGAACCTCAGAAGTAACGACCCTACCCATCATGGACAGAGACCTTGAACACCATGACTTACAATATAGACCTTTGCATTTTTTTTAAATTAATTTATCTCAGATATGTGTTACCTCAACAGAAACTTAACACCCAGGAGAAAATGCCACAACTGTTTTAGTTTTTAAAGGCTCATTTTGTTGCTATGTGGAGACAGGAGCAGGAACAAGATCAAAGCACTGGGCCGGAGTACTCCAGAGGCCTCAACCTTGTCCTTAAAGGTGGAGATATTGAGCCTGATTTCATTCTGATTTTGTGAAGAGCAAGTCAAGGAAAGCTCAATTTTCCAGTTGCCTGCTTTAGTTTGCGATGCCCCTGAGCCTCAAGGCTTCTTTGTTTTAGCCTCTGACATCTGTGATCTACTATTCAAATACAAATGCACATGCTGACGGCTGGAGAGATGGTTCCATGGTTGCTTGCAATGCCTGACAGCCTGGGCTTGATTCCCCAGTATCCATGTAAAGCCAAATGCACAAAGAATTTGTTTACAGTGGCAGTAGGCTCTGGTGTACCTATTCTCTATCTCTCTCTCTACATGCCTCCTTCTATCTCTCGTAAATAAATTTATAAGTAATAAATAAATAATATATTTTTCAAATATACACATTGTCCTAGAACAAGCCACCACTTTTAGCCACATTTCAGTCTAAACCCATAAGTAGAAAGTAAAATTATCTCTAAAATTGAGTCTGAAAACATGCATCTCTGTCTATCACACTGAAAATATTTCATGTGATGACAGAGAGATACAGCCCCAGACAGCACAGAAGCTCCAGCCCCCCGACCCTGCTTTTAATCTCCATCTTACCTTGTCCACTGCCAGGATTAGAACTCAGAAAACCAGGACTAGTATTTGGTACTTAGACATGACTCCATCATATTGATTCTATTCAAAGGAATTCACCTAATTCAAGCCAGGAAATTGCATGTTCTCAATTGATCAAAAATAGACATGTTACTGCCCTAGCTAATGAAACATTAGAAGACAGTTTTCTAGAGACCTCTAGACAGAAATAAAGAGAGAAATCGTCAACCATCTTCCTTGGGATGTTATCATGTCTGAAGGAAAAGCTAAAAGATCCTTCAGCCATCAGTGATAAAGAAGATAAAATTAAAATGTAAGAATTTAGAAACACCAGCTGAAGTGGTGTATACCTGTCATCCAGTGCTGGGGAGGTGGAGACATGAGATCCCTAGAGCTCACTGCTCAGCCAGTCCAACCTAATAGGTGAACTCTAAGGTTATTGAGAGTCCCTGATACAAAACCAGGTTGACAACATACCTGAAGATAAAACCTGAGGTGGCCAACTGGCCTCCACATGCATGTTCACACATTCTCACATATATATGCTCCCACACATATGAACATACACATATACTTGCACACAGCCAGACCCACATGCACACAAACCAAAGAAAAAGAATTTGAATCCTTTATGATAATATTAAGGCACATATTAAAGTTCTCTATCTTTAGACACATAGCTTTGAGACAAACACTTCCTTTTGTTTGGTTTTTGTTGTTATTAGTTTTGTTTGGATTTTTTTTTTTTTATCAGAATCTCACTCTAGCCCAGGTTGACCTGGAAGTCACTCTGTAGGCCAGGCTAGACTCAAACTCACCATGATCCTCCTACCTCTGCCTCCAAAGTCCTGAAATTAAAGATGTGAAGCACCATGCCTGTCTAAACACTTTCTTTTTGATTAAACACATTTCCAATATAGTATTTCATTGCATTCATCCCATTTCATTCTACCAGAAATGTCAAGTTTCATTTTATGAAAAAAATCAAAAGTATTTTAAAAGCATCAATTATGTGTCCTGCGTTGTTCTACATGTTGGCAATGCAGAGGTGATTGGTATAATGTTTTCTATCCCTGCAACATTTATTCTAATTTAGAGGGAATTAGAAATAAGTAGAAATAAATGAGTGATCCTAAATTACATTAAATTCTATGAGGAAAACAAAACAAGGAAAGAGTATAAATTACATGGGGCTGTGGAGAGGAAAACAAGGTCTTAAAAAATAACAATACCTACAGAGACTTATAACTGATCAGCATGTGGGATATAAGGGACTGTTGAATATTTAGTCATAAGTGAGACATCTATATCAGGCACCTCTCAAGGCTCAGGGAACCTCATGGAAAAGGGTTAATTAAAGTGGCAAGGCCAACCCTAGCATGGCTAGTATCATCCCATGAATGTGGGTCCCAGCATAAATAAGAAGGAGAAAGTAAACTGAGTACCAGTACTCATTTCCCTTTGCCTCCAGATTACAGAAGCAATGTGGCCAACTGCCTCACAATCCTTCCGCTACCATGATGGACATACTCTCCACCCATGAGCAAAACTAAGCCCATCCTTCCTCACCTTGCTTTTTGTCAGACATTTTGTCTCTGTAATGAGGAGAGTTACTAAGACATATATAAGGGGTAGATGGTCATATATGGGTTAACAGAGATATAGATACAGGCAGATATAAATAAAGAAACTAAGGTAATAGAGAGAAATGGTGGGAGAGACTGATCCAGAGCTGGACTTCTGGATAAATAGGAAAGAACATTATCAGAAGGGCTGCAAATGTAGTTTGATACCGACATGTAGAATACTTGTCCAGCCTTCATGGTGTCATGGGTTCAATTATATTCCTGCTACCATAAGAAAACACAAAATAAAAACAGAAGAAATTATATTAGTGCTGTTTGCCTTTAATAAGAGAAACCGTAGGAGAGCTTGAAAAAGAAGAGACTTTTAAAAGAAATGCATATCTTTTCTGTACAATTTTAAAATTCACCATATGTAATGTAGAGTTCGTAAAATAAATATATTTAAATTTCTAATGGCATGGAAATTAAATGTTTTCCAGGGAAAGTCAGAGTCCAGGAATAAAATGCAAATGAAGATGATTGCTCACTCAGAAGGAGCGACATGCATGACACCAGGCAACAGAACCTCACTTGAAATAGGAACCAGGCAAAAAGCGTGACCATCTGTTCCACCCGGAGTCACCTGGCATATCTTATCCCCACCACCAGGCGTAAAAGCTACAGGAGAAAGATTCTAACATCAGGAGCTCTGTGAGTACCTAGGGCAAGACTGCATGGAACCAACTGCCAGGATCAGCCATAAGATAATTTCAGCAGAAAGAGGATGCATGGAGATAAGTAATAAATATACTTAAGGATGCCACAGGGGACATAAACAACAACGACAACAATAAAAATCTGTGTACGACTCCACAACAAGGGCATTATGAAGGCCTGGAAGGGGATTCTCATCTACATTTCCATGACCTACCAGAAAATCTTGCTACCAGGTCCTGAGATCTGAGCCAGCCAAGAGCCTGTGTTGATTCCACTTAAGCTGAGGGCCCCCTTCTTCTCTGAACATGTGTTTTGTAAAATCTTCATCTGCTGCACATCGAAACCATATTTTTAATATGATCAGCAGGTCTCCAGGGGAGGCTGACACAAAGCCAAGTGCAAGAGCAGAGCAGATTGAGTAATCCATGAGAATTAAAAGAGAATTAAGAGCAGGGTTGCTTTTCTGGATGCCTGATATTTTTGTGCCCTATTCTGTCCTCTAATTGACAACCATAGTGTGTTTAATGGCTAGTGAGCTAATTTTCTGATAAATAGCCCATGAGTTGAGATGATAGATCAAGATGAGGAAATTCATTTTTTTTTTTTTGTTGTTTGTTTGTTTGATTTTTCGAGGCAGGGTCTCACTCTAGCCCAGGCTGACCTGGAATTCACTATGCAGTCTCAGGGTGGCCTTGGACTCAAGGTGATCTTCCTACCTCTGCCTCCCGAGTGCTGGGATTAAAGGCGTGTGCCACCACGGCTGGTGGAAAGTCATTTTTATTTATCCATGGGAGATTCTGAATCCTCACAGCATGAGCTGACGGTGCCCTATTCTTCAACGTGCCCCACCACAGGGGCTGGGACCATGGACCTGGGCGCTGTACCATACATCAACCGTGCAGGTTCATCTGCATCCCTTCATCTCTTCCTTCCTTCTCGCTTAATCTCTGAGCAGCGTGTTTGTTAGGCAGGGGTGACAATGCAAGGGAATAAGACAGAGTGTAACGGATCCAGTGTCATGGCTTCCCAATTTTTTGTTGACCTCTAAAATATTTTCTTCTAAAGCCATGTGAGCAAGACTGTGACGTAGGTAACTTCTCTGTGCCAAGAACCATCGCTCATCCATACCAGAGAGAGCACTCCCATCCTGTCACTGTGTGTCCATGAAGCCTCTGAGCTTCAGCCATCGCCTTGGATGAACCAGGAAGTCTGTTCAACAGCCCTGAAGCTTCTGTGACCAGTGCTTTTCTTTGAATCCTTTCCTTGGTTAGGCAGGGAAGGCTGGTCCCGCTGGGGGTATGAAAGGAGACCCCGTACCCTTGCCTTTCTTGGGATCTAATGACCTCCTGCATCCTTTGCTCATTATTCCTTCCTCCACCTACAGTGCAGCACTCCTACCTCTGCCTCTACCAGCACATCACCCTTTCTTCTCACTCAGACTCTTCCAGTCTCCCTCTTACAAAAAGTGTTGTGAGTTTATATCACCCCTGCCAAGGCAATGCACAGCAATCATCACTTTGTCCCAGATCCTTAATCTAATTCAATCTGCAAAGCTTCGTTTGCCATGGAAAGTAACTTGTATACGTTTCAGGATTAGGATAGGAGCATACTTGGGAGATCATTATTCGACCTACCATTGATAGCCTGGTTTGACTTCATTTTCTAAAGCTTCCTCTATTTGTTCTCTTGAAAATGAACTTGGGGTGGCAGGTCAGAAACATGAACACCAGTTCTGGGGTCCTTGCACTACTCAGACAAGACCCATGATGCTTTAATTCAGGGTAGTGGCAGAGAGTTGTTGAAAAGTCATATCTTGAATGCTTTGAAGATAAAAATACCAGTGTGTTTTGCCAATACAGGTCATGAGAACACTAACAGAGAAACTGAAGCCTTCAACTTTTTAGTATGAGCTGCTAGAAAAAAATGTATAAGGTTATTGAAGGGGCAGATTTAGAGGAAAGATAATGAGTTTGGCTTTTGATGTGGTAAAATTGAAATATCTGTTGGAAATCCAAGCCAAGATGTCAACATTTGAATAAAATGTTAGAACTTGAACCTACATAGTGTCATAAAACGTTTCCATAATTGTGCACTGAGTTTCTACAAGTCTTATTTCAAATACTATGTCCTTTTCCTTTAGCAATCTTTCTGTACCCAGTTTCCCTCTCCATGACTTCATTTGCCTGGACTACTATGGTCTGGAAATGTTAAGCAGGAAAATAAGAAATTCCAAAATTTTAAAATGAATTTTATTATATTTTATATATTTACTCATTTGAGAGAGAGAAAGAGGCATTGAAAGAAAGAAGAGAGAATGGGCATGTCAGGGCCTCCAACCACTGCCAACAAACTCTAGATGCTTGTGCCCCCTTGTGCATCTGGAGAATGGGCCCGGGATCCTTTGGCTTTGCAGGCAAATGCCTTAACCTCTATGCTATCTCTCTAGCCCCTCAGAAGTTTAAAATAAATTTTATGATCCCATGTTATCATTCAGAATTTATAAATTGAACTTTCTCCTAGGTATGTAAATATGAGCAAAAATATAATAGACCTAAGGCTAAGTCCCATCCATAGTTTCAGGCATCACTGGGGGATTTGCAGATTAGGAAACATTGTAGACTAAAGGGACACAAAAGTGGTCTATGACAGGTCAACATTCACAAAGTAGTAAAACTCTGGCTATACAATCAAAATAATATCCCAAAGACCCAAAAATCCTATGTAATGCTTATTCTACAGTTATTTGCCCAGATAGCTGCAAATTCCAAAGTTGGTACCTCTTGTGTCTCAGGTTATGGTCTAGTTTTGGTGACCAGCACTCTGTCACACCTCAGAATCAGCAGAGAAATGCATTCAAATGCAGCTTCCTAGACTGTCTTTCAAATCTTTCTCAGGACATCTAGGTGGTAGAAGCTGTGCTCTATAAGCAAGGTAGCAGTGGGAATAAGGACAGGAAGGATAGATGGGCCATGGTACATGAGTATACATGGTGACTATTTGGATTAATTCAGTTTAAAATTAAGAATTCATCGATCACTTGCCCTAGATTGATATAATCTCCCTTTATTCTCTCAGCACTTTAAGAAGAAGAAAATGTATTATTAGTCTCATTTATGAAAGCCATAAGAAATTAATGACTTTTCCATATGATGTAAGAGTCTTTCTTAACTCTGATTCCTAGATCTATACAGAGGCCCAGGGTTCTCTTCTGGAGATGACATGGGTTGATGAATAGTTGGAGGTATGAAAAGGAATGATGTGAAGCTACTGTTGATAATTCCTGGGTTTCTGTTGGGAATGGAATGACAGGCTCTGAAGCCAGGCTGACTAGAGTCAAATCTTGACTCTGGAACTCGCCAGCAATGTGACCTTGACCCTGGTCTTTAATGTAAGTCTCACTTTCCTCTTCTACAGATGGAGACTCAAACAGCACTGTGCCACAGGTCACTTTGCTGGTTACAGAAGATCCTTACAAATCCTAGTCACTATCATAGTGAGTTCCACATGGCTGGGATGAAGCTACAAATCAGACACAGTTTATGAAAGGAACAAGATTTATTTGAAGCTTTCAGATCATATTCAGGGGACGTTCCATAATGGTGGAAGAGGCTGACCCCCTTCTCAGATCCAAGCCGAGAAAGACAACCACTCACCAGCACCACAAGCAAGATCAAAACCTGCAGCCAGCAGTACCCCAGAGCTCACTGGGCATGCCTTGGGCTGGAAATTTAAATCTACCCCCAGTACCACCTTATGGCTGGACCCCAGGATCGACACCCAGTGAAACCTCCTCCAGCCAAACAGCTGGAGACAAGCATTAATAAAACTCCTGAGTCTATCGGGGGACATAAATTTAAATACCACAGTCACCGTGGCCTACACAGGTCCCTCACAGTGTGCTCTCCTTTCCTCTCTTCAGTCTCCTGTTGGTGATGCTCTCCTCCAGTGTTCATCTTGCTCTTTTCACTCCATTAACAAATTTGGTTCATTTTGGACATGAATCTCTAAATGTTCATCTGCCTGTAGAAAATGTCTGCCTCTTCCTAACCCTGCCTGTAAAATTATATCAAATCCATTGACTTGTTCATTTAAATATCTCTCCCACTAAGAAATTGCCAAATAGCAAATTTTCTATCACTATGTCACTCTATTTTATTTATCTTTGCATAATACTAACCACTATCTGAATATGTTCTGCTTATTATTATTTTCTAACTGGAATTGACAAATCATAATTTCACTTGCTTACCATTACAGTTAGAGCTCTTTGAGCAATACTGGACACTTAAAGAAAACTTTGTGAATATTTGTGGAAAAGAGAGAAAGAAAAAAACAGTCCTTAGGACATACCTAATATATATAAATATTTAAAAGGCACTAGTTTTGATATTACTTGGCAAATATTTACTAAAGCCATACTCCAAGCCGCACACTGTGCTAAGCTGCACTCCTCAGCCTTACTAGGCTACAAGTCCTCTCAGCCACTGTTCTTAGAGAAGGAACTTGCCGTACAATTTCATATTCGCTCAGAGATTACTGAATTCAAGACTTGTAACAAGTTTTGTAATATCTTCAGAGAATCCACACTTCACTGAAACCTGCCCTGTGCACATAGCCTACTCTCTGAACACATGGAGCGTCCATGAGCAAGCAGATGGGCCCTGCACTGCATCTGGGAGTCCAGCCAACTCTAACTGGACTGTCCACATTGGGGAATCGGACAGAAAGGGGTAGAATTCGTCACTGTCCAAAGGAGAGTGAGCTCCTACGTTCCACTCCCAAATTTGAATTACTCAGGTCAGTCATTTTCAGTAGGTCTTCCCATTATTTTTCTTCATCTAATGCTTATTCATTTCCTACATAGAGTGATGAAATGTATCATTATAATTATGTGCCTGGAAGAGGATTGGTGGTTTGATGAAGAGATATAACCATTCCAGACAATCTGGAATCAATCTACCTATCTGTCTACCCATCCATCCATCCATCTATCTATCTATCCTCTTCGGCGAGGCAGGGACATTAGTGAGAGAACAACAGGAAAGGTTTTGTATAGTAAGAAAAATGTTGGAATTCTTCATTCCTTCCCTATATTCAATAATGCTATCAATGTTTTCGTCTCCAATTGTGATCCATTATCATATATGAAATAGCAAACCAAACTATGCAGTAAATACTACTTCTTTTTTAAAAAATGTTTATTTATTTATTTATTTATTTATTTGAGAGTATGGAGAAGGAGAGGGGTGGGGAGGGAGAAAAGAGAGAGAGCAAACCTGGGAGTGCCCTGGCCTTTTGCCACTGCAAACAAACTCTGGACACATGCACCAATTTGTGCATTTGGCTTTATGCAGATAGTAGGGAATTGACTCCTGGGCCTTCAGGCTTTTCAAGCAAGTACTTTAACCACTGAGAAACCTCCATGGCCCCAATACTTACCTCTTCTTTAAATAGTTAAAACACCAGGGGAAACAGTGAGACAAATCCTGCTTTCATGGATAGCCTGAAAACCAACTTCAGGAAAATGACAACAAATACAATGGTCACACATCATAAAAACAGAGATCCCCACTCTACAGAGAAAGTAATAGGAAATCAGATCTTTATCTTGCCCACCAAGGCTCAGGGAACATCACAAAAGAGGGGGCAAAACAATTGTAATAGCCTCAGGGTGGGTGGGAATAGCTTGAGACACTATGTTTTCCCTATTCCTGCAGATACTTACTGAGGCTTTTTGGTCCCCACAATGACCACAATGAATACCAATCATCCCACCAAAGACCCAAGGCCAAATTGGAGCAAGAAAGGGAGGGTCTATGTGTGCAATCTTTTTTATAAAATAATTTTAAAATGCCAAGAGGATGATTGGTTCAATAAAGCAAAAGAATCTTAAAATAGTAATAAATTGCTAAGTGATGAAAGATGCAATGCATGTGGTCTTCCCTACCCATAACATGAAATACTTTCTCCCAGAGATGACCTGCAGAAAACCTTTATCTAGACAAGCATGTCTCTTCCAAATAAAGAGTTTAAGAAGCTAAGATATAGGCTACCTCCAAAATCAGCACAAACTCTGGATTTGTATGATTTGATAAAACACTCAAATTGCTAAAGCAAAGGAAAAGCAGTAAGTTCGGATAGAAATTAATGGAGGGAATTTTGTTCTTCAGGAGATCTTTTCATTCATTAAAATTCAATTAAGGATGTTGACAATTAGCAGCTTCCACCAAGAATGTGCTTGGAATAAAAATGAATGAAACCTGAATTTTAGAGTAGTCTGATTATCTTAACTATATTTATTTGCGTTTTGGGATAGTACAAAAAAACTTCCTTTCCTAACAAGAAGTTGAAATCTAAGAGAAGAACAATCACTTGAGGAAATAGGAAAAGACAAAAGTGGCAGAAGTTTCTTCCAGAGTATAATCTAAAGGGCAACGGTGGTAGGGAGCATAGAAAGGTGAGTAAAGGATGCTTTCACAGTCAAGATGCTCCTTCTCCTATAATAAGGCATGTTAATGCTCATTTGAAGGCCATCTGAAGGGCAATCAATCTCTGTTTAGACTTTTCTGTGAATGAAGGCTCTCCTCCTCAAACCTGAAGGTAGATTCGCAAAGATGACACTTGAATTCATCATTTTCTCCCATTTTATTCTGCCCTACTATGTATCCTGTAATTAGGCGTCTTAATCTATTCCTATAGCCTTCGTTCACCCAAGCTTTACAGCAAACATTATACTTCCTTCTTTTTCTCTTACCTCGCCTACAAAGTCCTATGCAGGCTCAGTTAATGAAAAAGAAAACAAATAACACTGGCTTTTCAAGAAGTAACAGTTTTGTATCTCTTTAGTCTTATCTGTGCAAAATAAGAAAAAAAAAACTATTTAGTTTAATTTTCTCATAGGGGGCTAGAGAGATGGCTTAGTAGTTAAGTGCTTGCTTGTGAAGTCTAAGGTCCCTGGTTCAAGGCTCAACTCCCCAGTACCCACATAAGCCAGATGCACAAGGTGGCTCATGCATCTGGAGTTCATTTGCAGTGGCTGGAGGCCCTGGTGAGCCCATTCTGTCTGTCTCTCTGCCTCTTTGGGCTGGAGAGATGGCTTAGTGGTTAAGCACTTGCCAGTGAAGGTTCGAGGCTCGATTCTCCAGGACCCACGTTAGTCAGATGCACAAGGGGGCACAAGCATCTGGAGTTCGTTTACAGTGGCTGGAAGCCCTGGCACACCCATTCTCTCTATATATATTTATCTGCCTCTTTCTCTCTCTGTCACTCTCAAATAAATAAATTTTAAAAATGAACCAAAAAAAGTTCTCATAGATACTTTGTTTCTACTCTTTCTTCATACTACAGTCTCCTCATAATGCCTAGCTCCTTCTCCACACACATTGTACATGTTCAAAACTTCCACCTAGCGAACCACCTGTTTTTTTGTTTGTGAAAAGAATCATGTTCTGATTTTCAAGGTGAAACTACTCTCCTGGTAGATTAAAAAAAAAAAAAAAAAGCATGTCTCAATAATTAATGACTCATGGTGCCCTAGGTATTTTATTCTAAGCCACTTAAATATGATTTTTGAAAATTGTCTTTTTGAGAGTATTGTATGCCTAGTTATAGACTCCTTAATTGGCCAATGAAAATAAAATCTATAGATGATGTAAATTTTTTAGTGTCCTTCAAATCTGTCAGCCCACAACCTGTTTTAAGATCTAGCTGGAAGCCAGCATCTATACAACGAATATGAAAAATTAAGATTCAAAAAGGCATCAACCATTTGATTTTACAAAAGCCAAGTTGATGTGATCAGTGCCAAAAAGCTTCATAAATGAACAGATGCTTGGAATGAGCTTGTAGCCTGTGTATTTAACTACATTCATCTTAGAAATGTGAACAAGAAGTCAGCGAGGCTGAATGTTTGTTTATTCTTTGAAAGCCTCGATATTCATGGTACCCTCCTCCACTGAACCTCCTGCATCTGTCATTTTTCTGCAGGTTGCCAGAATTCCAAGATGTGGGTAATTACAATTTAAATAGGCAATTTTGTCTAAAGAGAAATGTCCAAATGGAAAGTAACACTGAGGGCAGGGTGGGGAATGGCTATAGACTACATATTAAAATAGGAGAAAGGGTTTCTGTTTTCACGTGTAAGAAGCTGAAAAAAAAAAAAAACCTAACATTTTATCTTACCTGTGGATTTTACAGGGGGAAAAAAACATTTGGCAGAATGCAGAAATATAGAAGAGCAGAAAGGCAGAAACACACAGAAGCATCCCATCTTTACATGAGGACACCCACACTGCTGTTAATACATTAACTTAATGGACAAAAGACACTTTACTTTCTGCTTATAGCTCCAATCATAATGATTGTGATAAACAAAAGTAATGAAGATGTCAAGATCTTGAATGTTTGGACTAGTCTATATTCCATTTTTGTACTGGTTTAATTCCTTAAAAGCTAGACATGATGGCATGTGCCTATAATCCTAGTTGTTTAGGAGGCTTATAGAGGTTACAGTTAAAAGCCTGCCTGGACAAGTTATTGAGACTCAGGAAAGAAAGAAGAAATGAAGGAAGGAAGGAAGGAAGGAAGGGTAGAAGATGGGGAGGGAGGGAAGAAGAAGAAGGAAGGAGCCAGCTATAGATATTGCTCAGTAGTAGAGAACTAACCTAGTAAACACGAGGACCTAAATTCTGCCCCTAGTAACACCACATACAGAGAAAGACAGAGAATGAGGGAGAGAAATTGAGTATAGTTACAAAACCTAGATCTCGTCTGAATCTCCATGATGCACTCTATCTTTTTCCTTCTAAGAAGACAAAAAGAAAAAGAAAAGAAAAGAAAGAAAAAAGAAAAGAAAAGAAAAGGGGGCTGGAGAGATTGTTTAGTGGGTAGGTGTTTGCCTGTGAAGTCTAAGGACCCCACAAGGTGGTGCATGCATCTGGAGTTCTTTTGCAGTTGTTGGAGGCCCTGCCACACCTGTTCTCTCTCTCTCTCTCTCGTTCTCTGTCTGTCCCTCTCAAATAAATAAAATAAGGCTAATAAGGCCTTCCTTTCCTCCTCCTTCTCCACAGGGATCTCTTTGCTAACTGGGGCACTCGCCTAAAATCTCCACTAGCCTAGAGACCAGCTCCTCTCAGCAGTGCTCCTCTTATGTGCTACTACAGAACCCTGGATTTTCTTGCCATGGATCTGATCTTGCCTGTTGATTACTTGGACTCAATGCTTGTGACTGTTCAATCAAAATGGTCATGTGGGCTGGAGAGATGGCTTAGCGGTTAAGCGCTTGCCTGTGAAGCCTAAGGACCCCAGTTCAAGGCTCGGTCCCCCAGGTCCCACATTAGCCAGATGCACAAGGGGGCGCACTCATCTGGAGTTCGTTTGCAGAGGCTGGAAGCCTTGGTGCACCCATTCTCTCTCTCTCCCTCTATCTGTCCTTCTCTCTGTGTCTGTCTCTCTCAAATAAATAAATAAAATTAAAAATTAAAAAATATATATATATTAAAAAAATGGTCATGTGAGGCTAGTGGATGAAAGAATGAATATGCAGCCTACTTTGCTTGGGTGACTGGATATAGCTCTCATTGCAGCTCTTATAAGAAAGCACAGATCTGACTTCAGCACAAAGATATATGCATTCTGAATGAATATTCTATCAGACATAATAGTCTTCAATTGGAGGAAACATGAGTCATGTTAGCTACTAGATCAGAATAAAGATAATTCATGATTCAGGATGCTAATTGGCAGATACAAGTGGGGATAATCCCACAAGGATTCCTCTCTTCTCAGCCTATAAGTACATTGGAGTTCTCGAAACAACTTATGGATGATATGGTCTGGAAACAGTTCAAGGTCCTGTGTGATAGATAGTGAATGAGAGAGAGAAAGAGAGAGAGAGAGAGAGGGAGGGAGAGAGAGATCTCCTTAGTATGCAGAAATGTCCTCACACAGTTCTGTAAAACAAGAGTAACTCGAGAACCAGTGGCAGCAGAATAAGAAAGAAAGTGAGCTTCAATGACTAAAAGACAGTGAATGAAGCCCCAGGTCTGCCCCTTGCCCATGGTATGCCACACATTAGTCATTTCATTCTCTGAGCCTCATGATACTCTACTATAAAATGGAGATAATTTTCCATCTTGTGGCCTGATAGGCCTAATAGTTGTTGGCTTTTCTCAAATTTGTGCCTGGTATGTAATAGAATGTAATCTGAAAATACACACAGTGACATATACACCCAAGAATGTCTCATTTAAAGTAGGGACAAAGTCGCTGTTCTTAGGGAGTAGTGGCTCTTCTGAGAAAGTTTTTAAATCAGTAATCTGATCAGTGCCTCTCAACTTTGGCAAAAATCCATCGCATCTGCAGGGCTTGATGGGTACAGGTTGATGGTCTCAATCCCCAGGATTTCTGATCTTTTTAAATTTTTTATTTTATTTTCAGAGAGAGAAAGAAAGAATTGGCACACCAGGGCCTCAGCCACTGAAATCAAATGCCAGACACTTGTGCCACCTAGTGGGCATTTGTGACCTTGCACTTACCTCTCTTGTGCATCTGGCTTAGGTGGGATCTGGAGAGTCGGACATGGGTCCTTAAGTTTTGCCACTAAACAGTCTGTCCAGCCCTTCTGACCTTTTAAGAATGGGATATGCCTGAGGGAGAGAGAAGTGGCTCAGTAGTTAGAGGTTCTTGCTTGCCCTGGTTCAATTCACCATTATCCATGTAAAGCCAGGTACACACAGTCATGCATGTGTCTGAAGTTTGTTTGCAGTGACAAGAGGTCCTAGCATCCCATTCTCTCTCTCTTTCTCCACCTCCCTTCTCTCATTTCCAAGTATTCTTTTTTAAACACAGAATGTGGCCAGGCTACATAGTTTGTAAACCTAACAAGCTTTGATTTGGTAGGGAGGATTTCCATTATCAGCCCACATGCCTTCTCAATCATGAGGTCATCCAAGACCAAAAACATAATAAATTCTTGTGATGAGAAAATACTGCTTTGGGTATACTAAGGAGAACAGTGTGAGGGAAGAACCTTTTCTTTAGAGCAAACCCCAAATGATCTTCAGCTGCAGTAGTTCCATGCTAAACCCTTCAAAGCCTCACCACTACCATTCTATTCAACTTTCTTTCTAAGAATGCCTCAACACTCCCAATAAAGGACACAGAATAAGAATGAGCCCAAGGCCCTGCATTCATGACTTTGCAGTGGCTGTCATTATCTGCACAAGACCTGTACAACATTGTTCCCATCAACATTCAGTCATAAATAGAGAAGAAGGACAGAAAAAAAAAAGATATCAAAGTATAAGAGGGACTAGTTACAAAGAAGAAAGGGGTTCAGTGAAGAGGTCAATGGAAGGAAGGGATAAGAGAAGGTAACAGGCAGGCTATGATCAAAAAATATATTTTTTATGAACCAGGTGTGCCTTTAATTTCAGCATTCAGGAGGCAGAGGTAGGAGGATCACCATGAGTTCAAGGCCACCCTGAGACTACATAGTGAATTCCAGGTAAGCTTGTCTGGGCTAGAGTGAGACCCTACCTCAAAAAAAAAAAGTATACTGTGTGTATATGTTGCCAATGTTTTGTTTTGTTTTTTTTTAAAGAATAGGCCAAACAACAAAAATGAAAACAGAGAAGATTGGTACTTCCTTTAGGCAAATATGATTTTATACATACCCTCTGTTTCTGCTTTCACCAAAAACACAAAGAAAAGAGGGAGGTTAGAACAGACCTAAGAGATAAACTGAGGTTTTGACTAAAAGCATTTCCTCACCCCAAGGTTGGTTAGTCATCAGGGTAGACGGGAGAATGATCACAGGATATGGAGCAGCTCACATCTAAAGATGTTTCTTACCAGCATCAAAAAGAGAAGAGATTGAGTCAGGCTCACACTGCAGGTTTCTACCTTGTTTTCTTGTAACCATAGAAAGTAGATGGTAGCTCTCTTCATGCTTCCAGGGAAATTGCAAGCCCACCATTTGCGTGCCTCTGAGAAGAAGTGAGAAATTCTACCTTAGCACTGAAAGGGACCTGCAAAGCCCCAGCCTATCCCCACTAGGTACAGGGCTGAAGTCCTCCTTCCCAGGAAACCATGTCCTCTGACTCCTGTCCCAGGACTCCTGCAGAACTGAAAATTGAGTTGACCTTATAGTGTCTGAGTCATTTGTTGATTCTTTAAACTGCTCCCGGACAAGCATCTTGCTGGGCCTTAAGGCTACAAAAGCCAAGTCACTTGGCCTCTAACTTCATAGACCTAGCCATTTTAGTGATAATGACTCTATATTCCAATGCATAGAGTCCAGAACATGGAAATTACCTGGATGAGTGTCAAAATACATCAAGACTCCACTCTTTATAGATGGGATGAAGCTTGGAATCAAAATTTTTCACAGATTTGCAAATCATCCCAACATAAGTGGTCTTATCTCACGCCAAAAAAACCCAGGTCTATTAAATAATATTTTTCTTTGCTGATAGATTTCTAATACAATCGCCTAAACTGAAGCAATACAAATTGGATTCCCTCCCATTATAATTAAGAAGCTAGCCAAAATTTTGTCACTGTGTTTCAATCTCTTCCTCTGACATTTCAAAGGCCCCATGGACCCATTTTAATAAAGTAATTCATGGAGAGGAGGCCTGTTTAGGTGTTCCTTGGTCTTATTTGGGAAAAAATGATTAAAAACAAAATCCCCACTATTTCTGGAAGTAGATGGGTTCTCTGTTTATTTGAAGGTATGGGGCAATACTGCAGAACAGGAGAGAATATTGAGTATGTGTGTTACACTGCACTCATGCTGAGAAAGAAAAGCACTGGCGCAATGTAATGAAATGACCCTATGATCACACATCTTTGCATATAGAAGGCATAACACAGAGGGACAAATGCTCACCAGTCTTCAAGTCCTGCTCCTTCAAGGCACAGGTACAAGTGAACACAAACACAGGGCCAGTTTCAGAGCAATGACAAGACAGAAATGATAGAGGCTCAAGCCACCCGAGGCTTTAAAGTACTTGAGAGATTTCCCAGCACTTAGTCTACTGTCCAAGAAAAAGCAAGACTATGTCAACAAGGACTGGTCTTGTCTCTGATTCCCAACTGCCACAGTCAAATGTTCTGCTAATGGTCTTTTTGTGTTCTAAGACTTTTGTCTTCCCCATAACACAAGAATTGAGGAATGAAGGTACAGTGTATATGGTCAGAGTTACTAACAAGAAATTTACGGAAATTTAATTTTAAGAAATTTTAGGAAATTTTAAGAGAGATCTCCAACTTAAGAAAAATCAACTGGGCATCATGCCACATTTCAAATAGTTCTGTAACTATTCTGTAACAAGGGGTGGAAACCTCCCTCTACTAGTGATATTGGTACATCTACAATTATTGCTGCTGTGTTTGCAATTGCTATGAATTGCAATCAGCCTAGATGGCCTATCAGAAAATGAATGTGGGACTGAAGAGATGGCTTAGCAGTTAAGGCATTTGCCTGCAAAGCCAAAGGACTGAGGTTCAATTCCCCAGGACCTACCTAAGCTAGATGTACAAGGTGACACATGTGTCTGGAGTTCATTTACACTGGCTGAATGCCCTGGTGTGCCTGTTTTCTCTCTCTCCCTCTCTCACTCTTTCTCTCTCAAATAAATAAAATAAAATGAATAATTTTAAAAAATGAATGTGATGAATATACACAATGGAATTATACCTAGCAATACACAAAAATGAAACTATGAAATTTGCAGGAAAGTAATTAGATCTGAAAAAAGAATTATAC
Source organism: Jaculus jaculus (assembly GCF_020740685.1). Classification (NCBI taxonomy): domain Eukaryota; kingdom Metazoa; phylum Chordata; class Mammalia; order Rodentia; family Dipodidae; genus Jaculus; species Jaculus jaculus. The sequence continues at coordinate 17,281,483 of NC_059107.1, read as the reverse complement.
TAAGTGAAATGACCCAAGCTCAGAAAACTCTCCCATATAGAGATCCTACAGCTTGTCATGTCTATCAGTATGTATGCACATATGTAAATATGGGCAAAATCTATAGAGATAGAATGGTAACTAAGAGTGAGTATAAAGAGATGAACAGGAAGAAGGATGTGGGGAGGGCAAAAGGATACATGTGACATGTAAACAAAAGAAGTAAGGATATTGAGGGTAGGGGAGATGGGGGGAGAGTGAGGATGAGGATGGGAGGAGGAATGAGAATTAACCAAAATAAATTGTTTTTGAAGATGCCATAATGAATTATACCTAAATCTCTGTATGCCAACTATCAAATTAAAATGAAACACAAAAAAACCCATGTCAGATAGATAGAGAGATGAAATATTTGAGCTCCTGTCAAAATAAAATGCTTTTATGTTGCTAAGTTATTCCATGAAAGGTGAAATTTAGTTTTTGAAGTACAGTGCAAAGCAAGACACTGTGACATTCATTGGGTCGGCAGTCTTTCACTAACATAGCATGTGCAAACTCTCCACAACTGAGTCATTTATCAACTCACAAACCAACTGTCCATTGTGCCATTGTCCTTAGCTAAGAATTCAGTCATGAATATTTTTGGACCATAACCTATGTGGAGCACAGGATGAGTGTTCTGTAGTGATAGGAGGACATAATTAAGCTGTAGGAGTGCATCCTTTCCCCGTGGAGACACAAAGTGCTGTGAACCATGTTAACCCACCACATGTATGAGTACTCCACTGTCCATATCCTGTCTAACTTCCTGCAGTATGCAAAGATAATATTGTAAATGAGTCCCAAATGGATAAAATTGTCATGCTTTGCTGAAGAGGCAGCAGGTGTGCATTCTAAAAACCAGATTCAGGGCTGGAGAGATGGTTTAACGGTTAAGCCGTTTGCCTACAAAGGCAAAGGATCTCGGTTCGATTCCCCAGGACCCACATAAGCCAGATGCACAAGGTGGTGCATGTGTCTGGAGTTCGTTTGCAGTGACTGGAGGCCATGTCACATACATTCTCTCTCTCTCCCTTTCTCTCTCTCTCTCTCTCTCTCTCTCTCTCTTTCTCTCTCTCTCTTTCTCTCCCACGTGTGCCTGCCTCTTGCTCTCTCTCAAAAACAAATAAATAAATTTTAAAAAGCAGATTCAAAGGCTCTGTTTTGTAATGAGGTGAGGTTTTCCTGATGAAAACACAGGGAATGATAGTAAATAACTAAATAAATAGGCCTATCCTTAGTTTTCAAATGAAAAATTAAAAATCAGATTTTTTTTCTCCACTGTTGGTGTTATCAGTACAATAATTGTAATACCAGTTGGCAAACCACACACTGGAATCATGTGTAATAAGCTACAGCTCTTCTTGAGGGACAACTGGAACTATGTGTCAGTGGAGGTAATACATCACATGTTTTAAAATAAATACATACCTAGTCTAAGCAATCATATGAATGTAGTTTAACATAATGAACTTTGTTGTAACACTTTCATAAAGTGGGAAAATTTTTAAAACTAAATGTCCAAATATTATTGAATTAGTTAAATTATAGTATGTTCATATTACAAAATTATGATGAGAAAATTTTAAAACTTGAAAAATAAAATACCTAATAAAATGTGACCCATTTTTCATTTTAATAATATATTTTATTAAATATCATTTAAAATTCTAGACTAGAAATAAACACACATACATATTCATGTCACTGATGATTTCACTGTGACTTACAAAGTTAAGGGCGGGGCTGGAGAGATGGACCAACAATTAAGGCACTTGCCTGCAAAGCCTAATGACTGGGATTTGATTCCCCAGTACCCCCATTAAGCCAGATATACAAAGTGTCATATGCATCTGGAGTTTGTTTACAGTAGCTAAAGGCCCTGGCACACCCATTCATTCTCTCTCTCTCTCTCTAATCATTCTCTCTTTTTCTCTCCTTTCCTTGCAAATAAATAAGCAAATAAAAAGGTTAAAGGAAGTTTGCATTTTTTTTGTTATTGGTCATTTCAAGATTTTTTTAAATGAAGTTACTACTTAAGAAGCCAGAAAATAACCACTAAATTGACAACTAAAATTAGCCACTAAATTAACCACTAAAACTAGAGACGGAATGCATACAGATCAGGGTTTTCCCAATGCCCACAGTAGAAGGAGCAGATTCCCACCCATGGCTTGGCCCTGCTGCCCCGCCCCAGCTTCACCCACTTCAATGTTCCCATCACCTTTCTCAGCTCCAGCCGTGCAGGTCTCCAGACCTTTTGCCTACAGCTTTCTGCCCCAAACCCTCTAGTAGATGATTTTTTTTTTTTTTTTTTTTTTTTTTGGTATTTAGCCGTACCCAGTATCATATGGCTTGCCCTGCCCCTGGTTAGATGACCATCCATCTCTAGCCCATTTGTTTGGGATTTAAGCAAATGAGTGAAAGGAGAAATGACAGAAACCATTTCGAAGCAGGACCTCGGAAGGACACATTTCCATAAGGCTCTTATTCTTTTTTTTTGTTTGTTTGTTTGTTTATTTTTATTTATTTGAGAGTGACAAAGAGAGAGAAGGAGGCAAATGGAGAGAATGGGCACGCCAGTACCTCTAGCCACTGCAAGCTAACTCCAGATGTATGCTCTACCTTGTGCATCTGTCGTACATGGGTCCTGGGGAATCAAGCCTCAAACCAGGGTCTTAGGCTTCACAGGCAAGCAGTTAACCTCTAAGCCATCTCTCCAGCCCCTCTTATTCTTTCTTGCAGCCATGAGGTCAGCTTGTCCCACACACAGGATATCTCTCTTCAGCCAGAGCCATGAGTAAGAAGACCAAGATGGCCCAAGCAGAACCATAGTTAACTCCCAGCCTGCCTGTAGTAATCCTTGGCAATGGGACAGTGCAGAGTTGGAGATGGTTCCTGTGGCAAAACTGACTGCTATGTGTGGCACATGATGCCTTTCTGGACTATTCTGATGCAACTCCAGTGCTTCATATAGTAAACTCCATCACAATTCTAACCTTATTCTATGACTACATCAAATCCCTGTACATATGCTCTCATAGATCTCTCTTTTCTTAACATTTATTACAACACAACTTCCCAACTTTTGTGTAATTGTTTCAGCAATATCTGCCATATTGTAAATTCCTAGAGAGTGGGGGAAGCAATTGCATTCAACGTTCATCTTTGTTGTCCTCACAGCTACCAAACTGCTCGGCAGATAGTACATCGTCAATAAAAGATAGATCAATGAACACATGGAGAAAATCACGGGCAAACTAATAAAGAACCTAGAACATAGGGTAACATAATATAAACACAAAATAAATATAACACAAATATAACATAAACATAACACAAAAACATTCGGGAGCCATAGTGAAATTCACATAAGCAAACATTAAGAGTCTTTTATAGTAAAAAAAAAAAAAAAAAAAAAAAGACATAGCTGTCTGAAATCCCCTAAACAATACTATTTTGTTACAATTATTATCATATTTAATCATGTAAACTATTAAAGTCACTTCCACTATTAACAGACCTATGATGCAAATGTTATCATCATCATCATGATGATCTCCCAGGGAGGGTCAACACTTGGCTGCAAACCACTCAGCTGTGAAGCCAAGCACAGAATGCAAACACTGTCATCTATCTTTGGAATTACTAGACTACACAGAAATTACTTTCATCCTATGAAGGGTAGAGACAGAGAAAATGTTGGGGAAAAGTACTTGAAGTCATAGGCAAAGCAAGGGAACATTGAATATTACAGAGTTTCCATAACTCATTACATGATAATCTGAGCTGCTGACAGAATAGCAATGTGTAAGTCTCAAGAGAGCATTTCCCCTTGGATACATATGGATTTAAATATGGATTCCCCCCTTAGTACCTTCTATTCAATTCATTGATTAAAAATAAAAATGCCAGGTGGGATAGATGGCTTAGTGGTCAAGGCACTTGCCTTCAAAGCCAAAGGACCTCAGTTTGATCCCCGGAATTCACGTAAGCCAGATGTACAAGGTGGCACATATATCTGGAGTGCATTTGCAGTGGGTGAAGGTACTGGCATGCCCATTCTCTCTCTCTTTCTCTCTCTCCCTCTTTCTTGCTCTCAAACAAATATAAATAAAATATAAAAAATAAAAACTCTTGTTTAAAAATTCCAGTAACCATAACAACGTCAACACCTAGGTCTTCTCCACATGAGAGCCACTATTCATCCCATGATGCTCTGCACATGTTAGGAGCTCAGATGGATTTGCAGTTACTGCCTTATAAGTAAATGATTGACATGGACAAGTATTCCTGTTGAAATTGAGTTGCCTGTGTAAGTCTATTTCATGGAGAAGACAGGCATGAGAATCTCATTCTAAAAGCAAATCTGCCAAAAAATAAGGCCTCAGCCCCAATGGCCTCAGCCATGAAACAGGGAGAACTGATTGTGTCAGCCACCTGGATTCTTCTTTTTTTTTTTTTTTTTGGTTTTTCGAGGTAGGGTCTCACTCTAGCCCAGGCTGACCTGGAATTCACTATGGAGTCTCAGGTGGCCTCGAACTCATGGCAATCCTCCTACCTCTGCCTCCCGAGTGCTGGGATTAAAGGCGTGCGCCACCACGCCCGGCTCCACCTGGATTCTTTTCCAGAAGTCACCTAGCTTGAGGAGACTGGCATGGTGGGAAAGGAGGGATTGGCTTTGGAACAGTTCATCATGTAGAGTCTACCGGTCACCCACAGGTGGCAGTGGCAAACAGCCTTGGCTTCAGGAAGAAGGAGGGCAGCGAGCTTCTGTCCTGATGTGCTAGCCATTGATGACATCACTTCTAAGACCTTAGATAGCTGTGATACATGTGAACAGCAGTACTCTCTTGCAAAGCCTGTGTGTGAACTAAAAGGAGAAGGAAGGTATTGGAGTCAGCTGGGAAGTTCTTGAGTATAGGAATAGAAGAATGAGTTGGAAACAATGAGAAACAGCTGGCCCAGGTCACTAACTTGGTCTTGAAGGACCTAATAAATGCCAAGCAGGAAATAATTCAGTTCTAATTCACAAGTGCCATTTCCTCAATTACGGGTGCAGGGCCACTTACCAGAATCAGCCAAAGGGATTTGTAAAATACATATTCCCAAGACCCATAGAAATCTGCATTTGTAATATTCCAGATAATACTTGGTAATTCTAAAGTCAGATGACTTCTGATCAAAAGAGAGATTCTTCTTACTATTTGCCAGAGCAGAAAAGTAAATCCTAAATTCTTAGATTTGAAAGCTGAGCAATGTTTATTTTTCAAGGGTAATTTAACTACTTATCTTTAAGACCACCTGTGGGCTCAGTCAGACAGCCATTAACTGGGGTGATTAGCTGCAGCTTAATAATGTAACTGATTACCTTTGCTTCCCATTTTCCCAAGTCAGAAAGAAGTATAGAACCTTTCTGGGCCTGGAGGACAGATTGGACCCATTGCCCATGTTCTCTCGGTGAAGAATATAGGTCGAGATGCATCATGAATGAGAAAATCAGAGGCCTGAAATAAGGGTGTAACATGCCCAAATATGTCCCAGAGTCAGAGACCTCTTATCCTAGCATGAAGCCAACCTCAGGAAGCCACTGATTAAAGACTCTGTCTCCTGATGACTGGTCTCCACATGCTGGCATTTTTCTAACCAAGCACCAGAAGTTAGATGTTGTTTATTTTCCCATGGTGTAGCCAAGGTTCTGGTGCTGACCAAAGTCCTCTCTCAAAATAATAAATGGCAGGAGCCCAAATCAGGCTGGTGGGGACAAAGACCAGCCAGGTACCAGCTAGCAGCAACACATACGCAGTTTATCTAAAGCACCTGGGCTGGTTAGGCCAGTCCTGCCAGGACACAGGAAAGGAGAGAAGGAGGAGGGTGGAGGCATAAGACTTGGACCAGAGCCTAGAATGGATGAAGGAGGGTGGAACTCAGCAAGTTTCTGTAGCAGGCCATGTGAGAAGGCAATTGGGGGGGTGGGATTTGTGTTCAGGAGTGTGACATTAAAGGCTGAGCTTGTCGTCGCAGTTGGGGCTGTCTGCTCCAGACAGAGTTAAAAACCAAGCTCTCTCTGTCACACGTCTTTGATGGGCTAAGACTGGGGGTGGTAGGAAGCTCGACCTGCTCTCTAGCACCCTACCAGAACAAGGACATCAAGGAGTGCTTTCCCTTTCCTTAGCGTGAGGAGCCTGTTGCACCCAGGAGGCAAGAGGTAAGAACCCTGCTAGATGCTCAACAGAAGAGGGTGGTCTTCTCACCTCAGCTCTGCCTACTGTCTGCTGGCCTGGGGCTGTTGCTGATGGTAATAGTGATGCCCTAAGAGGCCTCACACTGATGAATGGACAGCTTTTGCAAAGAGCCTCTGTTGTTTTCACTACTGCTTAGAAATGAGTAACTTGGAAGGAGAGCCGATAGCACACAGGTATTGGTCAGTACTTGTGTGATTTCAGACTTCTTTCTAAAAGTTCGCTAAGTTATTGTATAGGATGCTGAAAGAAATAAATGTATACAGGGAAGAAAGAGAGAGTTTTATCACGGTGGTCCCAAATAAAAATAGTAATGGTGAAGGCTTACTGAAATCTTCTCATTTGCATGACTACAAAGTACGTGATTTATAGATTATCACAAGGCCATGGGGCAGGTGTTATCTATAATCAGCAATGAGGAAGGTGAGACTCAAAAAGGCTGAGTCAAGCCAGCTTTGACTCATCCTGGACCCCATAGCTTTGCGCTTGCATTGGTAAGACTGTTTAAACAAGGACTTCCATGATCCAGAGGGCATGGGCTGGCCAGGAGCAGCCTGCCTTTATAAAACCCCTTCTACAGATAGGACAAAGGGGACGGCAGCATCCCCTGCTTCCAAGCACACATGCTCACTTAGAGCTTGGTGTTGACATCTTAGGCCCCTATGTTCCCTGCTTGTGCATGTGAAGACCATTATCAGCCCACTGTAAGAATAGTGCAGTCCTTGTGGTCTGAGGCTATGCAGTCCATGGATATGTAGCCCATGTGGTCTGAAGTGATGCAACCCTCATTGTCTGAGGCACTGCAGCAGAAGAGACATCAAGAAACTTTAGAACTAGGAATGGAAGAGGGAAGTATGTCTGAGCAAGGAAGAGCCGGACATGCAACCAGTACCTTGGGACCAGCTGCAATTGAGTCTCAACCCTAGATAAGAGCATGGCTCACCAGACTCCTCCAAGCCCCAAAGCTGAGTACTCCCCAGCCTCACCTCATGATGAGCTAAGCTGATGGGGACTAGTGACACTGGCTGTCTCTGTTCTGTCCCTCCAACAAGACCCATGCACAAGATCTTCCCTCTACCTGGAACTTGTCCCTTGACATTGTCCATAGTTGGCTTCATCTCTTCTACTGGGTTTCACCTCAGATGCTGTGTCTTTAGTGAGGACTCCTGAGGTCACAGCATTTAAAGAGTGTCCCCTCATTTGTTCATGGTTTCCATAACACTTACCCAGTCATCCCAGCTTGTCTTGCTTTTTTTTTTTTTTTAACCACCATTAATACATAAATTGAGGAAAATAGAAACTTCCCAGGTTCTCTTTTGCCCTAATGGGCATCACCATGTCCTTAGGGCTAAACAGCATTCCCATCAACAGTAGACACTCAGTTTATGCCTGTTGAATGAATGAATGGGTGGAATAGGAGCTAACACGACTACCAGTTTGCCTCGCTCCCATTCAACACCTCCACGTGGTCCTGTAGGGGAGGCAACTACATGGCTTCAGAAACTCAAGGACAGGGGAATTTTAGTTTTCAAGACCTGAGGAGTGGCTAATTTCATTCTTGGGCAGCAAAAAGGAGGAAAAGGTTTAAAAGGCATTACGTGGGCTGTGTTTCTGAGCAGTGGCTGGGTATAGAAAGACTGGTTCTGCAGGCCAGTCTTGATAAGCAACAGTCTATGACTCAGCCCAGTTTGCCCTTCGAGACACAAGGGGTGGAATGGATCTCAGCAGTGCCTGAGTACCTGTCAAGCCTGCACTGTATCAGATAGGGGAGGCTACACCTTTGTGGCCCTGCTTCATCAAGACTCCACTTAAATTCACATCAGGATGTATTCACGTATCTGATGCTATCTTGGGTCATTCATTTTGAGGGTGGGATAGGATAATCTCTGGGGTAAGAGGAGTGGAGATATTTGTATAGGCTTTGCAGTAGGGGAGGAGGGAGTCTCTTGGCACCTCCATTTCTCCTGTTGCTTTTCTGTAAAATAGAATGATAACCATCAACTGGCCCAATAGCAAATGAGGTGGTTGGAACTAATAGGTGATGCATTACTCTTTGCAAATCATTTAGCACAGTATGAAAGAGATGCAGAAACCAGTGCAATCTCGTATTCATAAGCACCCAAGCCTGCAAGCTGCAGAGAATACACAGGGGCACATATTTGTTTTGGAAACTTACACAATTCCAAAGGAAGTCTGTCAGAGGAGAGGACTTCCACACAAGATGTCTTGTCCCAGACAGTATCTCAAAAAAATCAAACCACACACTTTAATACCCAGTATACTTTGCTTTGCAGAAAAATGAGATTCTGGCCCAGTGATGCATCCTGCTTGGCATCCACAGGACCTGGCCATGTTTCCTTCGCTGGTGGTTTTTATGGGTCCCCTTGTGCACATAAATGTTCTTCGCGGTAATGGGTGTTAATCTTCCTGGCATCAGCGCCAGATCCAGTCCTATTTAAGAGGCATCTGGCTCTCAGGATGGTTGTGATCCTGGTTTGTAAGGCACTTGTTTAATCTTGTTCTACTACCTCATTCCTATTATTTTTTTTTTTTGATTTGAAGATTTTATATTTTTATTTTTTAGAAAATGGCTTGTTTTGAAAGAAAATAAGTTTTCAAGTTTGGATTTGAATCCGGGTCCTGCCACTCTCCTGGAATAAGTAGCAGCCCGTGAGCAGCATTTTGCCACGGGAATAGAACTACGCTAAGTGTCTCAGTCGTGCTTTGCCAACAGTGGCACTGGCTGAGAAGTGACTAATTTCTCAGCATTCGGTGTTCATGCCTATTATGTCTGCTTTTGGAAATACAGAATGTGAGATATGGAGGGTATAAAGCCGGGCGTGCTGGAGCACACCTTTAATCGCCGCACTCGGGAAGCAGAGGTAGGAGGATCACTGTGAGTTCGAGGCCACCCTGTGAGACCCTACCTCAAAAAAAAAAAAAAAAAAGAAATGGAGGGTATGAGGCTGCTGGGTAGAAAGTGATAAAACTCAGATTTGAATGCACAGTGGTTAATGGAGGAGTCTGAGCTCTTCTTACCCAACAGAGAAGTAAACTACCACTGGACTGTCTAGAAATCCTTGTGGTTTGACATTAACTAGCCTTCCTGCACACATTCTTCACAAAGGGTCAGCCATGGGAGGATATCTGTGATGATTCTGGGAATGTATACAGATTTATTTTAACATGTCCTGCTCATCTTGTTTACAAAATTTAAGAAAATGTTTGAAAGGGCACCCTTTTCTCCAAAGGTGCCATTGTGACTTTTAAGGAAATTTATGAATATTTTCATAAGGAAAAAAACAAGGTGCTCCAGTGGAGAATGTAAAAATTGACCCTATCCCGGAATCTGCAGCATGTACTGGCTGAAAACATATTGTTTTAATTTTATTTACTTCTTTTTTATTTGAGAAAAAAATAGAGGTAGATACAGAGAGGTTTTATAATATTTTAATATTGTATTTATTGAGACAGAAGAGAGAGAGCGAGAAAGTGGCAGATAGAGTGAGAGAATGGGCATACCAGGGCCTCCTGCCACTGCAAACAAACTCTAGATGTATGCACCACTTTGTGCATCTGGCTTTTACGTGGGTACTGGGGAAATCAAACCCAGGTCATTAGGCTTTTCAGGCAAGTTCTTTAACTGCTAAGTCATCTCTCCAGCCCTATTTAAAAATTTTTAAACCTTTGAAAGAACATTCAGATATTGTACATGATTTTAGGGACTTATACTATAATATTGATAGCATTAATTAATTACTACGTCATGCTCAGCTAAAAAAAAAAAAGCATTTTTCTTGGGTTATCTTATGTACATGAGACAATTTAGCATAGTGGTTAAGGGTGATTTTCAGTAGGTGACATTGTCAGTTAGCAGTGTGACTTTGGACCAATTTCTCAACTTCTCCCTATCTTGAAGTGAAGATTACCAACCCAGCCCAAAGTTTGTTATGTGATTATATAAATGAATTTAGAAAATACTTGAGCTGTTCCTAGTATATATTGACCTTCTAAATGTATGTTGCTTCTGGTCTTTTCCCCTGTGTCCATTCATGAGTCTGAATGAATAAACAGTATCACTTTTTTTAAAATTTTTTTTTGTTTATTCTTATTTATTTGAGAGCGACAGACAGAGAGAGAAACAGGCAGAGAGAGAGAATGGGCGTGCCAGGGCTTCCAGCCACTGCAAACGAACTCCAGATGCGTGCGTGCGCCCCCTTGTGCATCTGGCTAACGTGGGTCCTGGGGAACTGAGCCTCGAACCAGGGTCCTTAGGCTTCACAGGCAAGTGCTTAACCGCTAAGCCATCTCTCCAGCCCAACAGTCTCACTTTTAATGGTCTTAATCCAGGGCCTGCACACACTCTCTCTCTCTCTATCTATCTATCTCTCTCCCTTTATAAAGTAGGAACTTTGTATGGACACATTATGTGTTAGCACCATTTCCCTCCTCCCTGTCCCCATTCCACTGAGGGACATTCTCAGTGGGATTGCTGGTATTCACAACGGGGTTGTGGGTTATGAGTTGAGAGAGCGGCAGTCAGTCATTACAGGAGGTGGGGGTCAATGCCTCTGGACATTTCGTCTTTCTTCTCCCTCTTGTGAAAAGTGCCCTGAGCAATGGTGGATATGTTTTAAGTCTACTTTAGTGTTGAGCTCTCAGCAACTTCTGGATTTCTGCTTTGGTATGTTTTGATGTCATGCTTCAATTAAACATGTAAGGAAACAGATTCCTTTGAGAATTGAGTTTGACATAAACTGACAGTCCAAAAACCTACCAACCTTCACTCCAGGCACACAGTATTAAGCATGTATTGGTCCCCCGTCAACTGCACGCTGGTGAGTGAAGTGTCTGGTTGCAAATGACTTAGGTTGTATGTTTAGAATTTCACCAAACCTGCCACGACTTTCTCCTCTATTCCGAATTCCTTCCAAGGACAGACAACTGGACTAGCCTTAGGGTAAAAGTTTGCTCAGTAGACACAACAGAGCTTCTGTTCTGTTGCCGAGGACAGAGCTGGGACATGCCTGTATATCATCAGCCCTTGGATAACACTGTCTTCTGGGGTTCAAGTCAGTTGATATCTCTGGAATGGTCACTTATCCTAACACTAGGATTACAAAGAAATTGCCCTGAGGTTTTTACTGCACCAGTAAAGGACAATTAACTTCCTTGTGCTCCCTTAGCCATGATAGCCTTTTAAAACTGGAGATGTTTCAGCAGACCACACCTACTGTCTGGACACTAGGTTCTGCCCAAATCCTTGTAAACTAGACCATGAGGAATGAGCCATTCTTTTGTCCTCCGGGTCATGCAGATCTCTAAGATGCTTCACAAGGGTAAATAGTAGTTGATACTTGATAACAGCTTCCTTGTGTTGAACATTCTCTATGCATGAGTTCCATCAGCTCATGTAACCTGGACACAGCCACAGTCTGGAGGAGCTGCTCATCCAGTCCTCCCTGTTTCCAGGAAGGAGAAGCTGAGGTTCAGGGAGCTTACAAACTTAGCCAAGGTCGCCTAGGCGAGGGTGGCAACACCAGGGCATAAACCCAAGTCCACGTGACTAAACACGCATTCTTTACCTCTGTGCTCAAATGCAGGCAAATCCCTCTTGCCTGAATCACCCTCCTGAGATGGCTTGATAACGCACTACAGATTAGCCTTGGAAAACCCGTCTGCTGGCTGCCCTGCCAAGTTGCTGGGGACAAACCTGTTCCAGCCCTTTCCTCCGTCCTCCAGCTCTGCCCCACTGGATGGAAGCTGCTTGGTTTCCTTTTGCCTCCTTTTCTGCACATGGTTGGAGCCCCTCAACTGCTCAGCTTGGCTTTTCTCCAACATGGCTTTAACCGCAGGACTCCATTAATATGTGGATCTTTCCTCCCCCAGGTACCCTTACTCCCTTCTTTTCCCCTTCAATTGTAGCTTTCATGCTATGCATTTCAAGTTTTTCTGTCTCTCCTTGTTCTCTTTCCAACGTGGCTGAGTGGACAGCTGGATTTCAGGGCAGATCACAAAACTTATTTTCACTGTAGTGAGCTCATTCAGGAAATGGGCACCTTATAGCCTGTGAGTTCCGTCATTCACAAAAGCGTCATATAGAGCAAGGCAGTGCCTTACATTGCAAGTGATGTCTATGCATCTGGGCTGTTACCTGTAAGATAGGTAGAGGGAGGCAGATCAAATCTAAGTAAGGCTTGGATGCCACCCCCTCTGATGCCTATGTGATCATGGGCCAAGAACTTGTTTTCCGCAGTACAGGGCAGATACCTGTGCTTGTACCATTTCACTTAATTCTCCCTCCAACTTAATGAGCTGCAACCATTATTTCATAAATCAGTAAGGTAAATAAGGATTAAACCCAATTACATGATGGGAGTTAAATTTTTATATATTTATTATTTGTTTATTTGAGTGAAAAAAAAAGGGGGGGAATGGGCATGCCAGGACCTCCAGCCACTGTGAACAAACTCCAGATGTATGCACGTGCATCTGGCTTACATGGGTACTGGAGAAGCGAACCTGGATCCTTGGGTTTCACAGGCAAGTGCCTTAAGCCATCTCTTCAGCCCAGATGTGAGATTTGAACCCAGTTCTTCCACTGTCAGCATCCAGGGCCAGTGCGATTCATGGAGTGGTGGTTCGATGTTAAGTCATCTTTTTTTTACTGCAAGATCATGTATGGATCTCTCTCATGAAGTCTCCTTTCAATGACCGTACTGAGCTAACTTATTCAAGGCCCACCACACTATCCTGCTCTTCTTGATTCACCAATCTCCCATCTACAGCAAGGCAGCTCCAGCCCACACCCTAGCCACGCCTCCTTATTCTTTCTGCTAAGCCTGCTCTCCCTGTCCCACAGACGACAACATGCCAATAGCTACAAATCTTGTTTCTTCCTCAGTAATCAATAGATAATCTAAACAAATGCTTGTGCTTAACTCTGAAAACAGAAGTAGCTATTTATCTTCTCCTGCATGGTAGAAGAATCACAAAGGCTGGGGCACTTCTAGGATTCTCAGAGAAAAGCAGGGGTTGGACATGAGCTAGTGGAATGGACCACTGTATCAGGGGTTTGGGCAGCCCCATTAGGATACAAGGCCCTGAATGGGAAGATCTGGCTTTGTTGTTACTGTATCTTGGCAGCCAGTACTATTGTAGGAAATGGTAAGTTACTGAATCACTGTACCAACTTATAAGGAAAGTGTGAGTCTATTACAGATATATCTTATTTGTTAAATTTTCTTAAGAATAAAATCACAATAACATGGGTCACTGCAGATCTCACTATGAGGACTACTTTTGTAAAATTTTTACTTATTTGTAAGCAGAAAGAGATAGAAAAGAGAGAGAGAGAGAGAGAATGAGAATGGCTATACCAGGGCCTTCACCCACTGCAAATAAACTCCAGATGTATGTCCCTCTTTGTACATCTGGATTTATGTGGGGACTGGGGAATAGAATCTGGGTCACTAGACCGCTAGACTGCAGGCAAACACTTTAACCACTGAGCACTCTTTCCAGCCCAGGCACTCATTTTCTTCTAGTAATATCTTATGAAAGTATTATTATTGCCGTTACTCTGGGTAGCCACAGGCGGAAATCTAGCAGGACAGTGACTATCTGAACATCCCAGAACCATAATTTTCTTTTGCTTCTACCACCTCTGCCTTTTTTCCCTTGCAGTGAAAACTACAGAAACGTAAGGGTCCCAGCACTAGAACACTAACAATGTCCTGACAAAGTGCCAACCCCCTTCAAAGGGGACTGCATTTAACCTTTGGCTCAGCACTGTGCAGGTGAGAAAAGCTGACTCTTGGAGAAATCTAGGTGACTCGCTACAGGACCTGTAACTGGTGGGCTATAAGCTCAAAGCCCAGTGACCTCAGTCACTACCCAAGGTACAGGCTGGCAATCCAAGCTCTTTCCAGTGGTCTGTATAACAAAGTCCTTTATATAATTTACCATATGAGATAGATGTAGTCTCTCTCGGATTCCAGATGGGTGAAACCCCCATCACTGACTGCAATATGCCTAGGCCTGGGTTTCCTGCCTCTACCAGGGAACACAAAGAGGCATGAGGTCCTAGGGTTTTATTTTTGTTTACGGTTCTAGATGAAGAAAGAGGAACCACTGTGAGGCCTAGCCTAAAGCAAATAAGTCTATCTCACGCAAAAGTCTGCTTAGGACATAAGTCACCAGGCCTAGGAAGGAAAACCTAATCTGTGGATATCAATGTCAACTGGGTGCTCAGCACGGGAGGAGAGTGTCCCATGGTTCATCTTTTCACTGCCAGCTCCCTTGGCATGGTCTTTGCTAATACTTCCCAGGCCTTATTATTTCCATGAGACTTAGGGTTGTTTAAGAAGAAAACCACTTAAGTGGAAAATAAATATTTCTTGCTAGAAAGTAACTATAAAAGTTAATACCATGAGCCCAGAGCACCATAAGTAAATTCTAGCCAGAGTCTGAAAGTCATGACCCCAAGACAGATTCTAGTTCTGTTTAAAGAGCTAAACATGAACTGGCATCGTGTAGTGGGCACAGAACAAGACAGACTGGGTCTGGAGACAAGCGTTGATAAAACAGTGTGAATGTGCTTGGTGTTGCTGGGCTGCACTCTTAGAAATGGTTGAAGTGGGAAATTTTACATTATGTGCAAAAAGGCAGCTCTTTATGTACAGTTATGGAGTAGTCTTCAAGTTATGTTGAAAAGCAGGAAAAAGGTACAGTACTAAACAGAATGTGCAGTTGGTAAATTTTGTAAGATATGTATACACATACATACACACACACACCACACACACACACAACACACACACTTCTATGGTTGTACATGCAAGTGTCTACTCTGGAAGGCTAATTTCATTTTGTAGAGGTGCAGGAAAAGGTCTTGACAGCCGGGAATGGAAAGGAAATAGGGATCACTGTTCTTGGCTCTCTCTGATCTGCATTCTTAATGTATGTACAGTTGATTTAATTTTTAACTCCCCCACAAAAAAAAAAGTATTTAGAAAAAGGCTGAGGACATGGCTTAGTGGTTTAAAATGCTTTCTGTGCCAGCCTGACAACCTGAGTTTTGATCCCCCAGAACCTATATAAAGTAGGAAACAAGCTGTGAAAGCAGATGTAACCCCAGCCTGAGGCAGAGTCAGGAGAATCCACAGCTCACTGCCCAGTGAGCCCAGCATTTGCAGCAGCAAAAGGATAGAGAGGCCCTGCAGCAAATAAGGTGGAAGGCGAGGGCCAACATGCCATGGTCATCTCCGGTCTCCACGTGTGCGCACGGACACCAAACACACCTGTGTGTGTACGCAAAGAAAGAGGAAAAGGGAGATTAGCATATAATGGATTTCTCTTGAAAGCAGTGGCTCTCACTTTGGGTGTACCCTGGATTCCAGTTTCTCAGACTAACGTGCCCTGCGCGGCAGCGTGGGCATAGCGAGGGAAGAGGTTAGGAATGCCGGTTCTCACGCACCCCTGGAATAAGATCCTAGCTGTCCCCACATCCCTAAGTAGTTTTCATGAGCAACTAGTCAAACCAGCATCTCCGAGCTGAGGCTTCAGCCTAGAAATTTATTTAAGCTCCCCTAATAATCCCACAGGCAGTTGAAGCTATAAATCACTGATATAATATATCTGGGAACATCACAGGGGTTGAAATAGGAGCAATTTTCTCACCGGCATTTCAGTTTTATTCAACGTGTGTTCCACTTAAAAAAAATGCTGCTTGCCTCGTACTTGAGAGCATTGTCCAGAACAGCCTCTCAGATCTCTTGAATGCCTCGCAGGAACACACAATGGTGAGAGGAATGTGAGCTTAGTGAGGAAGATATTCTTATTTTGCTTGAAGCAGATTTCCCCCTTATCTAACATAAACTTGATCAGCAGAGGATTAGCTCAGTGGCCAAATAATTGCCTAGTGTGCACAAGGTCCTGGTTTGGGTCCTTGGCATTGAAAAAAATAATAATAACCAATAAAAATAAAATACTTGATAATTCTATACAGAAATATTGAAGTCTTTCTTTTTAATCAGTGGTGGCTCATAATGGTCATGTCAGACTTTAGATATTAGAAAGATGAGTCTTCTCCAAGTGGGCTCAGGACCTACCCCCCAGGGCAACCATTTTCAAATGGGGAGGTAGGTGATTCGTGGTCTGCTGTAGTCACTCACTGTTGAGTGATCTTCATGATGTTCATGATCTCTATGCACTCCTCTCCATTAGCAGCATGTCCTCATCTTCCCTCACTGTCACTGCCTTGCCACAATTGCTGATTGTGCCTGGAGCATCTGATGTCCCAGTGACATGTCTTATGTTACAGTTGAAGCCAAAGAACTTGAGGGCAGAATCCTCCATCTCCGGACAAACAGGAAAAAAAAAAAAGAAAAACAAATAAATAAACTCTGCAGTCTCTTACCAAATTATCTGACACATTTCTAAAATACAACTGAAACCTCATTACATGGATGAACAGCTTTCCATCAACTCACTCCTAGCTCTGATCGTAATAGAGTTGTTCAGAGGACGCTGCAGCCAGCCTCAGGGGCAGTCAGAAGGGCGTCATTGTTAGCAGCCTGAGATGGCCACGTGAAGAAGGCAGGGCAAGCTGCTGGGGCTTCGGCATGAGCAGCTGTTGCTGTTGTGTGGGTTCTCTGGGTTCCTTCCCTTGACCACAGGTATCCGTCAGGGGAAAGGGACAAAGTGTCTAAATCAGAGAACAAATATCCTCCCTCCATAGCAGCTAGAGTTGGCTCTTCAAAGCCCAAAGCTGAATATGTTGACAACTCTTCTTAAAAGACAGTCAGGGCAGTTCAATTTCGAGAACAGAGGCCAATGACTTTGATGAAGCCTGGCTCCTTGCTGCTACTCCTCATATCCCCAACATGTGTGTTGCATGTCTTCCTCACTGGATGCAAGACCTCCCTCCAAGGCCATGAGCTCAGGTAGTGCCCTGGAGCATAGCTCCAGGGCTTAGCCCATTGCTCCAGTAACGTTCATGGAGAGAAGCAACAGTGTGTGGGGATGCCATACACGGGCTCCCTGTCTAGTCTGGGCTCCCACGTTTACTGTGTGTCTCTGAGTTTCACATAAATGCTGACCACTGCCTGTCCAAAGAGTCGGCTGCTTCATACTTCTACGCTTTTACTCAGGCTGTGTTTCTGCCTGAATTTGACATCTTTCCCAAGCCACTCCACACACACTTGTTTCCTGGGAAAAGCTTACTGTCGTCAGTATCATCTCCAATAAGCTGCCGTGTTGGCTGACCTTCTGGTATTCCTTGGACTGCCCTGATGCCTCTGCTCTGCTGCTTACCTAGCCTCTCCTTTCACCTAACTCTGTTCCATGTTGCTCTGCCTCTCCAGCACCTTGGGTGTAAAAATGAGGAAAGGCAGTGTCGCAGTCAGCTTCACGTTGCTGGAATGAGCCTCCAAACCAGACACCGTTTATGGGAGGAAGGAACTTATTGAGGCTTACGGATCCAGGGGACGTTCCATAATGGTGGAAGAAGCTTGACCCCTTTGCACAGATCCACACACAGAGAAAACCATCACCACCCAAAAGCCATGCCACAGAGCTCAAGCACTCTGCATACCTTGGGATGGAATTCAGATCTGCCCCCAGTAACACGTTAGAGCTGGTCCGCAGGATCAGCCCACAGTGACACCTCCTCCAGCCAGCAGTGGGAGATCCTACTGGGAAACATCCATTCAAACTACCACAGGTCATGCGGGAAAGAGGGGGTGGTTGGAAAGATAATGTGTGAAAGGATTTGTGAGTGTGTCAATGCACTGATATTTCATGAACACCGTGAGGTGCTTCATCTAACCTGAGAGCTCTGAGAACGTTTACACTCACTCTTCTGGCCTGTCCTCCTAGTCATTTACCCATCAGTTACATTACTGATAATGGAGGCCCTCCAGCACCACCCTCTGGACTCAGTTCAGTACCCTGTCGATGCGTCTTTCTAGCGTCGACATCTTTTGTGTGTAATTTATGCTTACTTGATTGAAATCAACTTCCCCCCCTCTATATGGGAAGCTTCACAATGGCTGGCTTTCTCTCCATCCGACCCCCATCCCTAGCTACTAGCATGGCACCAGGCATGCAACAGATGCTGGTTGGGATGGGTACTGGGCATCTGCATCCTTATTAGTCCCGTGTATGTGGGAGTACAGTAGGTACTGGAGAACACCCAGCTTCCTTCCTCACCACGGTCCTCAGCATAGAAATTGCGCCCAGTCCTGCTGCATCACAAGAATCTGCCAGGAACACCATGGCTCCTGTTCCCGATCCCTCCTCACAGGTCACCCCTCCCTGCCTACATAAAACCGCAACTCCTGAGGTTTGCTCTTTGGGTCCCTCAGCCGGGTCCAGCTGCCAGATGCCAAGGCAACAAAGTGGAGTGACAGCAAACCCAGAGGGAAGGCAAGTGGCGGGGAGGCCAGTGTTGTGACTCATAAACAGGCCTGACATCAACAGACATGTTCTATCAGACAGAATGTGCTTCACCAGTTTCTGGAGGCCTTCAGGATAGGAGCCACCATCCTCCCCCATCCTGACAGCCCTTCCCAGAGCAGATAAATGGTGTGATCCACTATGAGGATTATTATGACTCTCTGCATGGTTGGACTGCTCTCTCTCAACCCAGTCCCACCATTCATAGCTGAGAATATTTGTTGCTGGCCTTGTCAAACCCCTCCACAAAGTGTTTGTTCTATTCTGTTTTTCCCATTCTAGAAAGCTGTGAGGGACAACCCCTAGTCATTTCTGGGTTACACTTCCAGACAGTCTGGAGGGGGGGGGGGAAGGCTCAGAGTATGTGGATATGAACGCTTTTGTCTGGTGGATTTCATCCCTTGATAGGGGGCCGGGCAGGGGTTGGGCAGGGGTCTGCTATAGTGAGACAACTCAGTAGGAAAGTACCTGGGGTCAAGAGACTGAACTGTACACCCAACTTAATCTTCTGTGCATTATGTGTCCTGTACCCTCTCCCCATGCTTCACCTTTCCCCTGCAAGACAAATGGGTAGGACGAAGTTTGTGCTTTTCACCTCTTCTTTGGAGCTATAAAGTTGGGAAAAGATGATTGTGAATCAATGTGGTAGTAAAGAGAGGACTCGGAGACATTCACTTCGCATGCTTAGTCCTATGTCTCATATACCTACACACACACACATGCACCAGAAGCATTCCTGTTCTCTTCAGAGACATGTCTGTTTTATTTGCCAGCATGCTATAAAGGACACAGCGCTGTAGATAAGAAAGTAGGACTCCCTTCAATAGCTTGGGGCTGGAGAGATGACTTAGTGTTTAAGCACTTGCCTGTGAAGCCTAAGGACCCTGGTTTGAGGCTCGATTCCCCAGGACCCATGTAAGCCAGATGCACAAGGTAGCACATGCATCTGGAGTTTGTTTGCAGTGGCTAGAGGCCCTGGTGAGCCCATTTGTTCTTCTGCTCTTTCCCTCCTCTTCTGTCTGTCTGTTGCTCTCAAATAAATAAATAAATAAAAGTTTAACAAAAGAAAGTAGGGCCCAACAGGTGTGAAATGTTCAGAAGCCAATGAACCAATGACATCTGAACTTAGCCAGCTCCTTGAGCCTTCAGATATGGAACTAGAATGAATAATAATTTTCTGGACATCTACTAGAAAGAAACAAGGTATAAACATTTTTTAAATGTGGACTACATAACTGGGTTTAAATCTGACTTCTGCCATTTTTTTCCCTGAGAGCCCTTGAGTAAGTTTCTTAACTTTTCCAGGCTTTTATTTCTTCCATAAAATAATAATAAAGAGGTACTTAGCTCAGAGAGGCAAGAGAATCAAAGAATTGAACATGTAATATTAAAACAATGATGAATGGAATAAGCATTCACTGAGGTAGACAGTTGTGATTTTTATTATTTTTAAGTTAGTGCTTCTTAACATGGGGGTATCATAGATACTTCTGTAATCAATTGTAGCCAAACAGCCCTTTTTTCTGGCAAGGTATATGTCAAATATCTATTACATTCCACTTAGGAAACATATGGCCAAATGTCTCCAGTGTAAAATTGGGGCACAAACCCAGAAAAAAAAGGGGGCTGCCAAAAAAAAATCTCTTAGGGAATTATCAGCAAAACAGGGGCTAATAACCAGCCCTCCAAATCCTGGGCTGGACTGCTTTTCAGTACAGCTATCCTTATTACCAAAGTGTAAGATATTGATGCAGAGGTGGGTTCCGTTACTGCCTGTGTACTTACTAGTTGTAAGAACTGAGGAGGCTGGTGGGTTATTAGAGCGCTGCCACCACCTCTGTAGGAACACAGAGTTAAGTGACCTACCCCACCTGTTGCGTTGGTGACAGAAGAGCTTCTCTGAGCCCCAGAGGGTAGGCTAATAGAATACTGAGGCATGATGGGACAGGAAGCAAAGATGGTGCATTTTGGTGATAACTGGGCAAAAGTATGGACAGAATTGTGCCTCATGGTGGTCTGCCTTTCAGTAATGTCTCCCCCAAATATCTAAGAAGATGGCTCCCTCTATAGCACATCCTTTCAGCAATCATTTATCCCCACCTTCAAATGTTGTTTCATATTTTTAAACTTTTAAATGCATCATTTAAGAGCTGGGGAGATGGCTCAGCCATTAAGGTGGCTGCTTGTAAAGCCTGACAGCTTGTGTTTGATTCCCCAGTACCCGTGTACAAAGTGATACTTGCATCTGGAGTTAGCCACAGGTGGAGGTCCTGATGCACCCATATGCATATCCTTTCATTTTCTCTCTCTCTCTCTTTCTCTCTCCTCTGCATCCTTGCAAATAAATAAATAAGTGAAAAGTATTTTTAAAGCATTTAATGGTATCTGAGGAAGGTTTAGTGATGCACAGAAGAGTTACTTGTGAAGTTGTTCTTAGAGCCTAGGCCATGATTATGAAATCGGGGTACTTTTACCTTTTGCAGGTAACACAGTCTATATAAAATCCACCCTTATGCTCCTAAGCTGGTCTCCAGGTCAAGTCTGAGCACAGCTTTGACTGAAGTCCCCTCTGGGCTTATGAAACACCTGTGAGGAGCTTTGCCCAGGCTCACAGTTGCTCTAAAATTAAGGCCTGAAGGGAATTTTCCTCACAATCCCATAGCAGGTAGCATTAGTCAAATTCTCTGACCTTTGATAAAATTGCAGAAAGACTTCTTCCTTGATTCCATGTTACTGACTTCTTGCCCTGAAGAGCTGTATGGT